>NC_089498.1:48039794-48342824 GCF_036850765.1 Saccopteryx bilineata | reverse complement strand
GTTTTTTCTATTTCCTCCCTGCTGATTGGTCTGTTTAGGCTTTCTGCTTCTTCATAACTCAGTCTGGGAAGGTTGTATTGTTCTAGGAATTTATCCATTTCTTCTAGATTGTTGTATTTGGTGGCATATAATTTTTCATAGTATTCTACAATAATTCTTTGTATATCTATGATGTCTGTGGTGATCTCTCCTCTTTCATTTTGGATTTTATTTATTTGAGTCCTGTGCCTTTTTTCCTTGGTGAGTCTTGCCAAGGGTTTGTCAATTTTGTTGATCTTTTCAAAGAATCAGCTCCTTGTTTTATTGATTTTTTCTATAGTTTTTCTGTTCTCTATTTCATTTATTTCTGCTCTGATTTTTATTATCTCCTTCCTTCGGCTGGTTTTAGGTTGTCTTTGTTCTTCTTTTTCTAGTTCCTTAAGGTGTGAGGTTAAGTGGTTTACTTCGGCTCTCTCTTGTTTGTTCATATAGGCCTGAAGTGATATGAACTTTCCTCTTATTACTGCTTTTGCTGCATCCCAGAGATTCTGATATGTCGTATTTTCATTTTCATTTGTCTGTATATATCTTTTGATCTCTGCGCTTATTTCTTCTTTGACCCATTCATTTTTTAGAAGTATGTTGTTTAGTTTCCACATTTTTGTGGGTTTTTCCCCCTCTTTTTGCAGTTGAATTCTAGTTTCAAGAATTCTGATTTTATAATCAGAAAATATGCTTGGTACAATTTCAATTTTTCTAAATTTGCTGATATTGTCTTTGTGGCCCAACATATGGTCAATTCTTGAGAATGTTCCATGTACACTAGAGAAAAATGTATACTCTGTCGCTTTGGGATGAAGTGTCCTGTAGATGTCTATCATATCCAGGTGTTCTAGTATTTCGTTTAAGGCCACTATATCTTTATTGATTCTCTGTTTGGATGACCGATCTAGAGCCGTCAGCGGTGTATTGAGGTCACCAAGTATGATTGTATTTTTGTTAGTTTTTGTTTTAAGGTCAATAAGTAGCTGTCTTATATATTTTGGTGCTCCCTGGTTTGGTGCATATATATTAAGGATTGTTATGTCTTCTTGATTCAACTTCCCCTTAATCATTATGAAATGACCGTTTTTGTCTCTGAGTACTTTTTCTGTCTTGTAGTCAGCATTATTAGATATGAGTATTGCTACACCTGCTTTTTTTTGGGTGTTGTTTGCTTGGAGTATTGTTTTCCAGCCTTTCACTTTGAATTTGTTTTTATCCTTGTTGCTTAGATGAGTTTCTTGTAGGCAGCATATAGTTGGATTTTCTTTTTTAATCCATTCTGCTACTCTGTGTCTTTTTATTGGTAAGTTTAATCCATTTACATTTAGTGTAATTATTGACACTTGTGGGTTCCCTACTGCCATTTTATAAATTGCTTTCTGTTTGTTTTGTATCTAGTTTGATTCTTCTCTTTTGTTTTTCTATCATTTGCTTTTGTTTGTTTGTGTTCCATACTTCTTTCCTCTGTTGCTACCTTTTTTAAGTCAAGTGTTTTTGTGGTGGCTTTTTTAAGGGTGGTTACCATTAAGTAATGAAAAGGGTACCTACCATATTCATTGTAGTACCCTATCTTATAAGTATTTCTGCACTTCATCGTCCTTTGCTACTGTTAATCTCCAACCTCTCCCCCCTTTTTTTCCTTTGTTGTCACAGTTTAAGTTTGGTTTTATTGTGTTCTTGGTGGAGCTGTTACTTGTGGTGTTGTTTTCTTTTGTTCTTTGAATCTGGAGTATTTCCTGGAGTGGGGGCTTTCTGCTGATAAATTCTCTCATCTTTTCTGTATTTGTGAATGTTTTTATATCTCCTTCGTACTTGAAGGATAGCTTTGATGGGTATAGTATTCTTGGCTGAAAGTTCCTCTCTTTCAGGGCTTTAAATATTGGGGTCCACTCTCTTCTAGCTTGTAGAGTTTCTGATGAGAAATCTGATGATAATCTAATAGGCCTTCCTTTATATGTTGTACTCTTCTTTTCCCTGGCTGCCTTGAGAATTTTTTCTTTGTCATTGGTTTGTGTCATCTTCATTATGATGTGCCTTGGAGTGGGTTTGTTGGGGTTAAGAAAACTCGGTGTTCTGTTTGCTTCTTGAATTTGAGGCTTTAGTTTCTTCCACAGGCTTGGGAAGTTCTCGTCTATTATTTGTTTGAGTATATTCTCCATTCCATTTTCTTTCTCTTCTCCCTCTGATATACCTATTATTCTTATGTTATTCTTTCTGATGGAGTCAGACAATTCCTGTAGGGCTTTGTCGTTTTTTATTATTTTTGAGTCTCTTTCTTCTTCTCTCTGTTGTGCCTCAAGTTGTTTGTCTTCTATTTCACTAATCCTATCTTCAATCTGGGCTGTTCTGTTAGCTAAGCTTGTTACCTCGTTTTTCAGCTCGTGAATTGAGTTTTTCATTTCTGTTTGATTTGTTTTTATAGTTTCAATTTCCTTGGTAATATATTCTTTGTGTTCATTGAGTTGTTTTCTGATCTCCCTATATTGCCTTTCTGTGTTTTCTTGTATCTCTCTGAGTATTTTGAAGATTTCTATTTTAAATTCTCTGTCATTTAGCTCCAAGGCTTCCAATATGTTAAGTCTTTTCTCCATAGATTTTTCCACATCTATTTGTGGTACCTCTCTTTCTTTTGTATCCATAATATTCAATTTCCTTTTTCTTATCGGCATCTGAGGGTGGTCTTGTTGATAGCACTAATTAGAATTAATAAAGAGTAAAAAGTAAAAAAAAAATTAAAAAAAATAAAAAAAAGGTAAAACACCCCACAAAAAAAACAGTAATAATTTATTATTTCCCCCTTTTTTCTTTCTTCTCTTTCCCTCCTCTCCCCTCCTCAGGGAAATATCGTGCCTATAATGCAGGGCCTGATTTGGGGTGAAGAGTTCAAGGGGCAAAAAAAAAAAAAAGGGAGTAGGGACCTATTAAATGCAAAAAAAATAAGGAAGAAAATCTTAGACAAGCATAAGATGATTTGCTTGTAAGTGATGGTCAACTAAGAGATATAATGAAAGGGATAAGAGGGAACCAGAAAAAAGGACCAAAAAAGAATAATAAAGAAGAGAAAAAATAAAAATAATAAGTAAAAATCTGTTGTATTAAGTGGAGCGAAGACTAAATACAATGGAGACCTTGGGTTGGGAGGACCCAAAATGCCACAAAAATAAACAAACAAGAAAAAAAAATAAAAACAAAAGCAAATAAGAAAAATAAAGCCAAAAAAAGCCTTGAGTCCCAAATTAACTAATTTGTTCGTGTTTGAGGATTATATGGGAGGAAAGTACAATGAGAGAAGAAAAAACGAATAGAAAGGAAAAAATAAGAAAAAGAGAAAAACGAAGGAAGAAATAAAAAGGAAAAGAAAAAAAAACAAAATAAAGCAAAACAAACAAAAAAAAACAAAAGAGGAGAGAGTGAGAGTTAAGTGTTTTGGAGTATAACCTTAAAGAAGGGTGAGGATGAAGAAGAGAAATAAAATGTAACACTCATGGGTAGTGTAGTTCAAGAAAAGGGAAGCATAAGATGGGTAGAGAATAGAAGGACCGAGGTGGAGGAAATAAAGGCAATAAGATAGAAGAAACAAACAACAACAAAAAATTAGTGGAACAAGTTGTAAAGTCTGTGGATTTTTCTTGATTTTGAGAGGTTAACTTCTTCCTTTTTCTTTTCTCTCCCTCTTCCTGGTCGGTGACTCTGTGCCCCAGGCTCTGCCCCTGTGTCACACTTAGGTAGGGATTTGCAGTTGATGGGATTCTATGGCAATGTCCTATAATTGGCTTTAATCTTGCTGGTAGTCAAGGCTTGTTGGCGTTTGCAGGGTCCAACGATGAGAGAGTTTGCTTTCCTGGATTCTCTCTCCTAGTCCTCCCTTTCTGAATTAGCAGCCTGGTGATCCAGCTATAAGGCTGCAACTGCTTCTGCCTGGGGAGTAAGAGGCTCAAAGAGCTGGGAAACCCCCACTCTATCCCCACTCAGTGCAAGGCTTTGGGAAAGGCTCTGGTAGTCAGGGCCTCCAGTGTAATCAGGCAGGGGTGGGAGTCAATTGTTGTCAAGGTGACTGTTCAGCGCCTATCATTTAGTTGGACCTCTCAACCCAGGCTTTCCACACTTTGTAGCCTGTTTTTGCTGGGAAGAAGAGGCACTAGTCTCTGCTTGCGACTAGTGTAGTATAGATCTTATTATCTGCCAAGTCCTTCTTGTTAGCGTTTATCCCTGAATATGGAGGCTCTATCAATCAGAAGTTGCCCCCGCCCCTTTAGCAAGAGGCACTAAAAAATATCACGCCTCTTGTCTTGGGTCGCTGAACTGAGAGAGATCTTATCAATTAGAACCGAGGGTGCACAGATTTCATGGGTTAAGCTAATTTCAGTGATTGGGTCGCAGCTGAGCTCCCGAAGGTATTTTAGGCTGCCTGCATGCTCCCCTCCCCCAATGCTTGATTGTTAGCTTGAATGGCTGGGTGAGGTGCCCCGCCCATGGAGAGAATCTCCCAAGTAGGGGAAGGCCACCCTGATGCCTCTCCCGCTCGCCCTGCCGCTGGCGGCTGGATCGCACCAGGCGCAGGATAATTGGGCACCCTGGGTGTGCGGGCCAGTAGGGTGCTCTGGGCGCGTGGAATGCCCAGGGCACGCGCGCGAATGGGGTGCTCCGGGCACTGGTGGCTGGCGACTCTCACTCGCAGTGCGCGGGCCCCTGGGAACGTTAGCGGTGCTCGCTCTGCAACCGGACCGGGCGCGCGCCCGCGGCCGCTCGCGGCGGCTCGTGGCAGCTCGCGGCGGCAGTTCCCGGCAGCGGCTCGCGGCGGCTCCCGAGTATGGGCTGACTCACCCCAGGCGCACAACCTCGCGGCTTGAATGAATGCCCCTGCGGTAGCTTCCTCCACACCCTCGTCTCTCAGATTCAAGTGATAACAGTCCTTTCGCTATCAGTTTGTGTGGAACTCCGGAATGCTCCGAGGATAAATTTTTCTGTTTCTAGTTGATAAATTTGTTGTGATTTAGGGGAGAGCTGTCGGACGCGCTGCTCACGGCGCCATTTCCGTGATGTCACCTACCCTGATTTATTAATGTCATCCCATTACCATTAATAAAAATTTATTTAAAAAAAAAAAAAGGTATTCCTATATTATCTAGTGTTCATCTGCTATCTCTCTGTCCAGAGTCACACGTGTTAACTACACACATTTACATAGGAGAGGTAGTTTCCTGGGGACAAATGCCCGCAAATGGCTCATAGTTATAAGAAAAGGTTTATTTTGGCTTTTCTCTCCCTGCACCTGGCTAGCCATTCACCCCTTTCCCCACAGGTGTGGTGGAATGTCTGGGAATCTATGCTTTCCTTCCCTTTTCATTTACAATACAATGCCAAGGGCCATCCTGGTTATGCCAATCACACAGTACAGAGACTATTCTCACAATTTTTCTGCACACCTTAACCCAAATTAATAAAATGTTCTTCAAGCCTCTCAAAATATGAATATTAATTCTGTAGCTTTCGGTACTTGACAACACCTGTGGGTGAAGTGGCGCAGTGGCTCCTCACTTTAATCACTCAAATACAGATTTTTTTCAAAAATATAGTCACTTATTTAACAAATTGCTAAATTAATCAGCCTCTGCCATGTGCCAGGTATTATTCTTGTCGTCAAGAATACAGAAATAGTAGATTAGAATCCTGTCTCTCAAAGAATTCACAGTCTAATTGATGTTCTGGGTGTCCTCTAGCAATTGCTACAGCAATACCACTTCATTCCCCATAAAGAAATTACAGGGTTTTCCTAGTCGTCTGGTTTTTCACTGCATTCCTAGAACTCTGAAGTGCTTCAGATCTTCCCCAGGGGATGTGTAGGCGGCAGATTAAGTAGGCTCTGTACAGCTACTGCCATTCAGCCATAACAGCTCCTGTTTTCTCTTGTTTCTTATTCCATGTTCATGTGAAATTTCAAGAAAAGAAAGAACCTTTATAAAATATCATCCTAGAATAGACATATTTTCAAGTATTTACCTCCAACAAAGAGTTTTAATACTGTATTCCACTGTCCCCATTTTGTTTTCTTTTGATGTTTCTGGTTTACCAGAGAGAACACCTCAAATTGGTGCTGGCATATCATAAATTTCCCACCAGCAATAATTTGATAAAAATGTTTCCCCTCAAGGGACCTGGAGGAAGTTAGAAACACCAACTTTCAGTGAAACTACTGCCTTGGTGTTTCACTTGGAAAAAGAAGTTTTTGAAACCATGTCAAGCCACACAAGGAAATTCAAAACCACAAACCTTAACTCTCCCATTTCCTGCATTCTCATTCTAACCTGCTTTAATCTTGGTCTTAGCTGATCTCTTTACTAAACTCCCCATTGAGTTGTGGATTAGTGCCGGCTTCCACTGAATTAGAAATTTCCATTTTCTAAATAATATTTGCCTTTCACATCAACAGCCTAGCTTCAAGTTAGTTCAATTGTTCACAAGAACCTAGATGTTCAAAGAGAACAAGGGGGACCTCTTACTTGTCATCCATTAATGGTGTACATTAACGCAGACACTTCTATCACCATGCATGTCTAGACACAAAAGAGTCATGTCCCTGCAGACCACATTTTAAGACAGGAAGTAGAAGGGACCATTTAGAGGGTATATGCATTGGTTTCTGCAGGGATAAAGTTTTTGCCAAGTCCCTGAAAATGAATATAGCATCACAATCTGGCTGAGTGACAATTAAATAGGCTGGGTTGTTTGCGCCCTCTACCTCCCTATACCTCTGCAGGCCAGTAGAG
The DNA here is from genome assembly GCF_036850765.1 of Saccopteryx bilineata. NCBI lineage: Eukaryota > Metazoa > Chordata > Mammalia > Chiroptera > Emballonuridae > Saccopteryx > Saccopteryx bilineata. The sequence continues at coordinate 48,336,033 of NC_089498.1, read as the reverse complement.
GTCGCATGTTTATATGGGGATATGAATACTTGCTCGGTCTCAGAGTAGTTCTTGTTGAAGCGATTCTTAACAGGCAGCAGTTGGAGTTCTGCCCTTTTATGTTGGCACTTGTAGACGATTGGGGTTATAGAAAGGGCTAATTCTGGAGAAGGCAGTTTACAAAGACATGGATTTATTCTACTGGAATACTCACTCAACTATATTTAGTCTAAAATCACTATAATAATTTGGGAAGATTTTAAATGTTCTCCACATTGTTGTAGTGAAACTTTGGGTTTAGGACTTGAGAAAAGCAAAGAATGTAGGACTCCACGACCTCCAAAGAGGTGAAATGATTGCGACAGGGTTCCAGACTCGGATTTGCTTTGTGAACTTAAACATCTTGTTTGATATCTCTAGCTTTATATTTCAGATTTTCCTTTTGTAAGACATAAAATTACCGATCCATCCAACCTCACAAGATTATGATATGGATCAAAATTCTTGGCTGTGAGAGCATTCTATAAAACCCTATATAAATATAAAGAAAGTATACTAATCTTTTTGTAACTATATATTACTGAGGTCATAAATAAAATCATTAATGGGACTCAGCTCAGACCATGGACCCTTGTCAGAGCCCTGAAAATTAGTGTTTCTTCTACCTCTAGCTCCCTGAGTGCAAGCACAATGATTAAAGCTTAGCTGGTAGAGAAAGACCTCCATGGACCACAGTATTTAGGAAATTGTCCTAGAGAAGAAGAACACAAGCCCAAATGAAAACTAGTTCTCTAACTTACTCCTAAATTCATATTTCCTCTCATAGATAGCTGAAGGTACAGCCAAAGGCACAGAGCCATGCTAAGCTGTATTTTCTGGAAAATGAGACATGAAAAGGTTTATTTCATGGAAGACTGCCTCTAAGACTTTTAGCGGCTTAAGCCCACACAAATACATGAAGATAATCTAACAAGATGAACTGAAAAATAAGAGCTCACTTTTGCCTACATTTTGGCATAATACTGCCAAATCAAGCTACATGCACAATTAATTTTTACATCATTTTTTTGGAAGGTGGAAATCCTGTAAGGGCATGTGGAAGGTTAATACTCAAAGAATAGAACAAATGCAAGATTATTCGCATGATGAGAGGTGGTGTGGTCAGGTCCCTTTAGGTCATTTATTCAAAATTATAAAAAAACATGGAAAGCACCTCCAAGAATGATTGGAAAGAAGAATGCAAGGGTGACAATGTGGCTGTCAACAAACTCTTTTCTCCCTCTGAATAAACACATTAGCTGCACCAGGAACTCCTCATACATGTCTGCAAGTTGTGCTTTGCATACGTCCAATGGGCACCATGAACATTAATTAGTACATAACATATGAAAATGAATGACACTCCTTGGAGTTGTTCAGTGTACAACCTGAATGGCTGTACATGACAGGCCTAGGAGAGCCTCTCTCATTTGAGGGAAGGAGCCGAGGAGAGGTGTGTGGAAGAAAGAAGCTATACTCACAGATTGAATTAATGTTCTGGTTTCCATATGCGTTCTGGACATCGTCACAGGCAAGTCATATAACCTCTCTGAGTCTCAGTTTCCTCCTTTATAAAGAAGTGATAATGAAAAGTTTCTACAAGTTTGTTGGGTAAATGAGGGCTAAGTGAGCTCATGTAGATAAAAGTGCCTGATACACAAAAGGGACTCAGTAACTGACAATTACAAATATGCACCACTTAACAATAGAAATACCTTCTGAGAAATGTGTCTCGAGGCGATTTTGTCATTGTGTGAACATCATAGAGTATACTTACACAAAGATAGATGGTATATAGCCTTCTATGTGCTATACCTTTGTATGACTGACTGTGTAGTATTTTTTTTACACTAGCATCACCAATAACATGTGAATAACACATTGTATTACCATGTTAGGATGGCTACAGCGTTAGGACAGCTACCGTGTTATGATGGCTACAAGGTTACCATGGCTATGACATTGTGATGACTACAACTTACCATGACTATGATATTAAGATGGCTGTAATATCAACAGGCAATAGAAAATTTTCAGCTCTATTATAATCTTACAGGACCATAATCATATATATGGTCAATAGTTGACTGAAATGTCGTTATGCAGCGCCAGTGCTGTGTCAACATTGACTCAGTCTGCCACACAGATACTCAAGGAAGAAGGCCTCCTTTATTTATAAAGAGTGATAATAATTATAATAAGAATACTCCCTTTAAGTAGTGTTTTATGTATTACTATTAAAATACCTTTTTGTAGATCCATTTTACACATCAGTTAAGTCACTTTCCCAAAATTACAAGTTAGTCAGTGGAAAAGTCAAAACTGAAATCTGTTCTTTTGATTAAAAGTTCATGCCCTATCTTGGAGTCACTGAACAAGAAACAAAGGGGGTTGAAGGAGGACGAATAAAGCTCTACTGGCAAAGTGAGTGTGGTTACTGAGCTGCTTTAGCAATGGATTTTACAGACTCATAAAAGTTTATTTAAAATACTTTCTTTTTTCCATCAGCTACCTTGGGACTGCTTTTGTATAACTTAGGTACAGAAGAGAGCAATCAGCTCCCAGGCCACACACAAAGCACCAAGAGAAAGGAATAGAAACGTGAAATTTAAATGTTGGTTCAAACATAAATTACTTCAATTTTAGTAGGAATATGTTTTGTTTTCCCGTCTGATAATAGATATGTGTATGATATGCCAAGATATGAACCAGTTCAAAAACTACAACAAAATGCAGATTTTCAAAGGAGCATGTAATCTAATCACATTTCTTACCCTGACCCCACCCAAAGTTTAAACCCTCACCTTTCACATCTAAAATAACATGCTGGTTCTTGTCTGACTGGTGGTGGTGCAGTAGATAGGGTGTCAACCTGGGACACTGAGGTCCCAGGTTCAAAACCCCAAGGTTGCCAGCTTGAGCACGGGGTTGCCAGCTTGAGTGTGGAATCGTGTTCCTGTGGTCACTGGTTTGAGCCCAAGGATGTTGGCTTGAGCCCAAGGATGTTGGCTTGAGCAAGGGGTCACTGGCTCAGCTGGACCCTCCCCCACCCCCCAGTAAAGGCCCGAATGAGAAGCAATCAATGAACAACTAAAATGCCACAACCACGAGTTAATGCTTCTCATTTTGCTCCTTTCCTGTATCTGTCTCTTTCTGTCTCTTTCTCTCTTCCTCTCTCTCAAAAAATAAATAAAATAAAATAACATACTAGTCCAAACTGAAGACTCTGAAATCTAACTGCTTGGGGTTTTATCTTGCTATATAAAACTTTGAGTAAGATTCTTCAGCACTTTGTGCACCAGTTTTCTTCTGCTCTGTAAAACTGAGATAGTAAATGCTGAATAAGCCCTTAACAGTGAAGGAGTTTATATATGGAAATCATGTAGAAGAATGTTTGCTACATAGGTCCTCAATAAATCAGGAGTGCATAATAATCTTAAATGTTTCTGTAGCTCATATAACAGAATTCAAAATACATGAAACAAAAACTGATAAAACTAAAGAAGAAACAAGCAGATACATCCACAATTAAAAACAGAAATTTAAAATACCTGCTTTCAATAATTAATAGACCTGGGGTGGGGGGCGTGATGCAGTGTATAGAGCAGGGGTCGGGAATCTTTTTGGCTAAGAGAGCCATGAACGCCACATATTTTAAAATGTAATTTCGTGAGAGCCATACAATGACCTATGTACATTACACATTATCCAATAAAAATTTGGTGTTGTCCCAGAGGACAGCTGTGATTGGCTCTAGCCACTTGAAACCATGAACATGAGCAGTAAGAAATGAATGGATTGTAATACATGACAATGTTTTATATTTTTAACGTTATTATTTTTTTTATTAAAGATTTGTCTGCGAGCCAGATGCAGCCATCAAAAGAGCCATGTCTGGCTTGCGAGCCATAGGTTCCCAACTCCTGATATAGAGGCTGTTATATTGAGTGGGACACTTGAAACCATGTCAACACAATAAATTAAAAATAAAAATTTTACTTTAGAAAAAATAATTTTAGTGAGAGAGTGAGTGACAGATAGACATCAGAAAGGCATGATGAGAAGCATCAACTTATACTTGCAGCACTTTAGTTGTTCATTGATTGCTTCTCATACATGCCTTGACCTGGGGTTTCCAGCTGAGCCAGTGACCCCTTGAGCAAGCCAGCAACCTTGGGTTTCAAGCCAGTGACCATGGGGTCATGTCTATGGTCCCACATTCAAGCTGGCGACCTTGGGGTTTTAAGCTTAGGTTCTTAGCATCCCAGGTCGATGCTCTATCCACTGCGCCACCCTTAGTCAGACTAAAAATAAAAATTTTAAATCAAAAAAATAATTGATAGACCAAATTAAAAAAAAATAAAGATATGGAAGACTTGGAAAACATTTAAATCAATTTTATGTAATTAATCATTACAAGACACTCCACCCAACTGAATACTGAGTATATCCTTTACAAGTACTGTTATGGATTGAATGCTTGTGCCTCCCCACTTAATTCCTATGTTGAATCGCTAACTCCCAATGGGGAAGGTGAGGCTTTTGGCAGGTAGTTCAGATTAAATGAGGTCATGATGGTGGGGCTCCCATGATGAGATTAGTGTCCTTATAAGAAGAAAGAGATCAGAGATTTCTCTCTCTTTCCTCATCATGTGAGGACATAACAAGAAGACTCTCTGCAAACCAAGAAGGGAACCCTCACTAAGAACCAAATCTACCAGCCCCCTTTACCTTGGATTTCGCAGACTTCAGAACTGTGAGACATAAAGGTTTGTTACTTAAGCCATCCAGTCTGTGGCATTTTGTTACAGCAGTCCAAAGCTGAAATTTAGGATACAATGTCCTGGATTAACTTATCATCATCATTATCTTCATCATCATCATCATTTATATGATTGATAGATAATACACTACACATATTTCAAGTATATAATTTGATAAATTTTTACATATGTATCCACCTATTAAACCAACAATATAATCAAGATATGAACATATCCATCATCCATGAAAGTCATCTGGTGCCCCTGGGTGAGCCATACTTCTGCCCTCTCCCTTCCCCAAACAACACCACTTCCTTTCTGTCACAGTGGATTCATTTGCATTTTCTGGGCATTTATATAAATAGAATCATATAGTACACACTATATAAACAGACCGTATAGTGTACACATTAATGGTCTAGTTTCCTTTACTCAGCATAATTAGTTTAAGATTCATCTTTGTTGTTGCATGTATCAATAGTTTATTCCTGCCTTTTGCTGAATTGTATTCCACTGTATGGTTGCTTTCTAAAACATTTTCAAAACAGAGCATTTCAGAGTTTTCAGGGGAAAAGTCTACCACAATTACTTGCAAAGTTATGTGGCAGGATAGATCTTAACAACATTTGAAATAAACACCTCTCAAGTTGCTATAAATGAGCACAGCTGTGTAGGTTGTGTTCATGCAAATGACTTAAAAGAATATGAATTGGCCTTGGCTGAGCAGCTCAGTTGATATGAACGTCATCCCAATATGCCCTAAGGTTGTGGGGTTTGATCTCTGGCCAGGGCACACACAAGAATCAACCAAAAAATGCATACATAAGTGGAACAGGTTGATGTCTCTTTCTCTTTCTCTCAAATCAGTTTAATAAAAAGAATATGGGTTATTTCTAAGCAGTGTCCCATAACCATATCTTTGCTACTCAGCAGGAAACAGTGGCCCCAACCACCCAGCACGTGGACGGGAAGCAGCAGGGAGAAACAGGAAGAGCACAGGCCTTCCAGTTCTAGCCCAGCTGTGAGCTTCAGTAAAAGTCACTTCTCATCTGAGCCTCAGATTCCTTATTCATAAAAGAGGGAAACTGTACAGTGTTGTCTCAGCTTTGTCATTCACAGAATCTCTGACCTTGACAAGTGTTAGCACGGGAGCTGTCTTCCTTCAGTAATGCTATATCTCAGGCTAAACAAACCCACTGCCAAGGATCAGCCTCCCTTCTTTTTCTCCACCACCTAACTGGGGATTCAGACCGCCTAGTAGGGGCTGACTTCTTTCTGGTTAGTTTCCAACTGCAACAGGCTTATTCTTTTAAAGGCCCTTTGCTGCCAAATTCTACTTCTGTAGCAAGCTGCGGCTCTTGGCTTGGATCCTGTCCTTGGCGTGTCTTAGATTGACACTACATCTGACTCTGGCACAAATATTACTGCTCTGGCTACTTCTGCAAACTGTGCTGGCTGCCCTGAGTGGCCAATTTCCCCTAACTCTGGTTCCTCCGAGGCGTCCCTCTCCTATATTTTTCTGAGAGTCATCAGGGAAGCAAGAACCAGAGAGTGCAGAGTAGAGGAATACAAAGAAAGGAAACTGGTTGAAGCCTGAGAGGCAGCGGCTGGGTTGAGGAAGCCATGAAGGAGCACCATCCTGGCAGAGATGGAGGGAGACAGGAGCGAGCGCACCTTCATGCCTTCATAGATGCATAAGTTCCACTCCGTCCTACTTACCTACAGAGCATCCACCACCCACTCAGCATCTTACTGCTCTACCTCACTTGATTTTCACGGCCGCCCGACAGAGTAAGCAAGGCCAGTTATTACTACCGCAACCTCCACCCATTTCACAGAGAGGAAAACTGATGTTAAGAGTGATCTGATGATTTCCCCCAAACAGAAAAATCAGGCGGCTCAACCCCAGCCACTTCAAGCTCCAAATCTTAGAGCCTACACTCCAGAGATATTGACTGAGCCCTTCTCAAGTGTAAGAATCAAAGATCTCAAAGACATGGCCACTTCTCGCAGAGACCTTATTCCCTGGTAAAGAAGGCAGAGAGTGAGGTTACTGTAAGAGCTGTCATTGAAGTAGGTGTGAGGAGGGGAGAGCAAGGGGCACTTCCAGTTCCAGGGAGCAAGGAAACCTTGCTCTGCCGTTGGCCTGCTGGTTCAGGTTCAGAACAGTCACGGGACCCAGCGATCCTTTCATGGAAGCTGTGGAAGAGTGACAACTTGAATTTCTCTTCTTGTTTGAAGTGGTGATCAAAAGATAATAGAAAGAATAAACAAGCAAAAACTATTTAGAGAGGAAATGCCCTTAGGCCTTTGTTTAAAGAATTTCTTTTCACACTAACTCACATTCTCTCTCTCTTTCTCCATTCTCTCCCTCTCTGTCTCTCAAAATAATAATAATAATAATTAATGCAGCCCAGCTAAAAGAAAGAAAGACAAACTGACTCATACGTTTCTGGTTTGGTACGGAAATAAAGTGTTAACTTTGATTATTGCTGAAGTGGGAATAAATTTTATTGAATGGAGATGAAAGTTACTTTTTACTTTACACTATTCTCTAGCATTTGAAATTTTTCCATGAGCATGTTGTTAATTATATGATCAAAAAGAAATGCATTTCTTCCTCTGAACCTCATCTCCACTTGTTTTGGGACAAGCATGCTGTCTGTGACCATACCCTTTTGTAACAGAAAAGCTTCTATTTACAAAGTGTTTGCTACATGTGAGAAAAAGTATTAAATTCTCTAAATATCTTACTTATTTCTACCACAACTCTAAGGGGATATACTACCACCTTCTGTTTACAGAAGAGGAAATTGAACCTCAAGAGACTAAGTGATTAGGGTTAGGGTTAGAGTTAGAGTTAGGGTTAGGGTTAGGGATAGGGTTAGGGTTAGGGTTAGGGATAGGGTTAGGGATAGGGTTAGGGTTAGGGTTAGGGTTAGGGGTAGGGGTAGGGGTAGGGGTAGGGGTAGGGATAGGGATAGGGTTAGGGTTAGGGTTAGGGATAGGGTTAGGGTTAGGGTTAGGGGTAGGGATAGGGTTAGGGTTAGGGGTAGGGGTAGGGTTAGGGGTAGGGGTAGGGGTAGGGTTAGGGTTAGGGTTAGGTTTAGGGGTAGGGATAGGGTTAGAGTTATGGTTAGGGATAGGGTTAGGGTTAGGGTTAGGGGTAGGGATAGGGTTAGGGTTAGGGTTGGGGTTAGAAAAAAAAAAGAGACTAAGTGATTTGTTCAAGGGCACAAATTCATAGGCAATAGATCCAGGATTAAAATCCTGGCAGAATTAGTAACATTCTCCTAACTGTAATCCCCATATCCATTCTCTGCTGCCCATTATCCTATAGCAGATGGAATCACAGTATTTCTTTGCTTAAAATCTGTGACATCCTCACTCCATCCCTTCCATTGCCCAGAGAACACAGCCTAAGCTTCTTAACATGTCATTTTCAAGTCCAATTTTCAACACACTTATTCATGTACTCATTATAAATCAGCAAATATGCTTGACCAAGCAATAATACTATAGAGAGAGCATCAGCCTGGGATGCAGAGCTCCCAGGTTCGAAACCCCGAGGTCTCCTGATTGAGCATGGGCTTATCCAGCTTGAGTGAGGGCTCACCAGCTGGAGCACGGGATAGCTGTCTTGAGCATGGGATCATAAACATGACCCCATCATCGCTGGTGTAAGCCCAAAGGTCACTGGCTTGAGCTCAGGGTCACTAGCTTGAGAATGGGGTCACTTATCAAGGCATGTATGAGAAAGCAATCAATGATCAACCAAGGTGCCACAACAAAGAATTGATGCTTCTCATACCTCTTCCTTCCTATCTGTCTCCCTCTCCCTCTAGCTTAAAAAGAAAGAAAGAAAGAAAAATAATCAACAAATAACAAGGTTTAACATTTATTTCAAAACAATTTTGTATGCAACCTCCTAAAAACCATGTGACAGGCAGGTGAGCAAACAGTTCTAAGAAGTTTTGTTAGCTTGTCAATAGGCAAGGTGACATGCTGTGACTTTTCTTGTTCTCATAGTGCGCTGAGCTTCCTACTATGTTTCAAGTACATCAAGTTTCTCCATTTCCCTCTGACTCTACAGCATTGCTTCTTTGGGTGGTATGGCCCTCACCGGCCTGGTGAGCACATACAAATCTTTCATGATTTCCATGGCCATGGCTCAAGTGACCCATCTTTCTTTTTTTTTTTTTTTATTATTAGATTTTTTTTTTTTTTTTGTATTTTTCTGAAGCTGGAAACGGGGAGAGACAGTCAGACAGACTCCCGCATGCGCCCGACCGGGATCCACCGGGCGCGCCCACCAGGGGCAAGGCTCTGCTCACCAGGGGGTGATGCTCTGCCCCTCGGGGGCATCGCTCTGTCGTGACCAGAGCCACTCTAGCGCCTGGAGCAGAGGCCAAGGAGCCATCCCCAGTGCCCAGGCCATCTTTGCTCCAATGGAGCCTTGGCTGCAGGAGGGGAAGAGAGAGACAGAGAGGAAAGAGGGGGTGGGGGGTGGAGAATCAAATAGGCGCTTCTCCTATGTGCCCTGGCCGGGAATCGAACCCGGGTCCCCCGCACGCCAGGCCGACGCTCTACCACTGAGCCAACCGGCCAGGGCAACCCATCTTTCTTTAAGCTTCCTTAGCAACTCATTAAACCTTGCATGAGGGCCCTGGCCAGTTGGCTCAGTGGTAGAGCGTCAGCCCGGCATGTAGAAGTCCCAGGTTAAATTCCTGGCCAAGGCACACAGGAGAAGTACCCATCTGCTTCTCCACCCTTCCTCCTCCCTCTCCTTCCTCTCTATCTCTCTCTCTTCCCCTCTCTCAGCCAAGGCTCCAGTGGAGCAAAGTTGGCCCAGGTGCTAGAATGGCTCTGGCCACAATGGAGCAAGGTCCCAGAGGGGCTGAGTATCACCCCTGGTGGGTATGCCAGGTGGATCCCGGTCAGGCACATGCAGGAGTCTGACTGCCTCCCCGCTTCTAACTTTGGAAAAATACAAACAAAAACACCTTGCATGAGTGCACTGACTTCGTTAGATTAGATGCACTCATTTGCTTGACTTTCTCACCGAGTAGACTGTGGACTTTTCTAGAACAGAGAGCATGGGTTGTAAGATGGCCTCATTTTAGGAGTTTGGATAAACTAGCAATGGAGAATAGAATGAAAAAGGAAAGACATGATTAATGGCAAAGGTGTGTTACTACTGCTTCCAGGATCCATCCAACACTGAACCAATATTTATCAAGACCGAGGCATATCAAGCAGGGGCAGAGATAAATGGTGGTATGTTAGAGATGTGTGTGTGTGTGTAAGGGCGGGTATGTATATAGTGATGTACATATATAGTTTCTCTGTATATATAAAATGTTGGCACATGTACAGAAAATGTGTATAATGATGTGTACATATATACATGCATAGTATGTATAAAGTGTACATGTACATGTATAATTACATGTGTGTATAGTTCATGTGCATATATACATGCATAGTGTATACAGGCTTGCCCGTGTACTTTTAGTATATGGATATTAGCTTGTATGTGACAGTATATATATAGTGTGTGCAACGTATATTTACACATATACATGGTATATATGTACGTGTACCTCATCTGTGTGTGTGTGTACTAGAACACAATGCAAGCAGACTTAGAGGGTGCACTTGAAGATGGTAGAAAGAATATTTATTACACACAATATAGATATTTTTTAATGGAAAATGAAGCCACTTGAGGCTTATTCCCTGCTGAAGAGATGGAGCAGTCCCTAAAGGAAGAAGAAAGAGAATTAGGAAGGAAAATACAGTGTGTTTGTAAAGTCATGGTGCACTTCTGACTGGTCACAGGAAAGCACCAAAGATGATAGAAATGTGAAATCTGCACCAAATAAAAGGAAAACTCTCCCAGTTTCATACCTATTCAGTGCAGTTCGATGTGAGCTCATGCACAGATTTTTTAGGGCTCCTTAGGTAGCTATCCCGTATAGCCTCTACAGACTTGTCACTGACTGATGGCCTACCAGAACAGGGTTTCTCCACCAAACTGCCGGTTTCCTTCAACCGCTTATCCTACCGAGTAATGTTATTACTATGTGGTGGCGCTTCCTTATAAACGCGCCGATATTCACGTTGCACTTTGGTCACGGATTCGAATTTAGCGAGCCACAAAACACACTGAACTTTCCTCTGTACCATCCACACCTCGACTGGCACGGCTGTGGGCTGCTCCACTGTATACAGTGTTATGTCATCATCTGCGCATGCGCACATGCTGCCACATCATCCTACAGAAACTGGGAGGGTTTTCCTTTTATTTGGTGCAGATTTCACATTTCTATCGTCTTTTGTTGCTTTCCTGTGACCGGTCAAAGTGCACCATGACTTTACGAACACACTGTAGTTTAGAGAAATCTCACTAAAATCAAGCAAGAACCACATTCGAAGAAGAGGCTGGTTAGCAAAAGCAAATACCTTAAAAAAAAAAAGCCAGGGAGATGGAAAACCAGGGGTGGGGGCAGGAGGAGGTGTGACGGGAATCAATGGATTTGATAATTAGGAAGATGGCAGTGAACAGGGAGTGAAGGTTCCAGGCAGAGGTGGGGTGGGATGCCTCAAAATGAGGAAACAGAGTCAGACACAGATTAACGCTGTCTCTTTCCACACTCTGGCCTTGGAAAGATGACAAGAGAAAAGCAGCTCTGATGGAAGCAGAATCAAAAGCTCACTTCCTTTGGGTCCCTCTAAGATGGGAGAGCTCAAACATGTTTGTGGACAAAAGGCTACGGTCTGGAACAGCAGTCCTGGTACTCACATCCACGCAGTATCAGTCATAGCAAACACGGCCACAACCTCCAACCAGTGGTGGGATTCAAATAATTTAACAACCAGTTCTCGGTCCTAATGACCATTTTAAGTATTAAAAAAAGACATACCAAAGGGTAGTTTCTTACTTCATGCATTTAATACTTAAATAAGAATAATAAAAGAAGTACACAAAACTAGATTGTGTTATAAGAAAGTTTTAAAATATTAATGAAAACACATTAAATAATACCTGACAAAATACAATAAAACTGTTATTTAAGGTATTTCCATATTGCTTCTTGATTGGTGTCCTCACTTGCAATTTTTTTCACCTGTGGATGGAATGAACATTACTACGGGCTCTTAAAATATGCTGTTGCATAGATGAACATTAAAAAAGAATAAGGAATGTAAATTTGTGATTTCCATGTTGGGCAGCTGCCCAGGCACCCACCTTAGAGAGAACCCTTATTACAAGTGCCATTTTAACAACCGGTTCACTAAACTCCACAAAAATTAGGTATCAGTTTGGTGCAAACCAGCTGAATCCCACCACTGTCTCCAACCCCTCTAGTACTCCACATATAGTAGTAGCTCAAAATCTCTCACAACTCTGTGAGGTGGGGCCTATGATTATCTACATTTCACCGGTACAAAAGCAAGGCACAGAGAGGTTAAGTAACTTTCCAGAGTGACTCAGCTTTTAAGTTCCAGAGTCAAGTTCCCCTCCCCCCCAGGCAATCCTAGCTGATGTGCAGTAAGGGACAGAGCCCTGATGAGCCTCATGCTTTCCCAAGTTCTGCTGAGAGTGGCCTATACCTGCTTTCCCTGGCTTTCTCTCCCACCAGCCAGAAGTTTAGAACCCAGGGATGTCCCCATCAAAGTAGTGGGCCAGGGGGACACTGTGTTGGAGGGGCAGTGGCTGAGAAGGAATAGTGGAGAGAGGCCACTTGTTGGTGTTACAGAGTTTGCATCTTTCTAGCAATTATGAAGATGGAGGTTATCTTAAGCATCATCAGAAGAAAGGTATAGTATGTACTACAAGACCTAAGTTCTAGAACTGGCTCCAACTTCTAGTATTTTACATGTGGAGGATGTCGCTTAACCTATGAAGGTATCGATTCTCTATCGATAACATTAGATAATAATAATAATTTTTTAAAAATTAAATAATGAGGCCCTGGCCAGTTGGCTCAGTGGTAGAGCGTCAGCCTGGCGTGCGAGGGACCCGGGTTCGATTCCCGGCCAGGGCACATAGGAGAAGCGCCCATTTGCTTCTCCACCCTCCCCTCCTTCCTCTCTGTCTCTCTCTTCCCCTCCCGCAGCCAAGGCTCCATTGGAGCAAAGATGGCCCGGGCACTGGGGATGGCTCCTTGGCCTCTGCCTCAGGTGCTAGAGTGGCTCTGGTCGCGGCAGAGCGATGCCCCGGAGGGGCAGAGCATCGCCCCCTGGCGGGCAGAGTGTCGCCCCTGGTGGGCGTGCCAGGTGGATCCCGGTCGGGTGCATGTGGGAGTCTGTCTGACTGTCTCTCCCCGTTTCCAGCTTCAGAAAAATACAAAAAAAAAAAAAAAAAATTAAATAATGATAATTAACCTACATCCCTTAGAGTATTGTAAGGAGCAGGTAAAACAATGTGTGTGACAGTGAATGCAAATGTGAACTATTTCATCATCATCATCATTATCATCATCATCATTGGGCTATTAAACTATCTAGAAAATTTCTCATCCTCTCTTTGCCCCCACTTCCATCTCCCAAGGTATTAAAAACTGATAAGACACCTAATTTTGAGAAAGCCTTTCTAAACTCAAATAACTTCTATGCGTACAATTTGCCCCAAGAGCAAAATTCCCAAATACAGTGAGGCAACACAACAAACTCATTGTTAAAATTCTCAGAATCGACTGTGATCAGTTGCCATTATCCAAGATTTGTAGGCAGCTTTGGGGTGCCTAGAGCTGCCCCCAACAACAAGTATTTGTAACAAATATTCCACACCTGCCTGTTCTTCCTTCTTTCTCCACTCAGCATATTGACCATGATATTAACATACAACCTCTAACCAGCATTTCTCCCTTACATCGCACTGCGTATTTCTGTGGATTTCATTTTTATACATCAATATAATCTTTAAGTCTCAGATGGTCTTGCTAAGGACAGAGGAGGAGGTGACTTTAGCAAAGAAGTGAAGCGAGCACACACACATTGGGAGGGAACATGAGAAAATGCCTGTGAGCTGCCAGGATTCCAATTACATTTTGCCAAAGATTTGAAGGAGTCTCATTGGGGGAACTGTGGAGACCGGGCTTTTAGATGGATTTTTCAACTTTAAACAAGATAGTTTTGTTCATATATAGCAAACCTGAGATTACATGCAAAGCTGTCATTGTTTATACTTTTCTAAATTGTCTTGATTTTTTAACTTTACCCTATCTAACTATACTCCAAAGATAAAATTAAAACAATTAGGCAACAACTGGATGGGGTACATGATGGGCGGCAGGTGGGTGGTCCATAATAGGGACATTTACTGTTACAAGTAATCTCCATGAACATCTGAGACACACCTCCTTTTACAGTGAGGAACCAGTGACCTAGGGTCAAATTTCACTTTGTTTCTTTTCTTTGAGAAAGGGATGTGCTGTTCACACATTTGTCTTACTTAAGGAAAGTGAATATACAAAAATCCCAGATTGTAAAAGTGCTGTGCATCACGGCCATTTGCACTAGATGGCTTCATGAGAAAGGGGGTGTACTCTGAACCCCTTTCTGTGGCTATTAGCCCCTCTAACGCACACACTTGACTCGCCAGTTTTGCAAAGCATGGTACTCTGCTAATTCCATTCTTCCTTCAACACCACCCCCCAATAATCAAATGGTTGCTCGGTGTTAATCTCTTTAAAACTTTACAGGGCAATTTTTTCAGTTGCCTGTTATGCAGAAATCAGTTGAAACATTTAAAACAATAGTGTTTTTCCCTCTATAAAATCTCTAGACCAAAACAGACCCCTTCTCCTGCCTCCTTCACTCTCATAAAGCCCACAGACACCCACCTCCAGATTTCTCTCTTTCCAATGTAGGGCAATGAAGGCTCTGACAGACACCCCTTATCCCAGCTCCCTCTTCCCCTTGTAGTTTTTTGTTTCTTTCTCAAAATGCCATTGAAACAGGAGCCATTACTTGTTTGGTTCATGTTCTTTTTTTTTATTTTCTTTTTAAAAGCACAAATAATATTTCTTTCAATATAAATATAAAGTTCTATAAAAAAAATAGAGAAAAAGCACAATCTTAGTCACTGTCCAGCAGGAACATGTTTCATTGTTTACAGCATCAAATATCAGATACCCATTGTATAAATATGTTTTTTAGCTTGAACAAGGAAGCATAGGAAATTCCTTGTTCTACAAACAAATCCTTTTAGAGATGATTTAAATATGCCAGTAGTGAATGTCTATATTTATCTAGGAGTCGAGGCTATTGAAGTGAACTAGAACTTACAAATAGACAATTATTGATATACAAAAATTATATAAATTACTTCATCGGATAGCAAAAATACATCAGATTTTATCCATAAGTTTTCATCAGGTAATAAATTACTTACTAAAATACAAAAATAAAAGAACTTGTGTATCTTTCCTCTGATCCAAGTGTGCGACACACAAGTCCCGGAACAGTCCTGGTTCTGAGGGGCACCCACTGCCCACTGCAACCACCACCAAGTCCCGGAACAGTCCTGGTCCTGAGGGGCACCCACTGCCCACTGCAACCACCACCAAGTCCCGGAACAGTCCTGGTTCTGAGGGGCACCCACTGCCCGCTGCAACCACCACCAAGTCCCGGGACAGTCCTGGTCCTGAGGGGCACCCACTGCCCACTGCAGCCACCACCATACCCGGAGGGGTGCCCGTTACTTGGCCTGAGCAGACCTCAGAGTTCCCAATATTCTGTCCCAGTGTGTGAAGTAAGGGGCAAAGTTGCAGTTAAACTGAGAGTGGTGCAAGTCGTGGTGCACTACACCCCCGTACCAGCCGAAAGGCACCAGTTTGTGAGTGGACCAGGGAAACTCGTAGCCCGAGTGGTCCTCCACCGACAGCCAGATGTTAACCACATGGAAGACCAAGATGGTGAGCGGGTGGCACTGGAGCAGTATGACGTTCACCATGTCAAAGAAGCCCAAAGAAAACAACTCCCAGAAGCCCATGTACTGCGTGGCCAGCGCGAACGAGGGCGAGTTCTGGTGGTGCATCTTGTGGAAAGTCCGGTACAGCCAAGGCACCTTGTGGTGCAGCACGTGCCACGCGAAGAACTCCGCGTCGAAGAGCAGCAGACAGAACACGACGTGGCACACCAGCCGGAGTAGCTCGGGGGCTTCGTGCGGCAGAAGCGCCGGGCCGCGGGCCCAGTGCAGCAGCGTCATGGGGAACACGAACACCAGGTGCTGGTAGAGCGTCTGCCCCAGGCAGGGCAGCAGCTGCCGCGCCGCCGGCGAGAAGTCGGGCTGGATCTTGTAGCGCCGCAGCGCGGGCACCCAGGGGCCCAGGACGTCCAGCACAACGAAGGGCAGGCAGAAACACAGGTAGGTGGTGATGGAGAAGATGACCGGGAAGAAGGGAGACTGGGCGAGGGACTCCTGGGTCCTCAGGCGGTCCCAGACGGGCTGCAGAAACAGCTGACTGGAGCCGCACAGGACGTGGAGCTCGGAGGTGTTGCGGCCGCTCATGGCGAAGCTGCGCTTGACAGCTGCTGCTGCTGCTGCCGCCGCCGGTGCTCGCATCCCGCTGGTCTTATTTAGGACTTGGGCCCGCCCCGAGTGACGTCGCGGCCTTTCGGCTCGCTTTCTTTCCCCGCCGCGCCCAGCTTGCGTAAAGAACGCCACGAAGTTGCGCCCAGCTGCTCAAACACACATCTGCAGCTGCATCTAATAGGCTTTTGTATCTGCAATGTAAATGGCCTTTAGTAACTTCATATGCGTGCAGAATTATATTCCGGTTTTCTAAATCGAAGTCCAATTTACAAACGATACATTGCATAGGTCTTAAGTGTTTCTGCGAGTTTGGACAACTCAATTCATCTGTGTCATCACCATCCCAAAACAAGATAAGGAATATTTGCATCATCACTAGAGAGGGCTCCTTCGTCATTACTGAAGAATTGCAGTACTTCTTTTTAAACGTATGCATATCACTGCGTCTGTACGCATTCATTAAAACGCCAGTATAACTGCATTTAAAAAAAAAAAAAAAACTTTTTAAAGTGACATACTTTCTGTACTTAGGATCTTTTCTGTCTGCACACGTGTATCGATATAACCAGCAGCGAGCGGCAAACCAACATTTCTGGAAGGGCATCGTGGTTTCCCCGCCGCGCGCAGCGGCGATCAGCGCTGGAAATCAGACTCGACCGGGCGGAGGAACCGGAACCTCTCCAGTCCCACCTTCCAGAGAGCTTCTATCCCCGCCAGAACCGGCACCGCGGGTTCGCCGCAAACTCCAGATCCCTCCGCACACAGACCCGCCCAGGGGAAGCCGCAAACCTGGGCCGCCGGGTCGTCGCTCCGTGGCGCTGCTTAAGCGCGCAGACCAGCTACGGGAACGGCGGCTCCGCAGCAAAAGAGGAGGCTGCGACTGTTAGGCTTCGCTTTTCAAAAAAAAAAAAAAAGGAAAAAAAAATTCTGGGTTTAACAACTAGCGTCTCCCCAGATCTGGCTGAAAAGACGGTGCATCTCAGGAAACAATGACATCAGTAGAGCACACACTTTGCTCCTTAGAGGAATATTTGAGTGTCCCTGAAGCCTTGCGGAGCTGTCGGTTGAAGAGAAGATGTTGCGCCTGCCTTGTGTCCCTCCGCCATCCAATTGCGGTTGACTGGCCCGGGACTGAGAGTAAGGAGGTCAGTACCAGAAGAGCTCTGGGCAGACCCGCAAACCCGGTGGCTGACACGCAACACAGGGGACGCCCGGAGGATAGGTTTGGACAAAAACTTAGAAGCCAAGGACCCTAGCTTTTCTCTTGTGTCTGTGAGGCTGGAGCCAACTCCGCTTCTCCAAGCTTTGCACTTTCATATTCACCCTCATCCCAAGGGAAATAGTAATAGTAGCTATCTCGTGAATCTATTTTGAGCATTGAATAGCAGAATAGTAATAATAAGGCGACTACGTCAGGTCTGCAATGCATTATCTAAATGTTTTACTTGAAGCCATTTCGCCCAATCGGTGGAAGTAGGCATTTTTATTATTGCTGTGGTCTTACAGAGGTAAAAGCGAGGTGCCTGGCACAGAGTAGACATACAGTATAAGATACGTTACTTTAAATTTACACTTCATATTTTACCTAAAGAATAATGGAAGAAGTTTGCAATGAAAATCAAATAAAATCATGTAAAGAGAAATAAAAGATATAAAGCCATATATTGTGAGGAAAGAATAAGTACAGCAAAAATATAGACCAATATAGGGGCCCAGATATATACTAATGTATTGAATATGTACATATCCCAAATATATGTCTGTATTTTACACATGGTATATAATAAGCCAATTCATAATATATAACTATACATTAATATAAAACAATAGTTAATATATATGGGATATATATGATGTAATGAACACACAAGCATACACCTAAAATAAGCCAATTTATAATTCAGAACCTCCCAACTAGTGTGTGTCCCTGAACTGCCTTAAGGATATGCCTTAAATGCCCATTCTCTGAAGCCCCAAGCCTCTGCCCTACCTACAACCTTTAAATAAAAGAGAGGGGGGGAAAAACAAACCTCAGTGTGTCATAAGATTATTATGCTACTCTGCTTGTGTCTTTTTTTTTAATAAATTTTTATTAATGTTAATGGGATGACATTAATAATTCAGGGTACATATATTCAAAGAAAACATGTCTAGGTTATCTTCTCATTAAATTATGTTGCATACCCCTCGCCCAGAGTCAGATTGTCCTCTGTCACCCTCTATCTAGTTTTCTCTGTGCCCCTCCCCCTCCCCCTAAATCTCTCCCTCCCTCCTCCTGCGTCCTCCCTCCGCCCACCCCTGGTAACCACCACACTCTTGTCCATGTCTCTTAGTCTCGTTTTTATGTTCCACCAATGTATGGAATCATGTAGTTCTTGTTTTTTTCTGATTTACTTATTTCACTCCGTATAATGTTATCAAGATCCCACCATTTTGCTATAAATGATCTAATGTCATCATTTCTTATGGCTGAGTAGTATTCCATAGTGTATATGTGCCACATCTTCTTTATCCAATCTTCTATTGAAGGGCTTTTTGGTTGTTTCCATGTCTTGGCCACTGTGAACAGTGCTGCTATGAACATGGGGCTACATGTGTCTTTACGTATCAATGATTCTGAGGTTTTGGGGTATATACCCAGTAGAGGGATTGCTGGGTCATAAGGTAGTTAACCACCATACTTTCCTCCATAGTGGTTGTACTACTTTACATTCCCACCAACAGTGTATGAGGGTTCCTTTTTCTAACAGGGGTGAGGTGGTATCTCATTGTAGTCTTGATTTGCATTTCTCTAATAACTAATGAAGCTGAGCATCTTTTCATATATCTGTTGGCCATTTGTATTTCTTCCTGGGAGAAGTGTCTGTTCATGTCCTCTTCCCATTTTTTTATTGGATTGTTTGTTTGTTTGTTGTTGAGTTTTATGAGTTCTTTGTAAATTTTGGATATTAGGCCCTTATCTGAGCTGTCGTTTGAAAATATCATTTCCCATTTAGTTGGCTGTCTGTTTATTTTTATATCAGTTTCTCTTGCTGAGCAAAAACTTTTTATTCTGATGTAGTCCCATTCATTTATCTTTGCCTTCACTTCTCTTGCCATTGGAGTCAAGTTCATAAAATGTTCTTTAAAACCCAGATCCATGAGTTTAGTACCTATGTCTTCTTCTATGTACTTTATTGTTTCAGATCTTATATTTAGGTCTTTGATCCATTTTGAATTAATTTTAGTACACGGGACAGGCTGTAGTCGAGTTTCATTCTTTTGCATGTGGCTTTCCAGTTTTCCCAACACCATTTGTTGAAGAGGCTTTCTTTTCTCCATTGTGTGTTGTTGGCCCCTTTATCAAAGATTATTTGACCATATATATGTGGTTTTATTTCTGGGCTTTCTATTCTGTTCCATTGGTCTGAGTGTCTATTTTTCTGCCAATACCATGCAGTTTTGATTATTGTGGCCCTATAATATAGTTTAAAGTCAGGTATTGTAATGCCCCCAGCTTCATTCTTTTTCCTTAGGATTGCTTTGGCTATTTGGGGTTTTTTATAGTTCCATATAAATCTGATGATTTTTGTTCCATTTCTTTAAAAAATGTCATAGAAATTTTGATGGGAATTGCATTAAATTTATATATTACTTTGGGTAATATGGCCATTTTAATTATATTTATTCTTCCTATCCAAGAACAAGGAATATTTTTCCATCTCATTGTGTCTTTTTCTATTTCTCTTAGCAATGCCTTGTAGTTTTCTTTATATAGGTCCTTTACATTCTTTGTTATGTTTATTCCTAAGTATTTTATTTTTTTTGTTGCAATCGTGAAGGGGATTATTTTTTTGAGTTCATTTTCTAATATTTCATTGTTGGCATATAGAAAGGCTATGGACTTCTGTATGTTAATTTTGTATCCTGCGACCTTACTGTATTGGTTTATTGTTTCTAGTAATCTTTTTGTGGAGTCCTTTGGGTTTTCGATGTATAGGATCATATCATCAGCAAAAAGTGATACCTTTACTTCTTCTTTTCCGATATGGATGCCTTTTATTTCTTTGTCTTGTCTGATTGCTCTGGCCAGAACTTCTAGCACCACGTTAAATAAGAGTGGAGAGAGTGGACACCCCTGTCGTGTTCCTGATTTAAGGTGGAAAGTCCTCAGTTTTACGCCATTTAATATGATGTTGGCTGATGGTTTATGATATATGGCCTTTATTATGTTGAGATATTTTCCTTCTATACCCATTTTGTTGAGAGTCTTAAACATAAAATTGTGTTGTATTTTATCAAAAGCCTTTTCTGCATCTATTGATAAGATCATGTGGTTTTTGTTCTTTGTTTTGTTGATATGGTGTATTACGTTAACCGTTTTACGTATGTTGAACCATCCTTGAGATTCTGGGATGAATCCCACTTGATCATGATGTATTATTTTTTTAATATGTTGTTGTATTCGATTTGCCAGTATTTTGTTTAGTATTTTAGCATCTGTATTCATTAGAGATATTGGTCTGTAGTTTTCTTTCTTTGTGCCATCCTTGCCAGGTTTTGGTATGAGGGTTATGTTGGCCTCATAAAATGTGTTTGGAAGTATTGCTTCTTCTTCAATTTTTTGGAAGACTTTGAGTAGAATAGGAACCAAGTCTTCTTTGAATGTTTGATAGAATTCACTAGTATAACCGTCTGGGCCTGGACTTTTATTTTTGGGGAGGTTTTTAATAGTTTTTTCTATTTCCTCCCTGCTGATTGGTCTGTTTAGGCTTTCTGCTTCTTCATGACTCAGTCTGGGAAGGTTGTATTGTTCTAGGAATTTATCCATTTCTTCTAGATTATTGTATTTGGTGGCATATAGTTTTTCATAGTATTCTACAATAATTCTTTGTATATCTATGATGTCTGTGGTGATCTCTCCTCTTTCATTTTGGATTTTATTTATTTGAGTCCTGTGTCTTTTTTCCTTGGTGAGTCTTGCCAAGGGTTTGTCGATTTTGTTGATCTTTTCAAAGAACCAGCTCCTTGTTTTATTGATTTTTTCTATAGTTTTTCTGTTCTCTATTTCGTTTATTTCTGCTCTGATTTTTATTATCTCCTTTTTTCGGCTGGTTTTGGGTTGTCTTTGTTCTTCTTTTTCTAGTTCCTTAAGGTGTGAAGTTAAGTGGTTTACTTCGGCTCTCTCTTATTTGTTCATATAGGCCTGAAGTGATATGAACTTTCCTCTTATTACTGCTTTTGCTGCATCCCAGAGATTCTGATATGTCGTATTTTCATTTTCATTTGTCTGTATATATCTTTTGATCTCTGCGCTTATTTCTTCTTTGACCCATTCATTTTTTAGAAGTATGTTGTTTAGTTTCCACAATTTTGTGGGTTTTTCCCCCTTTTTTTTACAGTTGAATTCTAGTTTCAAGGCTTTATGATCAGAGAATATGCTTGGCACAATTTCAATTTTTTTAAATTTGCTGATATTGTCTTTGTGGCCCAACATATGGTCAATTCTTGAGAATGTTCCATGTACACTAGAGAAAAATGTATACTCTGTCGCTTTGGGATGAAGTGTCCTGTAGATGTCTATCATATCCAGTTGTTCTAGTATTTCATTTAAGGCCACTATATCTTTATTGATTCTCTGTTTGGATGACCGATCTAGAGCCGTCAGCGGTGTATTGAGGTCTCCAAGTATGATTGTATTTTTGTCAGTTTTTGTTTTAAGGTCAATAAGTAGCTGTCTTATATATTTTGGTGCTCCTTGGTTTGGTGCATATATATTAAGGATTGTTATGTCTTCTTGATTCAGTGTCCCCTTAATCATTATGTAATGACCATTTTTGTCTCTGAGTACTTTTTCTGTCTTGTAGTCAGCATTATTAGATATGAGTATTGCTACACCTGCTTTTTTTTGGGTGTTGTTTGCTTGGAGTATTGTTTTCCAGCCTTTCACTTTGAATTTGTTTTTATCCTTGTTGCTTAGATGAGTTTCTTGTAGGCAGCATATAGTTGGATTTTCTTTTTTAATCCATTCTGCTACTCTGTGTCTTTTTATTGGTAAGTTTAATCTATTTACATTTAGTGTAATTATTGACACTTGTGGGTTCCCTATTGCCATTTTATAAATTGCTTTCTGTCAGTTTTGTATCTTGTTTGATTCTTCTCTTTTGTTTTTCTATCATTTGTTTTTGTTTGTATTCCATACTTCTTTCCTCTGTTGCTACCTTTTTTAAGTCAAGTGTTTTTGTGGTGGTTTTTTCAAGGGTGGTTACCATTAAGTAATGAAAAGGGTACCTACCATATTCATTGTAGTACCCTTTCTTGTGAGTATTTCTGCGCTTCATCGTCCTTTGCTACTGTTAATCTTCATTCTTTCTCCCCCTTTTTTTTTTCTTTTGTTGTCACAGTTTAAGTTTGGTTTTATTGTGTTCTTGGTGGAGCTGTTACTTGTGGTTATGTTTTCTTTTGTTCTTTGAATCTGGTTGGAAAACCCCCTTTAGTATTTCCTGGAGTGGGGGCTTTCTGATGATAAATTCTCTCATCTTTTCTGTATTTGTGAATATTTTTATATCTCCTTTGTACTTGAAGGATAGCTTTGATGGGTATAGTATTCTTGGCTGAAAGTTCCTCTCTTTCAGGGCTTTAAATATTGGGGTCCACTCTCTTCTAGCTTGTAGAGTTTCTGCTGAGAAATCTGATGATAATCTAATAGGCCTTCCTTTATATGTTGTACTCTTCTTTTCCCTGGCTGCCTTGAGAATTTTTTCTTTGTCATTGGTTTGTGTCATCTTCATTATGATGTGCCTTGGAGTGGGTTTGTTGTGGTTAAGAAAACTTGGTGTTCTGTTTGCTTCTTGAATTTGAGGCTTTAATTCTTTCCACAGGCTTGGGAAGTTCTCATCTATTATTTGTTTGAGTATATTCTCCATTCCATTTTCTTTCTCTTCTCCCTCTGATATACCTATTATTCTTATGTTATTCTTTCTGATGGAGTCAGACAATTCCTGTAGGGCTTTCTCATTTTTTATTATTTTTGAGTCTCTTTCTTCTTCTCTCTGTTGTGCCTCAAGTTGCTTGTCTTCTATTTCACTGATCCTGTCTTCTATCTGGGCTGTTCTATTTCACTGATCCTGTCTTCTATCTGGGCTGTTGTGCCTCAAGTTGCTTGTCTTCTATTTCACTGATCCTGTCTTCTATCTGGGCTAAGCTTGTTACCTCATTTTTCAGCTCTTGAATTGAGTTTTTCATTTCTGTTTGATTTGTTTTTATAGTTTCAATTTCCTTGGTAATATATTCTTTGTGATCGTTGAGTTGTTTTCTGATTTCCCTAAATTGCCTTTCTGTGTTTAATTGTATATCTCTGAGTATTTTTAAGATTTCTATTTTAAATTCTCTGTCATTTGGCTCCAAGGCTTCCAATATGTTAAATATTTTCTCCATAGATTTTTCCACATCTATTTGTGTTACCTCTCTGTCTTTTGTATCCATAATGTTCGATTTCCTTTTTCTTATTGGCATCTGAAGGTGGTCTTGATGATAGTGTTAATTGGAATTAATAAAAAATAAAAAGGAAAAAAAAAGAAAAAAGGAAAAGACTCCACAAAAAAAAGTAATAATTTATTATTTCCCCCTTTTTTCTTTCTTTTCTTCCCCTCCTCTCACCTCCTTAGGGAAATATCGTGGTGACCTGTGAATTATATTATGCTAAATGGAACAAAAACTGCTTATAATGGAGGGCCTAATTTGGGGTGAAGAGTTCAAGGGGCAAAAAAGGGAGTAGGGACCTACTAAATACAAAAAAAAAGGGGGGGGGGAGAAAATCTTAGACAAGCATAAAATGATTTGCTTGTAAGTGATGGTCGACTAAGAGATATAATGAGAGGGATGAGAGGGAAACAGAAAAAAGGAGAGAAAAAACAATAATTAAAAAAGAAAAAAATAAAAATAATAAGTAAAAATCTGTTGTATTAAGTGGAGCGAAGACTAAATACAATGGAGACTTTGGGTTGGGAGGAATGCTAGTGAGTTAAAAAGCAATGTAAAAAGTGCCCAAAATGCCACAAAAACAAACAAATAGAGGAAAACCAAGAACAAAAGCAGAAGAAGAAAAAAAAGAACAACAACAAAAAAAAAACCCACAAAAACTTGAGTCCCAAATTAAATAATTTGTTCGTGATTGAGGCTTAAATGGGAGGAAAAGTAAAAGGAGAAAAGAAGAAATGAATAGAAAGGAAAAAATAAGAGTAAGAGAGAAACGAAGGAAGAAAAAAAGGAAAGGAAAAAAAAACAAAAGGGGAGAGAGTGAGAGTTAAGGGTTTTGGAGTGTAACTCTAAAGGAGAGTTAGGATGAAGAAAAGAAATAAAATGTAACACTCATGGGTACTGTAGTTCAAGAAAAGGGTAGCATAAGATGGGCAGAGAGTAAAAGGACCGAGGTGGAAGAAATAGAAATAATAATAAAGGCAATAAGATAGAAGAAAGAAACAACAACAACAAAGAATTAGTGGAACAAGTTATAAAGTCTGTGGATTTTTCTTGATTTTGAGAGGTTAACTTCTTCCTTTTTTCTTTTCTCCCCCTCTTCCTGGTCGGTGACTCTGTACCCTAGGTTCTGCCCCTGTGTCACTCTTAGGTAGGAATTTGCAGTTGATGGTATTCTATGGCAATGTCATATAATTGGCTTTAGTCTCGCTAGTAGTCAAGGCTTGTTGGCGTTTGCAGAGTCCAACAATGAGAGAGTTTGCTTTCCTGGAGTCTCTTTCCTAGTCTCCCCTTCCTGAATTAGCAGCCTGGTGATCCAGCTATGAGGCTGCCACTGCTTCTGTCTGGGGAGTAAGAGGCTCAAAGAGCTGGGAAATCCCCACTCTATCCTCACTCAGCGCAAGGCTCTGGGTAAGGTTCTGGCAGTCAGAGCCTCCAGCGTAATCAGGTGGGGCTGGGAGTCAATTGTTGTCAAGGTGACTGTTCAGCGCCTATCATTCAGTTGGACCACTCAACCCAGGCTTTCCACACTTGGTAGCCTGTTTTGGCTGGGAAGAAGAAGCACTAGTCGCTGTTTGCTTTATGGATCTTAATATCTGCCAAGTCCCTCTTGTTAGGTATATCCCTGAATATGGAGGCTCTGTCAATCAGAAGTTGCCCCCGCCCCTTTAGCGAAAGGCACTGAAAAATATCATGCCTCTTGTCTTGGATCGCTGAACTGGGAGAGATCTTATCAATTAGAGCCCCATGGGAATCGCTTCTCGGCCTTTTGGCTAAGATCAAGTGTAGAGCCCCATGGGTGCGTAGATTTTGTGGGTTAAGCTAATTTCAGTGATTGGATCCGCAGCTGTGCTCCAGAAAGTATTTCAGGCTGTCTGCGCGCCCCTCCCCCCAGCGCTTGATTGTTAGCTTGAATGGCTGGGTGAGGTGCCCCGCCCATGGAGAGAATCTCCTGACTAGGAAAGACAGCCTTGGCGCCCCTCCCCAGGCTGGGGGGGGGGGGCACCGCAGCACGGGGTGCGCGCGGTTTCTTGGCACACCAGTGGACAGGGACCGGGGCACGGGGCGCGGCGCGGGGTTTCTCCGCACGCCAGTGGCCGGGGACTGCGGCACGGGGCGCGCGCACGGTTTCTCAGGGTATTCTGCTTGTGTCTTGATGAGATAAAGGGTCAGCAGCAGCTTTGAGCTTCTTGACAGCCAACGCCAAAAAAAAAGAAAGTGGAGTTTTCTTTTCTTTTCTTTTCTTTTTTTTTAACAGAGACAGGGAAAGAGTCAGAGAGAGGGATAGATAGGATCAGACAGGAACAACGGGGAGAGATGAGAAGCATCAATCATCAGTTTTTCATTGAGATACCTTAGTAGTTCATTGATTGCTTTCTCATATGTGCCTTGACCGTGGGGCTGCAGCAGACTGAGTAACCCCTTGCTTGAGCCAGCGACCTTGCGTCCAAGCTGGTGAGCTTTTGCTCAAACCAGATGACCCTGCACTCAAGCTGGAGACCTCGGGGTCTCAAACCTGGGTCCTCAGCATCCCAGTCTGACCCTCTATCCACTGCGCCACCGCCTGGTCAGGCAGAAGTGGAGTTTTCAAATGTCTTGGCTAGCTGGAGTAACAGAGACAGGTACCACGCAGGCCCCTGGCCTCCCTGCCGGTGGGCTTCTTCTGGTAAGAACACCTGTCCTGTCTGGGCCCCCCTTCCATCTGCCTTCTTTTCCAATGCTCTTAACAATTCACTTTTCGTGCAGGAACTTTCTTCGTTTTCCATTCCTGGTAGATATAACCCTGCCTTGAATTTTGTGTGGCGCAAGCAGCATCTCAGAAAGGAGGCTAGGGCTTCTTCTCCTTACACCTTTTTATTTTTCTATGACTAAAAACAAAATAAAATAAAAAGATTTCTTTGAGAAGTACACCACCCTATTGAGTGTAGCATATGCCACTTACTAAGCCTTCATTCTTGGGCTCCTCAGTGCTCCAAAGGAACCATCAAAAGTTACTTTCCCAGACTTACAATTGAATTCTGCTCAGAAGGAAAATATCACTCAGATTTTTCCTTACCAGTTATAAGCTAACCTTCAAATTTGTGTCTGGCACATGCTGTCCTTTTGCTGTGGTTTCAGCTATCATGTTTGGATAGTGTTCGGGATGCTCTCAGAGATTTTTTAAGTGGGTGGCACTGGCGGGTTTACTAAATCTGGATTTAGCTATTAGATTGTTGTTAGTACTGCCGCCTTTGAGCCCTCAGCCCCAGCCGACCCAATTCTTCTCCTTCTTTGGTTCTTCCATCCTCTATCACTAAGCCTGTTAGAATATGCCCCATAAAGCCCTGTGCAGCAAGACCTGGAAGCCATGCCTTCAGTCTGTTGGCCCAGGCTCTCCCCTTTTACTTGCAGCACTTTGAAGAATAGCTATCAGCTTCTCTGCCTTTCCAGTGTATGTAGCCATGAGGACAAAAGTTTGTGTCCAATATACAAGTGCAACCATCTCAGAGCATGTGGTTAATTAAAATTTCATCAGTTGTCCACTCCATGTCACAGAGGATGCAGAAGAGGTAGGCACAAGTTGTTGGACAACTAAAACAGCATCACTTAATGAAGCCAAATAAAATGAACCCTATTTAATCTCAAGTGAAGTGGTATCATTTCTAGAATGGGCACACATGCACCTTTAAACAGTTTTGATGTACACAAAATTGATGTAACAGCTTGCTAGATGAATGGATCTATTAGGGGCACAGAGTTTATCATTTAGAATTTCCCCCCCACAGTGCCAAGCATTATAACTTGCACATAATAAGTATTGAAAAGTAGCCTGACCTGTGCTGATGCAGTGGATAAAGCTTCAATCTGGAATGTGAGATTGCTGGTTTGAAACCCTGGGCTTGTCTGGTCAAAGCACATACAAGAAGCAACTGTAAGTTGATGCTTCCCACACCTCCCCTGCCTTTCTCTCTCTCTCTCTTTCCCCTCTCTCTAAAAATCAATAAATAAAATCTTTAAAAATAAATTATTTGTGGACTCAATGCACATTTTAGATGATACTGGCTCTAAATTGAGGCTTAAAGAATGTCTATTTATCCCCTGGAATGTTTTTTTCATAAAAGGGGTTATTTATTTATTTATTATGGTATTTGGCCTTTGGCTACACTATTTCTTGTGCTTTCCCATTTGATTTTGACTTCCTGTGTATCATTTTTATCTTGGCATGGTCTTTCTGACAGAGTTAGAGTACAGGAATTCTTTCTTCTCTAGCTACCCCAAAGATCAGATCACTTTTCTGGGAGTACCACAACCAAGTCTAGGCAAGTTCAACACAATCTAGAGGTTAATTGGTACCAGCTCACCAAAAGACTTTGGATACTGCCCCTGCCCCCCAAAATAGAACATATAGTTGGCAAAGCACATTACCTATGACATAATCTCTTTCTCTGGGTGACATTCATGATTGTTTCTTCCCAAAGTAAGTGAGATCGTCTTAACATCTAACTGAAACAAATATTCCTGGATATCAAAGATGAGAAGTATTGTAAGTCTTACATCTGTAACAAATTAAGACATATAATAATATAATATAATAATTCCTGGTTGTAAAAGTGAAAACTCAGCCTCATAAAAGGCGAGACTAGCTAGGGTTAAAAAGAAAGTTACAGCCAATCTGAGAGCAAAACCTGGCCAGAGTGTTTTAAGGTAGGTGCCTCTACATCAGAAGTGCTGTTGGGATGGGGCATTGAAGTTGCCTACAACAGTTTACAGACTAGGAAACATGAATTATTGGCGCCCAAACTGGGAATGCTGATGAAGAGTATGACACCGATGCTGATATATAAACACTCTCTCTTTATATATTTTTATCCATCTATCACATATATGTAGGTGCTTCTACTGAGACTCTACTGGAACTCTCCTCAACCTCTTTAAAGTATTTAAAGCATTTAAAATCATTCCCATTAAAAGGCATGATGTTGCCTGTAAGGCAGAAAAAGTACTCACCTCACCTGTCAAAGGGGTTATTGCAAAGATTAAAGTGAAGGCTAAAAAACCCAGAAGGCACAATGTAAAATGCAAAGTGTTTATGTTAATTCTAATAAAACATGTGGGCAGAGACTTTTCTGCTAAGTTTAGAATTGAACTTGAAATCTGCACCTATAACAATGCAATAGATAATAAATACTCTTGAATGAATTACTGATAAATTTTAAAAATCAGAATCATTACAAGCTAATGTCTTTCAAGGGTCACATTTTGAAAATCTCTCCATACATTAAAAAATAAACGGCAAGAGTTAAAATTACAGCATATTTTAAACACTTACATTGAAAAAAATTAAGACTTTTAATACCCACGAACACAAAATATCTTCATTATTTGGAGATAATATCAACAGTCTTTGTAATGTGAGGCCTAAGGTTAAAGACATTTCTATTTCCTCATCCCCATGTCTGAGATTTTGACCTCTCTCTTAGGCAAATTTTTATTTTCATGACACATTCGGGGCACAGCTATTCTTTGAGAACATTTTTTAGATGTTATACATTAGACAGAATCAATCATGATCCTAGAAATGACCACAGACATGGTTGATCTTACCAGGTCTCAAATTACAAACTGGCCCCTAAAGCAACAGTTCCCTGCCTCTCCCAGGGGAAGAAACTGGAGAAAGCCTCTGGAAAGGTTTGGAAGCAGAGCCAAGAGTGCCCTCTAGTGGCGAGTAAATAAAAAAGCTTCATTCTCAGTTGACTTCCTTTGGTGGCTTTGTCCCTGTAGATAGATATACCCTGTATCTTCAAGTTCCAAGTTATTGAATACAAATATTAGTCTTTTCCTTGCCGTAGAGGTCTGTGGACATATTTCTAACCTGCTCGGTACAACATATATCAAGTACAGTTAATAAGAACAGTCAGAACTCCTACAAACTTGTTAGGAAACTTCTTGAGGCACAAGATCCAACCTTGTTCTGCACTCTCAGCCCCATAGAATGGAGCCTTTGCTCATTACCGTGGTCTGGTGTGTTGGCGCTTCAATGACCACAGGTTTTCAAGGGCACCTATGGAAGCCTCTACAGCAGCAACCAACGCAGAAGAAACCAAGTCACCTAGGGCACTGTCACTGGTCCCGTGAGCTCTGTCCCGCTGTTGGTGTAAAACAAACAAAAACACCTCCTCACTGTCCCTTTCTTTCCACCCTAGCCAAGGATCTTCGACCTGCTTGGCCAAACCAGTTTGCCTTGGTCGAAGGAGGAAGAAGCATTCTTTATTGTGGGGAACATTAGTCCAGCGAGGAGAGTGGCATCCTCCTAGGAATGTGTATCTTTTGCATCTACTACAATTTTTATTCCTTCCTATGGTTGCCATGAAAAAACAGATTCCACTTTAGTCCTGTATGATTCCATATATTACCTGTGCATCTAATTTTGTTTAAATGACAAAATCTACCCTTTTTTCACACATATTTATTGACTCACTATATTCTAAGCTGTGTGTTAGATTTGGGGTAAAATACATCTTCTGCCCTCAAGCTCCCTGAGTGGGAGAGATCACATTAGACCACCAAATCTAGGTGGTAGAGCCCCTGTAGCATGACTTGTCTCTGACAGGCTTGTTTCCTCATTTGCTCATGGAGGGAGTTAGATGGACGGTCCTTGAATCACTGGTCCTGCCTACGACAGGCCCGTGCCTGCAGATGGGTTCATCACTGCTTAGTCTCTGTTCAGCCTCCCCCAGTGAACCCTGCAGGATAATGAGAAAGGCCAGTGTTTCCACATTATTTCCAGTGCTCCTTAGGCTTGAGACTGTTAGATTCAGGGAGGCGTGCTGTGGCTGCCAGAGTGTAACATTTTGGTGCAGGAACAGGGAGGTGCTGATAGGGCCCTGCTGTGGCTGCCAGAGTGTAACTATTGAAGGAACAGGGGGTGCTGATAGGGCCCCTGTGAGGTTGAGAACAAGGAAGGTCAGAGACCCTTATCAGAAGTTTATGTTTGAAATTCACCACTAAGCTAAACCCGGCCCCTGTTGCTACGCTGCGTGTGACCTCCCTAGCGAATAGCTAAACTGCCACATCTGCTTCTGTATAATGCTTGCTCACTTAGGATATATAAGGACCTAGCTGTAAGCACCAGGCGCGACTCCCATTTGCAGCTCCTTGTGAGTACGGTGTCTCCGGACATCTTGGGAGTTTGCCCCTGCGCAGGTTAAACTGGCCAATAAAGTAACATCTAAGCTCCTGAAAGTCTCCGACGTTTGTTCTCGTACCTGGTGGATGCAACAGAGACCACTCTCTACTCCCTATTGGAGAGGATCAAATGTTCATGGGTAGTGCAGGTAAAGTTTACAAGGAGTAAGGAAGAGGGGGAAGAGATGAGAAAGAAAAGCACAAGTCTTACCAAAAGAAAAAGGGAAGTAAAGAATAGTTGTTAAATAAAGAACAATACATACAAACAATCCTTTAAGCTGATGAGGTTCACTGAGTTTTATTGAAATGTTTAAATAAGCGTTTTATATATTGATATATTAAAAGTAGTATTGTGCTGACTCCACATATTAGTCAATACCAAGTATTGTTCACTATTGGAGCTAAAGTGACTAGATCAGAAAAAATATCAACTGTTACTCTGTCCATCTGACAGTACTGTCAGGAAACACTGCTGTAAGAAATGCAGGTGAATGTGGGCTCCTGACACAGGAATGCAAGTCAGGAGTCGTGAAAATATGGACACATACAAAACTAAAAACAGAGCAATTCCCTGAGCATTAATCTTAAAGCATTCACGGTCACATTCCTTTCATATGAAAATGAATTAGGACACTCCTCATGGGCAGCTTTTGATTCACACACGTCATCACTAAGCTACAGCAACTGGTTCAGAGAATACATTAACTTCAAAAAAAAATAATGGTGTCGTCTCTCCACAGGACTTTTCTTCTCAAACAAGTGGACTTACCATTAAGAGTTCATGAGTATGGATGGCTGCATGAATCAGTCTTCAAGTATTTAAAATACAGCTGTTGTGTTGTAATGAGTGGAATTTCTTTTTGAGGACTCCAGCATATTATTTTGCTTCATCAGAGCAATTGAAACACTTGCTAAATAACAGCTGTCACAGATAGATTTTTTAAAATTCATTATAGAATCTTTATAGCTAACACGGGTGGGGAGTCGGCGCCTCCTGCTGAGAACATGTGAGAGTGTCGTTCAGATTCTTAAATACAGGCTCACTCCACTGGGGAGCTTTTAGGCCAGGAGATGAGAACTGGGGCTTATCCACAGAGCTTTCCTCAAGTCTTGTCAGATTATTTACCAATGAACAACAGTTTAAAAATTCTAACACAGATGTCAATGTGTCCTGTGTGCGGGTGGAGAAAGCAATACAGTACATTTTCAATTGTATGCATAAGCAGATGGTTATGACCTTTCACAAGTCAGTGCTGTTTTTAAAAGACTCACAGAAACTACGCTATGGTTAAGACACAAGCCGCATATTTGGCCATGATTAAACAAACAACAAAAAAAGCAAGTGTATTTCTAATCCTAACTGGAGAAAATTGGGCATCTCCAACATCATCATTTTCTTGGATATAAAAATATAAAAGAAAAATTAGTATGTTAGAAAAGTTAAGTCAATAAATTTTTAACATGATTCCGTCTCTGGCTTGATGGTCCATTTCTCCAGCTGGCCTTCACTGATACTTCCTCATTAGAGTCACCATGTCATTATAAAGCCGCCAAGGGGCGTCCAAGCCCCAGATGAAGTCCAGATGCTCCCAGTCCGGAAGGCACTCGTGGTACACCAGGTTGGTGAGCTGGGTCAGCAGGACGCTGACATCGTTGACGTCGGCCAGCCAGTCCCGACCCCCACTCCACACTGCAGTCGGCACCAGCATGTCTTTCACGTTGTACGCGGGAGGCTGAGTCTGTGGGAAAAACCCACAGGAAACTTTGTTGTGGTTGTTTTCATTTACAAAAAGACAATCAACAATTTCCATTAGGCCCTGGCCGGTTGGCTCAGCGGTAGAGCGTCGGCCTGGCGTGTGGGGGACCCGGGTTCGATTCCCGGCCAGGGCACATAGGAGAGGCGCCCATTTGCTTCTCCACCCCCCCACCCCCTCCTTCCTCTCTGTCTCTCTCTTCCCCTCCCACAGCCGAGACTCCATTGGAGCAAGGATGGCCCAGGCGCTGGGGATGGCTCCTTGGCCTCTGTCCCAGGCGCTGGAGTGGCTCTGGTCGCGGTAGAGCGACGCCCCGGAGGGGCAGAGCATCGCCCCCTGGTGGGCAGAGCGTCGCCCCTGGTGGGTGTGCTGGGTGGATCCCGGTCGGGCGCATGCGGGAGTCTGTCTGACTGTCTCTCCCCGTTTCCAGCTTCAGAAAAATAAAAAAAAAAAACAAAAAAACAGTCTCCATTAAACACTGATTCATTGAGAATAAAGATTAAATTTTGGAAACTACTCTCCATTTGCTTTATAAGTCACTGTTATCTGAACAAAAAGGAACCTAACCCACAATGAAAGAACAGTTACCATAGTAACATGCTGGGCATGGTAACAAGTGTTTAAATCCCCTGGGAGGAAGATAGACTCCCAGGGGGTTGATTGAAAGTAACAGAACCGAGTAGTTGGGAAGGGGCTTTGGAATCCACACCTCCTACCTTCCCTCTCTCTGGAGTATAACACAGTCATAGAAGTACTCTAGGCCTGTTTCCTCATCTTGAATCATCGTCATCGTCATCATCACAGGGAAGTTGTGAGAATTAAATAGGTAAAACATGGCAAAGAGCTAACACTTGAGAGTACTTAGCACTCAAAAAAGGTAGTAAATTTATTGGTATATGGGAGAAAGGCTTAGGCAAAGTCACCTGGCCAAGGCCCACCAGCTACCAGATAACAGACCTGGGCTTGTCTGACTGATTACTATGAGTCTCGTGTGACAATGACAGTGACAGGTGTTACACAAGGCCAAAGAAGAGCAAAGAGGGAAGGCCCAGTCCACAACCCGCGAAGCTCGGGTTGTCCTGGAATGGAACCGCTCTGCAGTCAGCCTCAGACATTTCCCCTGAGCCCAGCCAGGACCCTAATGACTCAGGAATGGAAACACTCTGTAGTCAGCCTCAGACATTTCCCCTGAGCCCAGCCAGGACCCTGACGACTCAGGCCAGCTTCCTTGAGGAGTTTTCAGGGCCCATTACCTCAAACGACTTTGAAGACTTTACCTGGTTGTAATGAAAATAATTCTTGGCACTGCTTCCCCAGTCAAAGGCTTGAAACTTTTGCAATTTAAAAGTCTAAAAAGAAGATAATTTGGGGGAAAAGGTTATGGGGCATGGATGTTTGAGATAACAGCACAGGTTGCTAAAGCTAGCCACATCCCAAATCAATTTTACACCAATACCCGGTTTACTCTTCATATCCAAACTGCAATTTAAAATAAATGGTATTATTTTGCTCTCCTTTATAAAATGACGCTATTTCTCTATGACTGAAAAGTAGCTATTACATGACTCAATGAAGCAACTAGACACACACGGTGAATTATACAAGGAGGGGCAATGTTCTAAAGAACTAGGTTTTGGATTTTCTAACCACTATACTATACACCTGAAACTAACAAAATAATATTGAATGTAAACTGTAATTGAAAATTTTTTTTAATTAAAGAATATTTTTTTTTAAAAGAAACAAATAAAAGTAAACATGTATAAAGTTACATGTAAAAAAACTAGGTTTTGGTACTATCTTAAAAAAACTGGAATGCTAATTATTGAAACAAAAAGTAAATTTCTGAATCCACTATGAATAATATGGCCTTGAAGGGCATCCCTAAACTGCTCCCATAGAAACCTGCAAACTTCACTCCTGAATTGCAGCCCTCAGCCTGCCAGTGCCCAGGCCCGCCCCGCCCCATCAGCGGAAGCCTCGGAGCTCAGGGCCCCCCCCCCCCCACCCCCCGCTCCACTACCCCCCACCCCACCCCCGCACCAAGGTGGCCTGCACAGTCAGAGGGTGGCAGCCCCTGACCACTAGCCCAGAGGAGGGAGGATCAAGAAGGTCCTATGAAACAGCTGCACAAAGCAACTGTTCTTGACAAAGAGATAAGACAGTGAGCCGAAGAGCAAAGGGCAGGACTGCCTTCCACAGCGAGTGTGGGCTTTGGAGAGGTTCATGAGGCACATTCCAATGTGGTTAGAGCTGAAAACCACAGCAGGGCCCCCGAGCAGCGCTCTGGACCTCAGTCTGCGGCCTTTGACCCCGGCCAGCCGCTAGATAAAAGGGCTGAGACAAGAACAGAAGCCTGGACTGCAGCAGGTCCAAGAGCTCTTCTGCGAACCGAACCCAACGCGCAGAGGCGGCCTGCCACAGTGGGGGGTGGGGCGTCACACTGCTCTGTGCTGTACAAAGGGGTCCGGTGTCCTTGGCTGCCTCATTCCCAAAGGCCCCTGAAAGCTCGTCACTTGCACTTTGCCGAGACCAGTGGCATATCGCACAGGGGCTGCAGTGCTCACTGAAGTGGGTAATTCAGCATCTGCCTCCAACTTAGCTGGTCACCCTCCCCACCAAAGTGCACTAACTCTTGAGTTGACAGAAGTGCGGCCTTTAAAACACTCTCCATTAGGGAAGAGGGTAAAAAGTATTCCAGAAGGTAGGGGGTGTTTTGGTAACGGGGCACACGAGGAAAAGAAGCGACCACAAACAGAATGTGGCTGAGGAGAAAAGCAGGAGGCCTGAATGAACAGTGGGGAATCTGAGAAGCTTTGAAGGTTTGGGGACATCCCTTAAGAGGGAAGGGCGTGCTCTTCAGCCTGTCAACTACCCGTGTCCCAGGGACCCATCTAAGCCACAGCAAACTCCAGCACTGAGTCGCTGACATTCAACACTGGGCCTCACAGTCACTAGGAGGGGCTACAAGCCTCGGGCACAGTCCTGCCTGGCTCCTTGGGACCAGCCCAGGAAGAGGTGAGCTCCAGCACTCCCAACAACTGAGGAAGGACACTAAAGCACCAGTGATGTCCCAGATCAGTGGTTCCCAAATCCAGTTGGGCAGAAGAATCTATTGGACATAATTTTTTTAAAAAAATACAAATTCTCACCACTCAGCAGCAAAAGAAATGAACTATTGATGCACATGACAACAGGGATGAATCTCAAAATAGTCATGCTGAAAGAAGCCACACAGAAATAAGTCTACACTGTATGATTACAAATATACAAAGTTCTAGATATGCAAACTAAGCTATAATGAAAGAAGGCAGATCAGTGGTTGTTTGGGGACAGAGGTGGAGGAGGTGAAGAGGAAGGTGTTAAAAGGGAGCATGGGGCCCTGGCCGGTTGGCTCAGTGGTAGAGCATCGGCCTGGCGTGCAGAAGTCCCAGGTTCGATTCCCGGCCAGGGCACACAGGAGAGGTGCCCATCTGCTTCTCTACCCCCCCCCTCCTTCCTCTCTGTCTCTCTCTTCCCCTCCCACAGTGAGGCTCCATTGGAGCAAAGATGGCCCGGGCGCTGGGGATGGCTCCTTGGCCTCTGCCCCAGACGCTAAAGTGGCTCTGGTCGCAACAGAGCGACGCCCCGGAGGGGCAGAGCATCGCCCCCTGGTGGGCAGAGCGTCGCCCCCTGGTGGGCGTGCTGGGTGGATCCCCCGGTCCGGCGCATGCGGGAGTCTGTCTGACTGTCTCTCCCCGTTTCCAGCTTTGGAAAAATACAAAAAAAATTATTAAAAGGGAGCATGAGAAAACCTTTGGGGATGATAGATATGTTCACTATCTTGCTTGTGGTGGTGGTTTTGTGGGTGTATACCTATGTCAAAATATACATCATCCTGATACGCCAAGGTTGTGCGTTCAATCCCCAGTCAGTGCACATACGATAATCCACCAATGAATGCATAAATAAGAGGAACAACAAATCGATGTTTCCCTTTCTCTTTCTCTTCCTCTCTCTCCAAATAAACAATAAAAATCAACCAATAAATTATATTAAAAAAATAGGAGTAGAGACTCTCCAGTCCAAATGAACAGAATTGGTAGGGATGGGACATAGGAGTCTCTGTTTCTAAAAGCTCAGACTACAGCCAATCCAACAGCTCTACCACAAACTCAACTCCCCTTGAGACAGGCTGAGCCTCTCTTAGGAGGATGGGGATGTCCTTCAGTAACTTCTTGAGCCTCAACTAGATAAGATTAAGGTTTCACTTCAGGTACTCCCCAAACCAAAGCACCTGCTCCAGTCAATGAGAGCCCACAGTGGGAGCCTGGAGAACAAGAGACCTACTCTGTGCCCGTGTGAAGAAACCAGCACTAGATAGGCCAGACCCAGCAGCAGTTCTGGGAGCCACACCCTGTCAGTGTGCTCCCCTGTGCACCAAGATCCCTCCCACCCCTCTTTGCCTCTCAGCCAGATTTTAGCAAACCTCTTCTCTTCTGAATCTATTTTATCCCCTCTCTTGATTTTTATTCTTGTGTCCGGGAAAAGAACCCCTCAGCTGGCAACACCCTTACTTTTCTTAAACAATGTTATTAAAAGTATACTTCTAAAGCAAGTCATATGCTTCTGATGCAGGCAGTGACTGCCCAATGTTTGGAAATTGCCAATACACTCACCTCACATTGGTTTGGAGCTTAAATGGTAAATTATTTTGTATTTTAAAAGTGTGGGGGGATTAGGCCCTGGCCGGTCAGCTCAGTGGTAGAGCGTCGGCCTGGCGTGCAGGAGTCCTGGGTTCAATTCTCGACCAGGGCACACAGGAGAGGCGCCCATCTGCTTCTCCACCCCTCCCCCTCTCCTTCCTCTCTGTCTCTCTCTTCCTCTCCCGCAGCCAAGGCTCCATTGGAGCAAAGTTTGCTGGGTGCTGAGGATGGCTCTGTGGCCTCTGCCTCAGGCACTATAATGGCTCTGATTGCAGCAGAGCGATGCCCCAGATGGGCAGAGCATTGCCCCATGCTGGGTGGATCCCAGTCGGGCACTTGCGGGAGTCTGTCTGACTGCCTCCCCATTTCCAACTTCAGAAAAATACAAAAAATAAAAAAATAAAAGTGTGGGGGATTATACAAAAATAGGTCCTGAGGTAGAAAAATAGTACCTGACATATTGTTAGGTGAAAAAAAAAAATCAAGTTACAAAAGAGTAAGTAAAAGAAAATATAACAATCTATTTCTACAATTATTATTTCATCTATATCTTTATTTCCTTCTGAAATGATATGCAGCAAAAGATATAGAGTGGAATGCAGAAATATTTCATATCTCTGGGTACACATTTTCTATCTCTGTGTAGAAGTATAGAATAATTTTTTTTAATCTTAAGAGAATTTTTATTATTTTTTGCTTATGTGTAATTTCTAAATTTTCTAGAGTGAATATGCATTACTTTTGAGATGTAATAAAACAATCAAACTCTATTTTAAAAGCTGGTGGCTCCCATTAACTTCCATGATGGGTTTAGCTCTGGGTTATCCACTGATATTTCAGCATATTATGTTCATGAGTTAATGCTGAAATGACAGCTTGGGTCTCCAAAACAGCTCTGAAGTCTCGTTTTGAGAAGATACATAGAAATAAAAGAAACCTGGGACTTCAGGAAAAGCTGATGGAGGACAGGGAAGGGGAAAGATACAAAGAAGTCAACCCAACAGCCATTTGGTGAACTCACACCTAGCACAATTTTCCCAAGGAGGTGACAAAAGGAGCACAGACGCAAAGGCGGGAACCCAAGAACCCGGGAGGGACAGCAGCTCAGATCTGCAAGCAGACTGTGTTTCCGTGTGGTCAGGGCTCGCACTGCAGCGCCCCACGGGACGCACAGATCCTTCTAACACAGGCTGCACAGAATGCCTACCTGGCTCCAGTGGATCATGTTCTGCACAGAAGTCCCAGCAGGAGAATGCGCTACATACACGGCCACTCTAGACTGCAAAAATATGTTGAAATAAAGAAAGAAAAAAAGAACAGCATTAAGAAAGCATTGATAATAAATTTCACACTTCACAGCATTAAAAACTACAAGCCACAATCTCAAGTATGTGAGATAAAAAGGAGGAAAAATACACTGACTACAAATACGTCCTATAAAAGGATGTACAACCTCACTTCAAGTACATATGAGGGAAATACAGCAACACAGTAACCATGGTACTGTGTGGGTAGATTACTGCTCATTTTTATTTTCTTCTACATGTTTTTCTGAATTTCCAAAATTTTATGTAATAATTATACCTTACTTTTATCATCAGAAACAAGAAATATTATCATTTAAAAAAATTCCCGCCTGACCAGGCGGTGGCACAGTGAATAAAGCGTCGGACTGGGACACAGAGGACCCAGGTTCAAAACCCCAAGGTTGCCAGATTCAGCGTGGGCTTGAGCACAGGCTCACGAGCTTGAGCGCAGAGTCGCCAGCTTGAGCATGGGATCATAGACATGATACCATGATCACTGGCTTGAGCCCAAAGGTCACTGCCTTGAAGTCCAAGGTCGGCCCTGGCCGGTTGGCTCAGCGGTAGAGCATCGGCCTAGCATGCGGAGGACCCGGGTTCGATTCCCGGCCAGGGCACACAGGAGAAGCGCCCATTTGCTTCTCCACCCCTCCGCTGCGCCTTCCTCTCTGTCTCTCTCTTCCCCTCCCGCAGCCAAGGCTCCATTGGAGCAAAGATGGCCCGGGCGCTGGGGATGGCTCTGTGGCCTCTGCCTCAGGCGCTAGAGTGGCTCTGGTCGCAACATGGCGACGCCCAGGATGGGCGGAGCATCGCCCCCTGGTGGGCAGAGCGTCGCCCCATGGTGGGCGTGCCGGGTGGATCCCGGTGGGGCGCATGCGGAAGTCTGTCTGTCTGTCTCTCCCTGTTTCCAGCTTCAGGGAAAAAAAAAAAAAAAGCCCAAGGTCACTGGCTTGAGCAAGGGGTTATTCACTCTGCTGGAGCCTTCTGGTCAAGGCACATATGAGAAAGCAATCAATGAACAACTAAGGAGCTGCAACAAAGAATTGATGCTTTTCATCTCTCTCCCTTCCTGTCTGTCTGTCCCTATCTTTCCTTCTCTCTGTCTCTCTCTCAATAAGAAAAATAAAAATTTTTTAATAAAAATATAATTTTCCTAGAACCTTCACTCCAGAATATTAAAACCTGTTTTCAACAAGCAACATTACAAACTATAAATATATTTAGAAAAATAGCACATTGCTAGCCAAGAGTTTATAAATAAATGTACACACACACGTACACCAGTGTGTATGTAAATAACCATTCCAAAATTAAACAATTATAATAATTTTTAAAAGAAACAAATCACAAGAATAAATATACCATATTTTTTGCTCCATAAGATGCACTTTTTTCCCCAGAAAGTGGAGGGGAAAATGCCCGTGTGTCTTATGGAGCTAAAAATACAGTATTTTATGAAATATTTTAACACACCATTTGGTTTAAAAATTTTTTTTCTTATTTTCCTCCTTAAAACCCTAGGTGTGTCTATGATCAGGTGCGTCTTATGGAGAAAAATACGGTAAATATCAAGACTTAAGTTACGACAGCTCTCCTCATTCAGTAGAGCATCCTCAAACAATGCAGGAAGTTGGCCACGGCTGGCCCGAGGGTGGTATTCCAGGCACTTGCTGAAGCTGATTCTTATGCCTCTTAAATAAAAGACCCATCAGAGTTCTAATGATGCCATTCTAACCTCTCCAGCATCCTCCAGCACAAATGAGCATATTCACAGATAAAATAAAATCACTGAAAGTGTAAAGCAAGTCCTATTACAAACATACGTACCATATTTAAATTTCTCTCATTAAATCCACATAGAAGAAAAAGGGTATTTCCACAAAGCTCCTTCAGAAGGACATGATTGCAAAAATGCCTACTCAGCCACTTGAACAATGCATTCTGGGGGAAAAATTCCTTGTCCCCAAATAGGTCCTGCAAAATAAAAAGAAACCCAAGACTACCTCAGCATTCTGGTACGAGGACTCCCACGACCCACCCCAGAAGCAGAGAAGTGTCAACTGTCTCCCCGATGGCCTCCGCAGAGAAATGGTAACCCAGCAGATGTTCAAACTAGGGTCCTTATGCAATCTGTTTACTAAGGCAAAAGCATATGTTATAAATATGCTACCCATGAGAACATGGGGCTCACATATAGAATCAAGATACACCTTCCACGACTCCCCAGGATCTGGAAGTAGGGGGAAGGGGACTGAAGAAAAACGGGAGAGAGAAGAAATCCCACTTTCCATCGAAAGCAAAACATAAAGGAGAAGAGCACAGCTTGTCCCTCTAATAGCTAACTCTTCAGATCAGAAAAGGAAATTGGGAAAGAGAGGTATTAAGTACCTTAATGAGAGGGTCTGGAAATCGTCCCACTTTAGCTAGAGGACTAGTAGAGAACTCGATTGAAGCCACAGGACCCAGTGCAAAAAACAATTTAATCTTATTGGCCAGCTCCGGAATCCGTGAAAATGCTATAAAACCTACAGGGACAAAAGGAAAGTGAGAGGAATTTGATCTGGAACTTTCTCTGAAAAGGCAAAGGCAGTGATGCAGGACGCCCTCTAGTGGCAACCTGTGAAACATGCAAGCAAATTCTTGAAATGGGGTCCTCTGAGTTCCTGTGTGCAGAAACACTCAGTTCAGCTAAACTAGTAAATCAAGTATCTGTTGAGTGCTGGTTTCAGTTTTTCAACCTAGATATGCACTGGAAGAAATCTAGGTTGCTAAAACAAGAAAATGTTTCCTGTTCCTCTACTACTGTAAACCAAGCTAAGATTGTATTCCTAGCGCCTCCGGCCCCAACCCCCATCCACCAATGCCCTCCACCATCCCTAAGAACAATTTCCAGAGGCATTCAAATCAATCATCAAGGACTCAGAAAAGACTTGCACATTTAGAGTGCCCTAGCATTAGAATATCTCTTAGCTGCCTCTCAGGTTACTGTGAGCCTTAAACTTGGCCCTAGAATGTTATTTAGAAAGCAAAGGACATTCAGTAGACAAGTCATGGGAGAAGAAATACAAATGAAGAAAAATGCTTAACGAATAATAAGGCAAAAATGTCTCCACGTTATTTTTTTTTCTTTTTTTCTGAAGCTGGAAACGGGGAGAGACAGTCAGACAGACTCCCACATGCGCCCGACCGAGATCCACTCGGCACGCCCCCCAGGGGCGATGCTCTGCCCCCCCCCCCCCCCCCCCCCCCCGGGCATCGCTCTGCCGCGACCAGAGCCACTCTAGCACCTGGGGCAGAGGCCAAGGAGCCATCCCCAGCGCCCGGGCCATCTTTGCTCCAATGGAGCCTTGGCTGCGGGAGGGGAAGAGAGAGACAGAGAGGAAGGAGGGGGTGGGGGGGTGGAGAAGCAAATGGGCGCTTCTCCTATGTACCCTGGCCAGGAATCGAACCCTGGTCCCCCGCACGCCAGGCCGACGCTCTACCGCTGAGCCAACCGGCCAGGGCCTCCACGTTATTTTTGGGGGCCTCTCAAACTTGTAGATAATGTTTGGTGGTAGTGAGGGTGAGGCAATTTAACCATATACAGAGGTTTTAGGGTTACAGCAGTCTCAACATATGGCATTTCGAGTTTACGATGCTCACTACCATACAAACTAAAAAATTGAGACGTGTTTTAGTTACGCCATTAGCGTCGTGCTTACAGAGTACATGGGTGAACTAGTTTGGTTGCTCACGGTGGGAACATACGCAGTAACGCAGAATATGAGTGAGGGAGTTGGCGTCCCCCAGAACGCTTACCCACGCCACTTTGGGCTGTTAAAAGCGCAAGTGTTCCGTTTCTGTTGCTTCGTTTCTCATTTTTTCTGTTACTACAGTACAGTATATTTACGTCCTTTACCTTTTTCTGTGACTTAGTTGTGTTTTTATGTTCTAGATTATGATTTTACAACTGTGCTAGAAAAAGTAAGTGACTTCGGCTGGGGTGTGTTTCAACTTACAACAAAATTCGGGTTACATCACTGTCGTAGAAATGGAACTGTGTCATAACCTGAGTGATATACCCCCATATATCAAGACACTTAAAAGCATTTATACCTTTCAAATAATAATTCTTCTTCTAGGAATATATTCTAACTAGACCATGTGATATGAACACAAAGGTACTGGTCATAGTA
Source organism: Saccopteryx bilineata (assembly GCF_036850765.1). Taxonomy (NCBI): domain Eukaryota; kingdom Metazoa; phylum Chordata; class Mammalia; order Chiroptera; family Emballonuridae; genus Saccopteryx; species Saccopteryx bilineata. Next base: position 48,293,167 of record NC_089498.1, on the reverse strand, counting down.
AACACTAAAAGGGGGAATTATTTAAATTATTGGTTTTTTTAATAGGAGAAAATCAAAGTTTAATACAAGTGCATGGGGAATTCCCATAGACGTGATAGATCCATGAAAATTCCCAAAGACAGTGAGGCAACATTGGGTATAGAAGACATTCGGACAAAGGAAAAAGGGAGGGCAGGTGGGGTATTTATTATGGGACAGGTTCCTAGTCCCTCATCAAAAGAACTCTTGTTCGCTAGAATTATGGGCAATTTTTATCTTCTTTAAAATTAGATAATTTTCTATTTTTGCTTATAATGAACACACATTACTTTTATAATCAACACAAGTGAAAAAATGTGTATGACTTTTTAAAATTAATTATAAATTAATTAATTATAAATAAAGAAGAATATGGAATCTCTGTAGTTAGTTTCATTCCATTTAACTTTAAAAGTCAGTGTACTTTCTCATTTTCTTTCGAAGTCTCTGCACTTACAAAACTTCTTGTTTTCTACCCTCTCACATCCCCATAGTGTTTAATTAGAAAAATACGTAATAGGCTATGGTTTACATTAATTCCTTTAAATTCAAGAGAACCATACCACGTTTATCCATTTATAGTAAAGTCAGAATTTCCAGAGAAGACAAAATATGAACAAAATTCCATGCCTTTGCCCTAATCATTATTTCTTCTTGGTATTTAAAATAATAATAAATAAGTAAATAAATAAATAAGCAAATGTCTATTTGAGCTAGCATAATTTTTCAGAACAAATGTAAATTCCATAATGATATACCAACTTCCAATCTCTGTTACGTACCTATTGTAGTGCCTTGAGAATGACCCACATAATATATTTGTTTTTGTCCAGTTTTATTCAGAATGAAGTCAATTGAAGCTGGTAAGTCATAATTTGCCATCTCATCATAACTGTAATCCAAAAATGAAACTCTTTGAGACATTGCATACCAATACAACAGCACATAAAGAGTAAGCGTGCAGTCTGAGGACTCGACTCAAACAGAACACAGCTGGGTGAACCATGACTGAGTGCAGTCACAGACTTCCCTGAACCGCAGAAACCCCCGGGCTCCCACCAATCGTGCCTCCAAGGGCAACCACTATCCTCATTTTTTACACCATAAATTAGTTTTACCCATTTTGGAACTTTTCTATAAATGGTATCAAACAGTATGTGTATTAGGCTACATCTAAAGTGTCATATAGCTGTAATTTGTTCATTGTGTAAATATACCATATTTAATTGGTCCATTCACTGATCATGGGTAGTTTCCAATTTTTCAGTATTACAAATAAAGTGACATGTCGTTGTACGTGTCGTTGGTAAAAAAACTCTCTTGCGTTGCATGTCCTTAGGTAGGCGCTGGTTTTATCACGGGAAGCAAGTCCAGAGGATCCAGGGCCTGATCTTCTCGGTACCGGGTTCCTAGGCAGAGTCCTGGACTCATGCACATGTGAGTACGTTTGTCATCAGGAGACAGATGAGCCACTTGTTGCCACCACCTAAGATGGACCAGGTTCTTTCCTGTATCCTATCCTGTAATCCCCCAATAACCTATACGTATTTCTTATCCCTATTTTACATCAAGCCCTCAGACACAGAGGACTTATATGACATGCCCACCGTCACACACAGAGTAATTGGTAGCGCCAGAAGTAAAAGAGAGAAGAGAAAATTTCCGGATATAGAACTGCACATTTGGAATGAAGGCAGGAAGAAGAAGGTCACGGGACACAATTTACCCAGCAGCTCCCACACCACTAGGAATGCCAAAATAACTAAAAATTCCTAATTAAATCTAATTCTTAAGTGTAATCATTTATTTAAAATTTACCCTTACTGCTATTTATTAAATTCCTAAAAAAAAAGATTTAAAATCTTTCATGATCCATCAGCTTCCTCTCTCAGATAACCTTGAGTTACCCATCTGCCTCCCTGGGTGTCTGCATTAAAGGCCCTAAGGAACTAGACCCCTACCATAATCAGTTCAAACCTACCTGAATGCCCAGAACTCATCCTGGAACGCTGAGAGTGTCCTGTGTTTGCGAGACCAGGTGTTTCCCCGGCTGTTCCCCATCCACACGTCAAAACCAGCATCTGCCAGGATGAAGCCCAGGCTGCTGTTGGGGAGGTTTGTGACCCAGTTACTTGAATCTGCCAGCAAGCCATGCTGCAGGAACACCACAGGTTTGGGACCTGAAAAACAGTCATATTTAGGAGTTAGCAGCACCTCGCTTCAAAAAAAAACATCATTATCTTGCTATACAGATAATGCATAAAAGATCCGAAAGAAAATAATGAAACAGAAAGGAAACAAATTAAAATATTAAGGTAGCAATGTACTCACACATAACATTAGTAAAGAATACTTTTTTAAACAGTGCTGGCAACGTAACAGTGAAACGACTCTTTTTGCATATCTCGCAGTACCAAGACACACTGACTTAATCATCAAAAATATTTTTTAAATATGTTTTTAAGAACTTAGTGAAATGTTTTTATATTTTGCTCCAGTAGATGTCTCAGAATGTATTCCAACAAAATAAATCAAAGGTAAAAATTATCCCACACACAAATTCACAAAGATATATACACATATATATTCATAAGCATATACTCACATATTTATATGTAAATTTATCTTCTACTCACCCATACCTGAGATAATGATATAGAAAAAACAAAGCCTTGGAAGTCAAAGAAACCTGACCTGTGGCTACTTACACAGTATTAAGAACATTCACTCATTCATGAAACAAGCATTTACTGAACACTAACTACATGCCAAGCATCCCAGCTATGCGCTGGGGACACATCAGAGAATAGAAACAGCGAAGCAAACAACTCATCCTCATGGAGCTGACATTATACTGACCATGAGTTTGAGTTAGACACACCTGGGTTCAAATCTGTCCTCTCCTAGTTCTGATGTGCCATTTGGGCACAGTATTTCAACTCCCCCTGAAATTTATATCATCCCCTGCAATGTGGAAATGTAATATGTACCTTACGTGGAGTAATGAGATATGAGATACTATGTGAAAAGTTCTTAACTAAGTGTCTTACCCACAGGAAGAGTTCAATAAACATTAGCTCACATTATTAAGTTGCTTGGCCAGTCTGAGTCTCAGTTCCACAAATAACTATTAGGAAGAATAAATAAGATAATTAAGTGTCTGGTATAGTGACTGACACACAGGTCAAAATGAACCAGTAAGAACTGCCTTTGCCTCTGCCCATTCTTTGTAATAGAAAAGCACTGGAAAGAAGCTAGTGGATGAATGGTCAAATAATCACTTGCAATCTACCTGGTGCAATAATTAAGCTATCAACAATGACAGGGTCTGAGGCAGCACAGAAAAGCTTATAACAGTGTTGAAGGGGAAAAAGGAGTAAAGTACAAAATTACAGACTACTTTGGACTACAGAAATGCAGCAATAATGTATGCAAATGAGGAGCATAAAATATCAAAGAAAAATGAGAAGACTGATTAGTCAGATGGGAAGTGAATGGGCAAACGTTTCTGTTAATAAAATTTCGTTTCACCTTGCTGAGAAAAGCTTACTTAAATAATAGCTATTACTGCATGCTTGTAAGTTCTGAGGCACTGCGGTGAAAATCCTGTGAAGCTGGTACTATTCACACTTAGCAGACAGGGAATTGTGGCTAAGAGAACTCAAGTAATTTGACCACTGGTGACAAAGAGCTACGGTCCATGGGCATATCTGCTTTGCTGTTGGAAAGGAGGTTAGCCAGAGAAAAGTCATTCCGCACCATACAGAAAGCCCTCAGAGAATGGCAGCCCAAAGAGGGGGAAGCTGTTTTGGAAGAGTTGGATGGACCACATGCTTGGAAGAAAGCAATCTCTGGTAGCTGCAGGAAATAGATAATGCGAGACAGGAACATGATACTGAGCCTTCCATGCTCAGGCAGTTCTTCCAAGGACCAGCTTGGTCTCGCCCTCCAGCACCTGAGGCCTGCTGTGTCTGACCAACAAACTCATATGACAGGCAAAGGGCTGCCTTCCCTAGCGGTGACCTACAATTCGTTTGTTTGTCCCAAACGGCTCTGAGGACTTGGGACTGAGGGAAAGGCCTAAGAGCACCCTGGGCCAGAGAAGGCAAGTGGTATTATCACGGTCACCTAAATAATTAACGTAGAGCCAGTAAAGAGAAGCATCCCAGTGATGACCCGCCACAAGTGTTGCCTGCATGATTAGGCCCAAACGTGGGTGGAAGTGAGGAGGGGATTACTCAGGCTCCGAAAATGAGTCTACAGCCCACAGTATCTCACGAGAGGAAGATGACCACGTGGACGGGAGTTCCCCCTGCCTCCCAGGCCAGTGGTCTTCTCTACCAGAGCAGTGCCTGGTCAGGCATCCACTGGTCAGGCTCTAAAACAGCGTGAGGTGTCAGCTGAGGTGAAGGAAAGAACCAAAGGAAGAACAAGGAGGAAGTCACAAAGATCAAGCGTGGGCATGAAACAGACCCTGGTTCTTACCAGCTAGGAAAGCTTGTGGGATTTACTCAAGCGCCCTGAAGTGTAGATGTCCTTTTCTAAAGTGGAAAGGACACAGTCAGTGGACACGCAGTGAAGCTCAATAAATAATGACTCATAAAAACAATAATGGGTGTATAAATGTAATAAATATTAGAACAGAAGCACAGGCAAGAGGGCCAGAGTGAGAGAGACAGGAAGTGGCCACACTGCTGGCTTTGAAGATGGAGGACGAGGCCAGAAGCCAAGGAATGCAGGCAGCTTCTAGATGCTGCAAAAGGCAAGAACAGATCTCCCCTAGAGCCTCCAGAAGAAATATATTCCTACCAACACTATGATCTTAGGCCTCTTAGTCCTGACCTCCAGGACTATCGGATCATAAATTTATGTTGTTTTAAGGCACTAAGTTTGTGGTGATTGGTTACAGCAGCAACGGGGAACTAATACAGTTTGGAACTAGTTTTACCTCCATTTTTCAGACAAGGACTTGGAGGCACACTGAGCCTAAGTAATCTGTGCAGAGTTGCACAGCCAGTGATCCTGAACCAAGGCTCAGGCAGCAGTATGTTTCCTGGGCCTAAAGAAGAGAGAGACAGAGGCCTGGCTCCTTGTTAGTCTGGCAGGAGCCTGTACAACCTAAAAACCTGCAGGATCTCTTAGAAGACAGGCTGTGAGTTGCATAAGGGGCCACCCTCTGCTTCTGGAAAGGCAGGTTCTAGACATGGCATCAGGGACTGAGCTTATGGACATAAGCATTCCCACTACTTCACAGTGAGCTACGCAAAGTCAGAACCACCTCTCACTTTAGACCTTTCTGCAATCATCCAGGGGACCGAACAATTCAAGGAAGCTTGACACCAGCAAAGTAGGCCATCAGTTTGCACAAGTCCAAGACTGATTCAACCATCCCTTTTGGCTTTAGATCACCAAAGGCTTTGGAGGCTTCCTGAAAGTGCCCCCACTATTTAAGATAAACACTAGCAAGCATTCTGGCACCTGGCTGATTTGTAGTTATTAGTCCGACACTTGTCATAGCAGCTACCAATTGTGTGCCCAGCACTTTATTTTACATAAATTATACTAGTACAAGAGAGCTGTTACAATCCACCTCCACGTTAAAGACAAGGTAACTGATGCCTGAGAACAGAAAGAAGTACCCTGCCCGAGAAGACTCACCGAGAACGGAAACCCAGGTCAGCCTCATTCCAATGCCCTTGCTTTTAACTGCTCTAAAGAAAGTCATTGAAAAACAAAGTACTGGGGGAGCTGTGGAGTGCTTATAAGTATTCCAGACATTTTAAAGCAAGCCAGGCACCATTGCCCCAAACTGGCTGCATATTAAAATTACCTGGAGCACTTAGAAAAACGTATGCACTTCTGGCCCTTGTTCTGATTTAGGGAATCAGGAACTCCAGGGACAGAGCCCGGAAATACTTCTTTTTAACATGCTCCCTCATCTCTTCTGACGCAGCGCATCCACAGGTGTGTCCAAAGTGGATTCATCTAAAGGGGAACATGTCAAGACTATACTTTCAGGGATCATTTCTATAGTTTGTTACTAAAGAGAAACATGTCCAGCCCTCAGAGGTTAGCCCTTGAGGGGTCTTTGCCAAGGCAAAGTTCAAGACGCCCGTCTGTGCATGCTCACGGCAGTTATTTCTAGTCCAGGACGCCATCAGATACATAACTTTTCAGATACTATTGGTGCTTTATTTTATGATTGCTTTATTGGACAATTTATTTCCCAATTAGGCAATAAGTAAGTCTTCCTTATGGCTGTTTGCGTACTTTAGCCAGGCCTATATGTATTTCCTTGCCTTAGCCAAATAAAATAAGTATTCTGCCATGGGATTAACTTGCTCAATACTTATTACATAAGCCCATGTTCTCAGGTTTGAAGAACACTGGCTCACACTGGTCAGCCCACTGCCCTTTGACCTACAGCCCTTTCCCTCTTTGAACCTGGCTGTCTCACCCACTACAATGAGGGTTTTGATCTAGAACATAGGTTCTAAGAACCCCAAAATTTTACCTCGGAATCTGTAAAAGACAATGTTAAAAATGAAAGCTCCCCAAATCCTTGGCCCAGGCAGGGCTCTGAGAGCCTTCTAGCGCTAACATCCCATGACTTTCTGAAAATAAGGCTGAGCAGATAAAAACAGAACCACTTCCCTATAAATGAAAAATTTCTGAATTTCAATTCCCTTTTGGAGTTAATAATGCAAAAGCAGGAGTAGCTCCACACCCGACAGAGAAGTTGGTGCAACACTGAGAAACAGCATGCACATCCTTCTCAGGTCGCCAACTCTGCAGATTACTTAGCTTTCTATTCCAAGCTGACTAGTGAGTAGAGGTTTGATCAGACATGCAAATATATAATTGATTAAATCAGGGAATTCTTTTTTTTTTTTTTTTTTTTTTTTTTTTTTCAGAGAGAGAGATAGACAGGGACAGACAGGAATGGAGAGATGAGAAGCATCAATCATTAGTTTTTCGTTGCACATTGCGACACTTTAGTTGTTCATTGATTGCTTTCTCATATGTGCCTTGACTGCGGGCCTTCAGCAGACCGAGTGACCCCTTGCTCGAGCCAGCGACCTTGAGTCCAAGCTGGTGAGCTTTTGCCCAAACCAGATGAACCCATGCTCAAGGTGGCGACCTTGGGGTCTCGAACCTGGGTCCTCGGCATCCCAGTCCAATGCTCTATCCACTGCGCTACCGCCTGGTCAGGCAGAAATCAGGGAATTCTTTACTGGATCCATAAACCCTCCCCAAATACATACAAAATCTGTGTGCACATAGGTGTCTTTTCTTTTACTAGAGAGAAGGCCCATTGTCTTCAGCTATTTATGTACCCAATTCTGAGGACTGCCCTGGTGTAACTGCCACTCAGGCTGACCATGCAAAGACACCGTCCTGCTAGCTGCTGTGAGGGACACAAAGGTGACAAAGACCCAGCCTCTGCCTCCAAAGAGTGACTGAGGGAGGAAGCATGGGGAGAAAGAAGTACAAAAGTCAATCCAAAGCAAAATATGAAAACCACCGCAAGAGGGGTATTAGCAAGGCATTTGGGAGTTCAGGGAAAGTGCGTGTCTCCTTCCTGCTTAAGCAATCAGGAAGGAAAAGTTGGCAGTTAAGTAGGGCCTGGAAGGAGGAAAAGGTTTCTTTTTAAAATTTTTATAAAAATGGAGATGGTAGGCAGGGTGAGCAGCATTCCAGAGGTGGTGTTTACAAGCTGAAGTCCAGGAAGATTTTAGCAAAAAGGAAAGAACTCATTTGGATTTGAGAGTGTAGAAAGTAGTTCTTTGAGACTTATTAACATAACAAACACAACTTCAATGATATCAATTATATCATTCATAATTTGGCTATGGTGCCAATTTAAATCTGTGCGGTTAAGTGATAAGTATTATATTTCTTAAACAATGGGTAAACAAGCTGGCAACCAACAGTTCTCTAGCACTTCTCGTAAACTTGTGAAAGATGTACTCTACCGCATCTACAAGGAAGACACTGAAGACATCATGGCCTGTGCCTTTACTCACTGATTCAGAAAATCATACCCGCGGTGAACTTCAAAGGCCTACTCTGCACGGAATGGGGGTGAGCGGCACAGACACATCTGGGACAGAACGTGAGGGAAAGGTGTGTATCTTCATTTACTAGCCCCTGTAGACGCTGAATGGCAATGTCACGTGATTATGCCTGGGCTCTAAGAAGTTCAACCCTGTAAAACTACCTAAGAGGATGAAAACAGGGCAGAGAGCGAGCAGCTGGCATGTGTAAAGGCGCCATGTGGCTAAGCCCTAGATCATAAAGCGCCAATGATCTCCAAGCGAGGCTCTCCATACAATCAGAGAGGACCCCTGTGCCAGGACGGAAGGGTGCCCACCATACAGCTGTAACCGCAGGTCGTGGCACCACAGTACCAATGTTTCAGTGTATCTTGTAATCACTTGTAGGCAGTATACACGTTCAGATGTATAGTGTTATCTCTGTATTAAAAACACTAATTTCTTCCAAGACAAGCAGACTGAATTTCCATATTCCTGTCTTGAATGTCTTTCTTTTTTAATATATGGGAAACCTTAAAATGGAAGCGTCTCATGCCTCTCTAGGTTCTGAGCTTACTTCAAGCATCCAGTTAGTAGCAATAACATAAGGTAGGGCGGTGGGCTGAGGTCTAGAGAAAACCTGACACTGCTTGGGATGGGAGATAGGCCTGAATCTACAGTTTCCAGTCGGGGTCACTAGGAGGGCGAGGGCGTTATTGATAGAGGAGGAAGTCAGGAGAGGAAGTGGCATGAGAGAAGATGAGTTCCATGTGAGGACCTCATGAACTCTTTGCGGCTGTTCGACTTAAAAGAGCCAAAGTAACACCACTGACAACACCGTTCCCGAGGAGCCTCTGCCTGGACTGCGGAATTGCAAAGCAACTGGGAAGAAGAACCCAGGCAGTGCTCAGGAAATCACACATCCCTTTGGAGAACTGACTCAGCTGTCCCAGATTTCCTTTAAAACTCCCCTCTGAGGGTTGCTCAGGGCAGGTGCTCCACACACACCACTGACCCCCTACAGGAAGTCATCTGCAGAACAGAGGAAGAAGGTGAGGATCTAACACTATGACCAGATTTAGGGGTACTTTCAGTCTCTGTTCCCCATTTTGAAGACCAAGGGCATCCACTGCCCCATACCCTCCCAAAACAAAACAAAAAGAATATAGGATATAACTTACAAAACCAGAGAGGGATAAAGACTGATGGGGAACTTTGAGATCATGCCAGCCAATCCACTGTTTTTACAGATGAAGAACCGAAGGCACACAGATGTGAAACCACACAGCACTTAGGGGTTAACAAAGCTCTCCTAACTCTTCTTCCTACCACTGGAAGGGCCATGCTCACTCTCCTCATATTCCAGGGCACAGTGCATTCCCCTGCAATAGCGCGATACACACATGCAGGGCATGTGGCGCTGGTTGCTTTCATGCTGTATGGAGAGAGAAGCCTGGGCACGGTGATAAAAACAAAACAAAACAGGAAGCACATTCTCTCAGCTTGTTTTTAACTCACATTACTGATTACATTAGTCAACTAACCACTTTTAAGAGAAATAATATCAATATTTTTCTCTATGTGGGATATGAAATCAGCATACAGAGTTTACTTTAAAAACAAAGGAAGAAAACCAAGATCATATGATCCCTCTGGAATAAAATATATGTTTTGTATGTTTAGAGCAGAAGGAATAATAGAGACCCTCACTATCGCTCTATAGCTCACTACCGATTTTTGTAACATGCTTATAAAGAAGGATAGTTAGTAGCATATATCTGTAAATCATAAAAACCTCAAGAATTAGAAATTTCAAAAAGAGGCCTGACCTGTGGTGGCGCAGTGGATAAAGCCTCGACCTGGAAATGCTGAGGTCGCCGGTTCGAAACCCTGGGCTTGCCTGGTCAAGGCACATATGGGAGTTGATGCTTCCAGCTCCTCCCCCCCCTTCTCTCTCTCTCTCTCTCTCTCTCTCTCTCTCTCTCTCTCTCTCCCTCTCCTCTCTAAAATGAATAAATAAAAAATTAAAAAAAAAAAAAAGAAATTTCAAAAAGAGCATGGGCCATTTTATGCATTATTAAAAAAAGCTTTCTTATAGTTAGAATTTATGGGAGGAAAACAGATACATCAGATTATATTAAGAAAAACATAACAATACAAAGTTCACATTAACACAAGGCTTTTAAGTTTGCTTTGAATAATAATTTGGGAAGGAATTAAGGAAAAGAAGGCCCTTCTGCTCATATAAAAATGTAATTGAAGATGAGATAGTTATCTAATTACCTTCATCTCAACCTTAATTTACCAAGGACAGTTTCTAGAAAAAGAAAATGTTAAAGATCAAACTTCATCTGGAGAGATAACTGAATAAGAATCAGACTTTATTCTGATCTTTGTTTAACAATTTCAAGTAATGGCTCTAGAAATTCCTTAACCTGGTTACTGATATAAAAATTGGCCGGATTCCAGCAATGTAGTTGCTTTTCAGCACTTTCCTCTCTCGACACAGAAACAACCATACCTTTGTCAGAACGGTTCTTTCTCCCATGAGGGATTCGGTGGAGGCAAAGAATATATCCATCTTTTGTCTCGACCAGGTGTTCCTCACTAGGAAATCCCCAGTGAGAGATAATTTCACTCTGCGGAGAAAAATAATAATAATGGAAATTCATTGGACAGAATGTGAGTAGATCTCCCGTATTTACAGGCAACAGAGAAGACAAAAGGCAGTGCCATGCTTCAGGATTTACTTAAGAAATCCATTACAATTGAAATTTTAGTCTGCTGGATCTAGTAGCACACCCCTCACCGAAGTAAACCTTCCCCTTGGTTCGTCCATGTGTTCCACTCACAGGTGTTCGGTTAAACCTTGGTTTCATCATTCTGGCATGTTCAACACCAACTGTGACTAATTTTACCATAGCTTTGGGTCTCTTAGTTTCCATCCTGCCTGCCGGGCACAAATAAACACTCTTTCTTCTCTAAATATGCCAGCTAATACTGTGATCTGTCCCTGTCCTTATTTTAAGAGGTCCCATTCTGAGAAACAAAGCATAAAAAATCATTTGTCTACTTTTAACAACAGACTAATAAAATTACACTTATAAAATACAGAATGACAAGGTAGAATTAAGGAACCAGAAGAGATGAAAAGTAGGGAATTGTGATCAAATTTACTTCTCCGTAAGAAAAGTTCCATGGGGCAATTGTTATTCAGGGCTCAGTACCATATGGGAAACTCAGTTATCCAGAAGATTTTATGTAAATAAGTTCTCATTATTCTCTCTACCATCATACTTGAAAAAAATTTTAATTAAAAAATTTTAAGGCAGGAGAGGATAAAAAGAAAACATTTGGGTCAAGAAATAAAATTTAAGATCTGATGTCAAGTAATATCCTCTTGGCTCACTACGAATGTATCTCAGCCTCTAAGGCTGCCTGATTCTTTAGTTGGGTCACTGCATTATGTTTTTTGTTTGTTTGTTTGTTTGTTTGTTTTTTGTATTTTTCTGAAGCTGGAAATGGGGAGAGACAGTCAGACAGACTCCCGCATGCGCCCGACCGGGATCCACCCGGCACATCCACCAGGGGGCGACACTCTGCTCGCCAGGGGGCGATGCTCTGCCCCTCCGGGGCTTCGCTCTGCCGCGACCAGAGCCACTCTAGCACCTGGGGCAGAGGCCAAGGAGCCATCCCCAGCGCCCGGGCCATCTTTGCTCCAATGGAGCCTTGGCTGCGGGAGGGGAAGAGAGAGACAGAGAGGAATGAGGGGGGGGAGGTGGAGGAGCAAATGGGCGCTTCTCCTATGTGCCCTGGCCAGGAATCGAACCCGGGTCCCCCGCACGCCAGGCCGACGCTCTACCGCTGAGCCAACCAGCCACGGCCCACTGCATTGTTTTAAAGTCGTTGTGTTCTTTAGTAATATCAATTTTCTGAATATTTTATGCCTACATGAGATATTTCCAGACTTAATTGTTTACTTAAATGAAAAACTTTCAAATGTTTTAATTACTCAAGGGATTACTTTTGCTTGTTTTTTGAGCTACTTTCATTTTTGTGTTGGGATATATTCATGTTTGTATTGAGTTGTACTTCCTCGACATTGCTAATCACAATCCTTGTTCAATGTGTTGTTAAAGCACCACTCAGTAGTAATGTTCTTGTAAAGTGTTGACACCTTTTTCATTGTTCTTTCAACAAAGTTAGTTTAAATAAATTTGTTCTGTAAACAAAAAATATTCAGAGAATATTGAAAAGCACTATGAGATATAAAGAGATTAGACTTTGCGGCTCCATGTAGCCCACATAACTGACTTGAAGAAAATATTTAACATTTGTCGCATACAGTTTAAAAGCCGGTGACTTTGAGAAGCTTACCACATTCATAGTTATTTCAGGATCCACAGTTGTTGGCTTCCCTCCGGATGGCTCAGAATGGAGAATCCCGACAGCCAAACAGAACAGCAAACCAAAGAGCCACATTTTCATTCTGTATAAAAAGTCTACTGTTATTCGTCCAAATATCACTACACATAATTCTGTTGGTAGATTAAAGATCCCATAAAAATTTCTGAACCAGGTTTAAGGCAAGTAAAAGGTAGGTGAAGGGCATATGCAATATGAAACAAAAAACTCCAGTCACATCTGGAAGCAAAAAAAGGAGGAATTCTTTTACTTGGGACCCCCCCCACATGCCACCCCCAGTTGATATGTGACCTTCGAAGCCCAGCACACCCACTCACCACTTCACCATGAGATCATATAAAATTTTTCTGGAGAAATAACAGAAGGGAGGACTTAGAATAAGCTAGGTTGAGAAAAAGGATCCTTAAAAGTCCAGAGCCTATTAACCTCCCACCTTCTCTCTAACTGTGACTTCAACATTTTTAAGTTTTGCCAATATTAGTTCTTGCCCCTTACTATCTCCTCACTTCCAATCTTGCTCAAAATTGTATGCCAGGATTCAAATATGTCATCCATGGGGAATATGTGAAATGACCGAAAAGACCCTGTAAGAGAAGAAGAGGAAAAGAAGACCACCCTTCTCTCTTTCTGAGACCCTCCATCTATCAACAAAGACCATCTAGTTTCTGACAGTGATGGGCACAAAATTATAACATAGCAAAGATTCAGGGACGGATGTTAAAGGCATAAAGAAGTGAAGTGGGTCTGCACTGGCAAAGCAAGCCCACTTATGTTCACTCACAAGTTTTTACTTCTTTATAGTGGTTAGAAAGGCTGCACCATCCTGGGCTGCCTTTTATCATAAATACAGGGGTGGGCAAAAGTAGGTTTACAGTGGCAATGCCATAATAATAATAATAAATAGTGTTTTGCATGCTCAAACCATAAACCAAGTTTTTGCCCACCCCATATGACTTCCCTTAAGTCTATTATTACTAGAGGATAAGGAGTAGATTGAAAAGAAAAAATGAAAGGTTATGAAGCATCCAGCAGTAGCTGCTTTCCATTCAGCACCTACCCTACAGAACCAGAGGAGTCTCCAACGGGTTAACAGCTGCAGCTACTCAAGGAAATATCGCCCAGCTAAATTCTCCTTACGACACAATACTGAGCAAGTTTCTTAACTTACTAATCAAGTGATTCTCATAGGATGAAGATTGACAAGTATATAGAGAGAAAAAGCCCCTTTCGGGCTGGATTCCAGTGCTTTTCTAGGCTCCCTTAGCAACTTTATCTCATTTCTTTCTATATTTAACAATCCCTCATTTCAACCCAGCTGGAGAGAAGAGTGTGTGTCTGATTCAACTTTGAACCAAGTGCCACTCAAATATTAGATGCACAATACAGATTTTGCAAAATGGGAGGGGCGGTTAAACAGTTCAGTGACTCAATGAAAGTCCCAGAGGAGCTTATCATTTAGCTTCATAATAGTAACAACAAGCTCTCGCTATGCGCCACACCCCACAGGCAGCGCTTACGACCTAGTGTGTTACTTCTCCACCAACTCTATGCAGTACCCTTGAGTCGTTTCATCAGGAGACAGTTCACCCAGGTTAAGTACTGAAAGCAAGGTGCCAACTGGTTAATTTTCACCACGACCAAAGCCAAAGTCCGCTCTCGACCATGCCGTTAGCTAACAAGTTAGCTAGCGTGGGACAGGCTGCCTGGAGGAGAAAGGGGAGCTGGGGATCAAGAATCCTGGCTGTCACCGCAGTCGGAAGGCTCCGGGCAGCGTCACCGAGCGGTGACCGCGCCTGTCTGGGAAATCCGAGGGCGCCCGGGGAGGGGCAGCCAACTTCAGAGAGCTTCCGACTCCTGGGACGATCGGAGGGGCCTCGGCCCGTAGGTGCTCCGACAAGACGCGCCGGGCCACGCGCAGAGGCGGCCGGCGCCCAGCAGAGGCTCAAGGGCCACGGGACTGAGGCCCCAGGATTGGTGCGCGAGCCTCCCCTCGGAGCCGCGGAGGCAGAACCGAACTGCCGCACCTGCACCTAACGGAGCAGCGGGCCGCCACTCACCCGGAGCCGTCCTCCCACGCCGCTGCCCAAAGCCGCAATGCCAGCTCGGGAAGGCCGGGAGCCGGAGAGACCTGCAGGGGGCGGGACAGTCCAACCCCTAGGGCAGCTTCCCTCTCCAGGCTCAGGCTATTCGCGCCGCCAATCAAAGCAGCCGGCCGTCGGGAAGTGCCGCGAAGACTCCGCCCGGCCGAACGCTGTGGGCCCGAGCCCGCCCGCGGCCCCCGCGGCGCATGCGCCCTGGGCGGCCCTAAGAGGTGGGGCTGCCACTTCTTCGGCCGCCGGGTATCCGCCTCCCATTGCAACAGCTGCCTAGTCTCTTAGTTCTCTGCCCCAGGATCTCCCGTCCGGCCAGCATTTTCTGCTTCAAATTATATGCTCAATGCAAAGTAATCTTACTGTACATTTTATTTTTATTACTAAATGTGCCAAGCATTATTGAGATACTAGGGGTCTAGCAGCCAACTAAACAAGGTTCTTCTCCTCCTGTTTACATTCTAATGAGAAGAGATACACCATGAATAAATAACTATAACATATAAAGTAGTAGAAGGTGCCATGAAGAACAACAAAAAAGGAGATGCAAGAAGAAGAATGCAATGTTGTATTATGATAATCAGAAAAGGACTCTAATGAAGTAACATCTAAACACAAACAGGAAATGTGATTGAGAGACATTTCTATACCTGAGAAAAAGAATTCTGGGGTGACAGAATAGCATGTGTAAAGGCCCTGGGGCAGTAATATTCCTGGTTGCTTCTAGCAAAAGTAATGAGGTCTGTGTCACTGGAATAGAATGTGTGTGGTGAGAGTGGTAGAAATGAAGTCCTAGAGGTAATTGGTGGCCTTAAGGGACAATGGTAAAAACTATGCTTTTTCTTCTGAAAAGTGTGAGAAGCCAGTGGAAGTTTTTCGATAGAAAGGCAACATAATATGGTGTAGTTTAGAAAGATCACTCTAACTGCGAGGGTAAACTATGAAAACAGGGAGACCAGTTAGAAGGCTACAGCAATAATAAGGGAGAGTTAATAATGGCTTGGACCAGGGTGATGAGAGCCATGGCAGTGGAGAAAAATACTTGGTTCTAGGAATTGTCAAGTCAAGCCAACAGTATTTGCTGGTGGTTGAATACAGGTATGAGAATGTGGTGTCAAGGATGGTGCTACTGGGTTTAGTAAAATGAAATTGCCATTTTACTAAATACTATTGCCTGTTAAGAGAACTTGTATCAGCTAAGACCCCATCAGGAAACAGAAACACTCTAGGTATTCCAAACAGAGGAAACAGTTACACAGTTCATGGAATTTCTGGGAAGCCCAACAGCGTTTGAGAAGGCCCCACTGAGATTAGCAACAGCAGGAAGGGCTCAGGCATTATTGGTGGAAGATAGTGTCAACAGAGACCACAGGTTGTAATGTTGAGATAGCAGCCTCTGTCAGAGACTGCCTGAGGATAAAAGAAGAAAGGTAAAAATACTATGCCTTTTTCCGTCCTTCTGTCCTCCAATACCCCACCCTCCTGTGGGTCAAATGTAGCCTGAAGCTGGCTGACACAGGAGCCTAAGAAATGCAGCTTGCAAGGGTCAGACCCCTGTGTAATACAAAGCAGAGCAGAAGATGAAGGGGGGATGAATCTGTAGACAAACGGCAAAGATCAGCACTAGGATATAGGTCTTCTGGGTATGTAGGCCATGAGACCGAATGAGACAGATTTCCTATGGAGTAAGCAATAATAACAAAGAAGGCACGTAGAGATCCAGAAGATATAAAGGCTGAGAAGACAGAGAACTTGGAGGAGAACTGAGAGTGTTGTACTTAACACTTGAAGAAAAATAAAATTCAAGAAAGAGAAAACAATTAGCCTGAGCAAGTGCCAACGACAGCTTGAGTGAGGTGGACATTGAGAAAAAAGCATCACAGCAACATTTCTGAGCATTAGACATTGGGCTAAGCCCTTTGCACAGCATCACATTCAATCCTCAAAACTATGTCCACATCGTCATTTCACAGATGATGCTCAGAAGGTTAAATGCATTGCCCCAAATCAAAGGTAGAAAGTGATACTGCCCAAAATATAAACCGGGCAAATTAAATCCAGGCTGTGGAATGAATGAATGAATGAATGAATGAATGAATGAATGAATGAAACAAAAATGCAATCAAGTAGTTCCTTCTCCAAAGTAAAAGAGGATTTACCCATTTTCTGCATTGTGCCACTATAATCCACAGTGACTGATGGATGACTCATACTTTTATTACAAAGGTAAAGCTTTACAGAATACAGGGGTACATAGTATTTAGTGTGGGTGTATATGAGAGAAAAAGAGGTTGAGATGGCACTTTATAAACCAGACTGGTGGACTGCAGACTGAAACAACAGCACTAATAGCAGGCATGCATCCAGCCAAGGTGAAGTAACAATGACCAGATTTACTATCCTGCCTTAAACAACTAGGGAGAAAAGTATGAAACCTTGGGTAACAAAGTTTAGGAGAGTCATCCCTGAGTCAAGGAAAACAAATGAAGTGAACCCTGCAATTGCCCTAAATAACAGACTAGAGACAATTTCCAGGCTGCAGTTCAGTGAGAGGGAAGCTTAGGGAAAATCTAATGGTTTCTCTGAATGAAGAAGACAGATGAGAATCCAAGAAGGCTAAGGCAGTCGAGTTTTCAGGGCTGAGTACTGAAGTGGAGACTGATGCCGCAGGCATGGAGGGGAGAGACCTGAGCATGAGCATGAGTGCCCTGGAGGTCTGCAAAGGGTTCCCTTCAAGTCTTGGGCTGACCACCAATTGGTGCTTGTATGTGAAGTAACTACACTAGACCAGGAAAAGAACCACATAAAAGAAAGAAATGCGAAAAAACCTCAAGTCCACACAACACTGGGAATAGTTCAGGTTCCCCCTGACCATAATGGGAAAACCTTGTAATATAAAGGCATTAAGTTTAACATTCAAAATGATATTGCCTCAATATTGGATCAAAATTAGCCCCAGAATGAGGCTGCTTAAAAATAAGAGTCCTGGCCCTGGCCGGTTGGCTCAGTGGTAGAGCGTCGGCCTGGCGTGCAGGAGTGCCGGGTTCAATTCCCGGCCAGGGCACACAGGAGAGGTGCCCATCTGCTTCTCCACCCCTCCCCCTCTCCTTCCTCTCTGTCTCTCTCTTCCCCTCCCACAGCCGAGGCTCCATTGGAGCAAAAGATGGCCCGGGCGCTGGGGATAGCTCCTTGGCCTCTGTCCCAGGCTCTAGAGTGGCTCTGGTCATGACAGAGCGACGCCCTGGATGGGCAGAGCATCGCCCTCTGGTGGGTGTGCCGGGTGGATCCCGGTCGGGCGCATGCGGGAGTCTGTCTGACTGCCTCCCCAGTTCCAGCTTCAGAAAAATACAAATAATAATAATAATAATAATAATAGTCCTGAAACAGGCCCTCGAATGATTTTCACCAGAGTGTCAAGACAATTTTGCAGGGAAAGGATAACCTTTTTAAGAAATGTTGCTGGCAAAATTGGATAGCTATATGCAAAACTGTGAACTTCAATCCTTACCTCACACCTTATAGAAAAGTTAACTCAAAATGGACCATTGACATAAATTTGAGAGTTAAAACTGTAGGACTTCCAGAAAAAAAGAGAAAATCATAGGTTTGCCAAAGATTTCTTAAACACGATGAATAAAACATAACCCATGAAAGAAAAAGAAATCAACAAATTGGATTTTTTCCTACTGAAAACTTTTGTTCTCCAAAAGACACTTTCTAATCACAATGAGATACCACTTCATATCCACTGTGATGACTATAATCAATACAGATAATAGCAAGTGTTGATGAAGATGGGGAGAAACTGGAACCCTCATATACTGCTAGTGGGAATGTAACATGGTGCAGCTGCTCTGGAAAATGGTCTGTTCTTCCTCAAAAGGTTAAACATACAGTTGCCACATGACACAGCAATTTTACCGCTATGTATCGACTCAGCTTATGTCCACATAAAAATCTGTCCACGAATGTTCATAGCATTATTCATAATAGCTAAAAAGTGGAGACAAGCCAATAACCATCAACTGATGAATGGATAAATAAAACGTGATATATCCATACAATGGAATATTATTGCATAATAAAAAAATGAAGTATCTATACATGCTAAAACATGAATAAACCATGAAAACATGCTAAGTGAAAAAAACTAGTCACAAAAACAAAAAACAAAACACTCAATTTATATGAAAAGTCAAGAATAAGCAAATCTATAGCAACAGAAAGTAGATTACTGGTTGCCTAGGGATAGTGGTGGGGGGTGGGGAGAATGTGGGTTGATGACTAAAAGATGTGGGGTTACTTTTTTTGGTGATGAAAGTATTCTAAAAGTAATTGTGGTGATAACTACACAACTCTGAATAAACTGAAAACCATTAAATTATATGATTTAAATAGGTGAATTATATCTCAATAAAGCTGCATTTAAAAGCTTTGTAAAAATGATAAGGTGTTCTTACAATTTAGTAAGAAGATTAAAAATCAAAAATGGGCAAAAGATATACAGATGGCAAATAAACACATAAAAGTATGCTCACCATCATTAGTCATCAGGGAAATGCAAATTAAAGCCACAATAAGATATCACTATTCTACTCATGAGAATGGCTAAAATTTAAAAGTGTTGACAAGGATTCAAAGTAACTAGAAATCTCACACATTATTTATGGAAATGTAAAATGCTACAACCACTTAAGAAAACAATTTGAAAGATTCTTAAAAGGTTATGATATGCCTACTATATGACCAGGTAGTCTACTCCTAAGTCGAAGTAAAAATTTCCCAACAGAAATAAAAATTATTTGTACACAAATGGTCTTTGTAGTTTTATTTGTAACAGGCAACACATATGCCCATCAACAGGTAAATGGGTAAACAGGTGTGGAATAGCCATACAATGAAATATTAGTCAGCAATAAAAAAATAACAAACTATTAATGAACACAGCAACATGTATGATTCTTAAAACAATTATATTGAGATAAACAAGACTGAGAAAAAATTATAGAAAATATCAATTAACCCACATTGACAGAAAAGTTAGTGGTTGCCTGGGGAGGAGATTTCTCTAAGGGTGGTGTGGCAAGAGGAAAATGTATTACAGAGGAATGTGAAGAAAGTTTTGAGAGAATGAATATGTTTATTATCTTGATTTTAGTGTAGGTACTGAAACTGAGGTCAATTGTAGCATAAATCTACAGACATGGTCATCTTACATTTTATGAGCTTGTTTAGAAGCACTGGTTTAGGAATGACTCTTCTGTCTGAAACTTCAATTTCCTAATCCAATTTCTCCATTTCTCCAACCCATACTCCTACACTGACTCACTCATCATGAGTCTGCTGCTTCTAAACTCTCAAACTATGACAAAAACTTGTTAAGCTTTTTATATACAGTAATCACTGTTTCGATTTGAGAAGTACCAAAATAGTCTCACAACTTTATTGTTATTGGTTGGGTTGTTGGTACTGGGCCTTATCTACAAGTGTTTCATTTTGTGAAAAGCTATATTGAAGATCTTTGATGGATTGCTACCAAATAACCAGAGATAATAAGTTCAATATGCTTGAATCTTTGGTTGGTTTTATGTTCAGGAAAACAACTTGAGCACCAAGACTCTTTCCGTTTCCCATGGTAGAAACTATTTCTGTCCTCTAACCCTGCCAAACACGTCATGAAAAGGCAATAAACAAACATACACAGAAAGTTATGATTAACCAGAAGTTGCTGGACAAGCATAAATTTAATTTAAATCAAGATCAAGAATAATCAACTGCATATGAAATCAGTAAACATATTCTTAAGCAGAAAACCATTTTTGAATAAGATGTAAACAGCTTTAAAGTACACAAACTAAGAGCTACATACAGAAAGAGTGCTTTTGTTCTTGAGAACTTTAATTATTTTATTTTTCTTTTACATTTTTAAAATATATTCGCTGAGTCAATGGAATATCTGTGGAGCACTCATTATGTGCAAGGGCTAATATTAAATTAAACATTATGAGAGACAGGAGACTCTTAGATGTTGCCTATGAGTCTAGGTAAATCTAGCAAGCTGCTCCCGCAGCTCCTGAAGGTCTGTCCCTCAAAAGGCAAAAATCTGTAGACCTGTGTATACAGAACAACTTCCGGACTCCATATAGCCACTGGGTCCTACTCTGACCCTGGGAGAGTTCCAGGCAGCATTTGGGGGACTGCCACAGAAGGTATCCAGCTTGTTGTAAAAGGTGAATTTTTCACTGAAGCCAAAGTCTGATGTTCATGCTAGAATCCAAGAGCAGGTTTTCTATGGATAATCTAAACTCTAGTGACAGTTTGCACAGCAGGCACCAACCGGTGGGATTTATCTTCAGCTGTGAGTCGGTAGGTTTGCAAACACCTCTCCTCCACTAGAGTCTTGCCCTCCATTCATCTAATATTTCGCTGTGCTGGGATGATCCAGCCTCACACGATTACCCTTTGTGGGACAGTCTCTGGAGGCTGCAGAGTTCTGTTGAGTCTCACCAGTGATCTTCACTGCTACATGGCTTTCCCACGCAGGATGCGCAGGACCAGCTTCCCCATAGCTGAGTCACCCTTGCCAGGGCTCCTGAGGAGACTGTTGCGATTCTGAGCTCTACTCAGCAGTGACAGCCCAGAGAACTATCTGCACAGCAATAGTTCTGTATGAAATCACAGGAAGAAATGGACCTAATATTAATAAGTCTGATGATAATCCACAATGATTTTTTCACTTTTTGGTCTCAAAATCCCCTTACTCAAAAAAAAATAAAATAAAGAAAAATAAGGACCCCAAAACTCTTTTCGTTTATGTGATTTACAACAATTGATATTTATGTTATTAGAAATGAAAACCTGTAAGATGTTTTAGTAACCTTTTCTTGTTTGAAAATCTGCACTGATTTTTGGCTTTTCAAAAAGCTCATGTCTACATTTAAAATATTCAATCCTCTTTTCTTTAAAGTCTAAAAAATTGGTTTCAAAAGGATGCCACATGGCCTTGGCCAGTTAGCTCAGTGGTAGAGCGTCAGCCCGGCATGTGGATGTCTCAGTTTGATTCCCAATCAGGGCACACAGGAGAAGTGACTATTTGCTTCTCCACCCCCACCTCCACCTCTTTCCTTCATGGCTCAATTGATTCCAGAGAGTTGGCCGCAGGCGCTGAGGATGGCTTCATGGAGCCTCTACCTCAGAATTTCTCTAATGTCTCAGTTCCAAGTACGGCCCCAGGTGGACAGAGAATCGCCCCCTAGCAGGCTTAGCCAGGGGAGTCCCAGTAGAGCGCCTGTTGGAGTCTGTTTCTCTGCCACCTCTCCTTTCACTAAAAAATAAAAATAAATAAATAGGATGCCACAACTTAATTAGCTTCATGATACTATGTGAAAATGTTCTGTTGCATAAGACACAATAAAGTACATCATTAATATCTATAAGGCTGAGGGAAAGCCATCAGTCATTAGATTCTTATTTGTAATTTACAGCTTCACCCAGTTTCTTTGGAGTGCATCCTTCATTCCCACGCTCCCACCTCAGGGCTCTGCACTGGCTTCTACTTTTTGCCTGGAACATTCTTAGAGATCCACATAGCTCCCCCCCTTACCTGATTAAAGTCTTCATTCCAATGTCACCTTCTTAATGATCACTTTGCCTGATCTACCTATTTAATCTTCCAAAACCCTGTATGTCTTATCTTCCACCACATCCAAAAATCTCACAATATGAAAATTTTCAACATACGCAAAATTAGAAAAGTATAAAGGCTCTTCTTCACGTATCATCCAACATCAATAATTAGCAACATTCTTGCAATCTTGGTTCATCCATAAATACTTGTATTTTAGAAACAGAGCCACCATGCCATTATCAAATCTAACAACTTAACAGTATCATATACCAGTACATATTCAAATTTTCCAGTTGCCTCAAAGATGTCTTGTTACAGTTGATTGACAAGGTACACACACTGCTTCATAATTTTTATGTAGCTATATCACCATTCAAAATACTATATATTTTATGTATTTATTTACTGTCTATCACTCTCAGACTGTCATCTTTATGTAAGCAGAAATTTTTGTTTTGTATTTTGTTATATTGCTAGTACTTAGAATATTTCTTCATATGCATCAGGCATTCAATAAATGTTTGTGGAATGAATGAAGTTGGCAACAGTGATATACTGTCAAGGAGTATGCTGTGTAAACCTGGTCAAATGTATTAGCTATTAGCTTTTAGCTTTAGAACTTTGGGCAACTTTTCTGAGACTCAATTTTCCCATCTGTAAAATGAAACTAATAACACCAACTTTGCAGTTTCATTGAGAGGCAAAATATGCATAGCATGCCTAGCATATAGTATGTTTTCAATGCAGCTACTATTTTTATTTTTTTTATTAAGTTAAAGATCTTGAGATGAATCATACCAGATTTAGGATAGGCACTAAATCCTATGACAATGTCCTTGTGACAGAAAAGGAGAAGGCACAGGGACACACAGGGAAGAAGACCATGTGAAGACAGAAACCGAGCTTGAGTAATGCAGTCACAAGCTAACACCAGGAGCCACCCGAAGTTGGAAGAAACAAGAATAGATTCTCCCCTAGAAACGTTAAAGGGAGCGTGGCCCTGCCAACAGCTTGATTTTTGGACTTGAAGCTTCCAGAAAGAAAGAGAATAAATTTCTGTTGTTTTGAGCTATCAAGTTTGGGATGATTTGTTATAGCAGGCACAGGAATCTGATACACCTTCTTCCACGCTCACGCACTGCTGGGTACCACAGCAGACCTTAGCCAGTCCAACGGTTTGAGTGATTGATGTACAGTCTGAAGCAGCGTCATCATATTCTCAACTGATTCAAATTGCTTCTCAATTTTTATTTATTTTGCTCTCTCTAGTTATTCTCAATATACCTTCCCCCACTCCCAACCCACTCTTACATTTACAGTAGAGTCAGAGGCACCAAAAGATCTAATGATTTCTTCCTGAATCATTCAAAGGGTTGTATTGGCAAGATCACACTTTTCTCATTTGGTGCTGTACAGATGTATTTTCCATCATCCTGTGAAAGGTCAGGAGGATGGGGCTGGTGGTGACAAGTAGTATATCCAGAGTGGCTGGAGATAGAAATACTTCAAATAGGCAAATCAGTCTGTATGCATGTGCATAGCCTTGTGTGTGTATGTACCTGAGTGTGTATGAGTGTATTTATGTGTGTGAATAGTGTGAGTCTAGGCAATAGAAGATCTCAGCTTTAAAACTTATGCTGTGAAGCCTGACCAGGCGGTAGCGCAGTGGATAGAGTGTCGGACTGGGATGCAAAAGACCCGGGTTCGAGACCCCAAAGTCGCCAGCTTAAGCACGGGCTCATCTGGTTTGAGCAAAGCTCACCAGCTTGGACCCAAGATCGCTGGCTTGAGCAAGGGGTTCTCAGTCTGCTAAAGGCCCACAGTCAAGGCACATATGAGAAAGCAATCAATGAACAACTAAGGTGTCGCAACGAAAAACTGATGATTGATGCTTCTCATCTCTCTCTGTCCCTGTCTATCTCTCTGTCTCTGTAAAAATAAACAACAACAAGAAAAAACTTAAGCTTGCTGCTCTGGCTGGATAGGTCAGTCACTTAGAACATTGTCCTAATATGCAAAGGTTGCTAGTTTGATCCCCGGTCAAAGCACACACAAGAACAGATAGATGTTTCTGTCTCTGTCTCGCACGCTAAAAAATCAACTAATAATATAAAAAAAACTTAAACTTAAGCTGTGCTAAGCTGAGCCTTTCTGATTCCACTATGCCATTGGGCCAATGGGGACCAACTGTAACTGTATAGGGTGTGCCGTTCTGAAGGGTGTGCCGTTCTGGGGCCATTGTAGAGATGACTGGGAGTCTCTTGGGAAAGAATTTAAAGTAAGGGAAAAAAGAATGGGAGAACATAAATCTGTTTGGAGGGAAGGAGGCTTTGGGAGTATTTTGTGTTCTAAGTCTGCCTTCACTCGCTCCTTGTCCTAGGCACTTGTGGCAGGCCTTGAGCAGTGGAGACTGACATACAGGCACACTAAAGCTCCTCTGACATTGCAGTGTCCATGTGTGAACTTGGCTACATGCAGAGTCAACATAACTTTGTCCTGTTCCCTGGGGAGCTGGCGGCTTGGCCAAGGACCAGAACAACCCACACCAGGCTTGGCTTGGGTTTTGGACAGAGCAGTGGCAGGAGCATGGCCATGGCACATGGAACCAGGAGGAGTCACCCTGTGGAACACTCCTCGGGGCCCCCTTGATATATTTGGGAGCGCCGGGGCATGGGGGGCGGGGGGGAGGCGAGGCTAACGCAGGGCTGGATTCTGCACCTGTGTGTAGAAGTGAAGCTGGAGAAACAGGATTTTTTTTCTCTCTCTTCTGTTTCTAATGTGAAGAAGCTACAGGGAGGGTGGTGTTGGGGTGTGTGGGGTGGGGTGGGGGAATATCTCCGCAAAACCCTACTCACCAAGAAAAGTATTTCTTGCAGCCCCTCTGGAGTATCCACTCCCCTCGCTGACTGAGCTGTGCGCCAGAGGCGAGGAGACCTGAGTCCCTGCCACTTAACTTTAGCGAACAGCCACGAGTCTGTGCTAGTGAATCTTGAAGGAGATTAGTGCCACAAATTAAAATTTGGGAAACACACACTGAAACAAAACCTGTTAATCTGTAGCCTCAAATAGGTAAACAGCTCTGTTCAAGCAATTGTTATGCAGCTGTGATGGCGAGCGGCAGCCAAACACTGCGGCTCGCGCATGCGCTAGATTGGGACAGTCTGTCTGGGAGAGGGCTCCGCGCCCTCCTGGACGCGTCTTGTACACCCAGGATGCCACCGCCCCCACTCTTTCCGTCAAGGGAATGGTAAGGCTGAGTAACGGTCTTTCACTGGTTTTTGAAAGGGGAAATCGGGTGACCTTTACAAGGACAACTTATTTTTTCCAATTTATCAAGACATAATGAACATATAACATTGTGCAAGTTTAAGATGTACAGCATGATGATTCGAGACACACATGCATTGGGAAATATGATTAGTTAACACATCTGTGAAGGAGAGACCCTTCCATGACGTGACTGCCACCAGATCCACAAGCTGGGCCCGGGCCAGAACAAAGAATGCTTATAGCAAACTGCCTTACGGACTATCTGACAGCAACTGATGTTCATTCTGACATAAATCAGCACCTCTGTCCTGCCTTCTGCTCTGTACGGTTCCTGGAACAGGCCATTGTCCTGATCTGGTTCGTCAAGTATGTAATGTCTGATACCTGGTAGCATTCACGTATTAGTACCCCTGACTGTCCCCTTTTGCCCTAGATAATTATTTGTCACCTGCCAAGCAGCTTGAGGATCCATTTTGTCTCATAGCTTCCCAAGACACAACTGGTGAATTCCCCTCAATAAATTCTTTATTAATTAACAGACTAGAGTGGCCTTCCTCTTCAGTATTTCCCTGCCCTCTGCTTATGGAGGTAGATTTCCCACCTCCAGAGATTATCCCTGGGCCTACACATACTTACAACATTCTTCACTGAATATAATTACCGTTTTCTTGTAGTAGTTATGGTGAGAACATTTAGGCTCTACATTCATAACAATGTTCAGTATCGTTAACTCTAGTCACCATGTTGTACATTAAGTCCCCAGACTTGATTCATCTCACAACTGAAAGCTTGTAACCTTTGACCAACATCCCACCATTTCCCCCACCCCTGAGCCCCTGACAACCACCATTCTACTCTGTTTTTATGAGTTTGAAGTTTTTAAATTCTACGTATTAATGAGATGATAGAGTATGTATTTGTCTTTTGCTATCTGACTTACTTCATGTGGTATAAATGCCCTGAAAGTCCATTCATGTTGTCACAATTGGCAGAATTTCTTTCTTTTTATGGCTAAATAATAATTCATGGTCTGTATATATAGATGATATAGATATAGGTGATATAAATATAGATATAGATATATCACATTTTTTTACCCACTCATCCAGAATGGACACCTTAGGTTGTTTCCACGTCTTGGCTATTGTGAATAATGCTGCAGTGAACATAGGGTGCAGACATCTCTTCAAGGTAGAGAACTCATCTCTTTTGGGTATATGTCCAGAAGGGAGATTGCTGGATCATATGGCAGTTCTACTTTTAATATTTTGAGGAACCTCCATACTATTTTCCAGAAAGGTGCACCAGTTTATATTCCCACCAACAATGCACCAGGCTTCCTTATTTTCTGCATCCACGCTGGCATTTGTTGTCTCTTGTTCTTTTTTATTTTTTGTAACAGTCATTTTAACAGTATGAGGTAATATCTTATTGTGATTTTGATTTGCATTTTCCTGATGATTACTGATGTTGAGTATCTCTTCATGCAGCTGTTGTGTATTCAGAGCCTATGCCCATTAAAAAATCAGCTTGCTTGTTTTTTGTTTGTTTGTTTTGCTATTGAGTTGTATGGGTTTTTACATCTTTTAGATATTAACCCCTTATCATAATGAGACGCAAGTATTTTCTCCCACTCCATATGTTGCCTTTTTATTTTGTTGATTATTTCTTTTGATATACAGAAGCCTTTTAGTTTGATGCAGTGCCACTTGTTTATTTTTACTTGCATTGCTTGTGCTTTAGGTGTCATATCCAAAAAGTCAATTGCCAAGAGTGATGATGTCAAGGAGCTTATTCTGAAAAGGCAGTTTTAATAGACCCTAGAGGAGTGGAGGGAGCTAACAAACTGTCCCACTAGGGGGCGCGCTTGGCCTACTCATCTGCCCCTCCTGAGCTGGTCTGAGGGTGGCAGGTCTACCTTGCTCCTATGCCAAGGCTGCTTTTAAAAACCGGCACTATTTTTCTGTCGTGTTTTTTATTTGAACAAGAACACACAGAAAATTGCGAAAATACCAAAAGCCACACACAAAAAAAGTTACCCACAGTTTCACAACACTCGATTCTTTAGCGATCCAGTCTGGAATGAGTTGGATTTTCTTTAACTTACAGTAACAACAAAGCATCAGAATTCCTCTTTGAGAGAGGGATTCTTTCTCATAGTCATTTGTTTTTCTCTTTTTCTTCTTTCTTTCTTTTTTTTTCTTAGAAATCTAAACTGACGGTTTTAGGATTCAGCGTGGGAGAACATCTTATCCCTTTGTGCAGGAAGGAGGGGGATGGAGTGTGGGGGCGGGGTGTCCTCTGATAAAGGAGCTTCAGGACACTCCTGTCGAATGTTTGCAGCGCAGTGGCAAGCAAGCTGGGCAGGTTCATACATGTTCTTAATCAACACGAGATTCTGAGTCAATGACAGACTCACACACAATGTAAGTAATTACCAGGGCTCTCCCCACCCCGTCCGGCTTCTCCCGTACTAGCGAAGCAGCATTCTGAGCTGACAGTTGAATCTGCTCCCACACTCTTAGACGAGCCCTGAGGGAGGTAAGCATTCAGGTAACCTGCCTCCAGGTAACTGGACTCACAGAGATTCTTTTCGTGTTTGACACTCAATGGGTTTTGCGGAGAGTATTTCCTATTGGTCATTGCTCTGTTCTCTGAAGCAGAAAGTGAGTGTGGGGAGGAGTGGAGGAGATGGGAGAAGGAGGTGGGGAAGCTGAGGTTTCCACTGGCTCGCCTTGATATACTTTATTATTTTGACTTCAGATAAGTAGACAATTTAAAGATCTTATTTCAATTCTGGAAGAACTTAATACCGCTAGTGGAAAATTGTGAGGACAAAACCTGTGTTTTGCTATTTTGAATTTGCATGGTTAAAAGGATATCCGTGCACAGTTTCACGCAGTGCACAATTGTGGGGACTTTGTTGCTTCTAACATTTCTAATGCTTGAAGAATAAAGCTGTCAACTAAATGGCAGGCTTTTTTTTTTTTTTTAACTGGCAGTGAAAAGAAGTCTACCTTCCAGAACCAACAAATCCTTTTTGGAGGAAATAAATAATTCCTCTGCTTTTTTGTTACTAGCCTCTGTTAAAATGTGAGTCCAGTGCCTATACAAAGCAGGTCTCTTTCAGTGGCAAGTAGGATAAATGGAGTGGCCACTGGGCAACGTGATTTATTTCTCTATATATATTTTTCTTTTTAGTTTGCTTTGAAAGAGAGAGAGAGAGAGAGAGGAACATTGAGCTGCTCCTGTATGTGCCCTGACTGAGGAATCAAACCGGAAAGCTCCACACTTGGGACGACACTCCAACCAACCGACCAATCAAGCCACCTAGCCAGGGCTCAACTCTCATTGATTTTTAGAGACAAAGAGAGGAAGGGAGAGAGAAGAAAGGGGGAAGAGAACCATTTGTTGTTCCACTCAGTTGTGCATTTTTTGGTTGCTTCTGTCTGTGCCCGACAGGGGACCAAACTCTCAACCTTGTTATTTTGGGATGACGCTCTAACTGACTGAGGTAACTGGCCAGGGCCATTTTTCTCTTTTTGGACCATAACTTTTCTTTCTAACTCTAAACAATTGTATATAACATGAAGTTCAGCCTAATGAAATGCTCTGGTCCCCAAATAAAACCTTCATTGTTCTTGTATTACTGTGTAAATCTTTGGAAGTCTCCAGCATTGCTATCACCCCCAAAACATTCCAGCATTCTTCAATGAGCAAGAGCTGCCTTATAAACTTTCATGCCTCGTAGAACGTTATGTGATCACCTCTTCATCTAAAATCCTCACGGAACTCCACATCTTTTAATCAACCCAGCTGGTGTTTTTTTGTTTGTTTGTTTGTTTGTTTGTATTTTTTTTTCTGAAGCTGGAAAAGGGGAGAGACAGTCAGACAGACTCCCGCTTGCGCCCGACCGGGATCCACCTGGCACGCCCACCAGGGGGCGACGCTCTGCCCACCAGGGGGCGATGCTCTGCCCCTCCAGGGCGTCGCTCTGTTGTGACCAGAGCCACTCTAGCGCCTGGGGCAGAGGCCAAGGAGCCATCCCCAGCACCCGGGCCATCTTTGCTCCAATGGAGCCTCGGCAGCGGGAGGGGAAGAGAGAGACAGAGAGGAAGGAGAGGGGGAAGGGTGGAGAAGCAGATGGGCGCTTCTCCTGTGTGCCCTGGCCGGGAATTGAACCCAGGACTTCTGCACGCCAGGCCGATGCTCTACCACTGAGCCAACCGGCCAGGGCCAACCCAGCTGGTGTTTTGCCACCAAGTCTTCTTATATGGTTGGTGCTTTCTGCTTTTTGTTTAAGAAACCATGTCTATCCCGTTTACTCATGCCACTTAAAGTGTTAATGATGACTCTGAGAAAACAGAGCTGATGACTAATAACATTCATGACACCCAGGAGAGTATTGTAAGAAAAGTATTGTAAAGTGGGGAGCTGCAAGAAGCCAACCAATTCCTCCTCTGCTTGCAAAGGAGGAAGCCATGATTGGCAGGACTTTATTAATGAATTAGTCTAAAGATTTAGCCAATGTATAAACAGAGGTGGTGTGTTTGGAGTATTCAATGAGATATCCCTGATCTGTAGGACATTTGTAGTGAGAACATGAATTTAAAGTAAAAAGAAGTAGAATGAATAATATTGGAGACCATTTCCTCAAGATACCCTATGAACACAAAGGTTTATTGGGCCACAGAGCAAGGATACACAAGCTAAATAGCTCATGGGTTCAACACAGTCTAAAGTCTCAGTCAAAAAACTACTGGACCTGATAAATGAATTCAGCAAAGTGGTAGGACATAAAATTAATACTCAGAAATCAGAGGCATTTTTATACACCAATGATAAACGGTCAGAAAGAGAAATTAAGGAAACAGTTCCCTTCACTATTGAAACCAAAAAAATAAAGTACCTAGGAGTAAATTTAACCAAGGAGATTAAAGACTTGTACTCGGAAAATTATAAAACATTGATAAAAGAAATCAAGGAAGATACAAACAAGTGGAAGCATATACCATGTTCATGGTTAGGAAGAATAAATATCATTAAAATATCTATATTACCCAAAGCATATAAATTCAATGCAATACCAATTAAAATACCAATGACATACTTCAAAGATATAGAACACATATTCCAAAAATTTATATGGAACCAAAAGAGAACACGAATAGCCTCAGCAGTCTTGAAAAAAAAGAATGAAGCGGGAGGTATCACACTTCCTGATATCAAGTTATACTACAAGGCCATTGTACTCAAAACAGCCTGGCACTGGCATAAGAATAGGCATATAGATCAATGGAACAGAACAGAGAACCCAGAAATAAACCCACAGTTCTATGGACAACTGATATTTGACAAAGGAGGTAAGGGCATACAATGGAGTAAAGACAGCCTCTTTAATAAATGGTGTTGGGAAAATTGGACATCTACCTGCAAAAAAATGAAACTAGACCACCAACTTACACCATTCACAAAAATAAACTCAAAATGGATAAAAGATTTAAATGTAAGCTATGAAACCATAAGCATCTTAGAAGAAAACATAGGCAGTAAGCTCTCTGGCCTCTCTTGCAGCAATATATTTGCTGATTTATCCCCACGGGCAAGTGAAATAAAAGACAGGATAAACAAATGGGACTATATCAAACTAAAAAGCTTTTGCACAGCTAAAGACAATAAGAACAGAATAAAAAGACAAACTACACAATGGGAGAACATATTCAACAGTTCGTCTGATAAGGGGTTAATAACCAAATTTTATAAAGAACTTGTAAAACTCAACACCAGGAAGACAAACAATCCAATCAAAAAATGGGCAAAAGAAATGAATAGACACTTCTCCAAAGAGGATATACAGATGGCCAATAGGTATATGAAAAAATGCTCAACATCACTAATCATTAGAGAAATGCAAGTTAAAACACAATGAGATATCGCCTCATACCAGTCAAAATGGCGCTCATCAACAAAACAGCACAGAATAAGTGCTGGCGAGGATGTGGAGAAAAGGGAACCCTCCTGCACTGCTGGTAGGAATGCAGACTGCTAAAGCCACTGTGGAAAACAGTATGGAGATTCTTCAAAAAATTAAAAATCGAACTGCCTTTTGACCCAGCTATTTCACTTTTAGGAATATACCCTTAAGAACACCATAGAACTGTTCCAAAAGGAGAAATGCACCCCTATGTTTATGGCAGCATTGTACACAATAGCGAAGATCTGGAAACAGCCCAAGTGTCCGTCAGTGGACGAGTGGATTAAAAAGCTTTGGTGTACGCACACACACACACACTATGGAATACTACTCAGCCATAAGAAATGATGACATCGGATCATTTACAATAACATGAATGGATCTTGATAACATTATACTGAGTGAAATAAGTAAATCAGAAAAAACTAAGAACTATATGAATCCATACATAGATGGGACATAAAAATGAGACTCAGAGACATGAACAAGAATGTGATGGTAACGAATGGGAGGGGCACAAAGAAAACCAGATAGGTGGCAGAAGACGATTTGACTTGGGGTGAGGGATATGCAACATAATCAAATGTCAACATAATCTGGAGATGTTTTCTCTGAACATATGTATCCTGATTTATCAATGTCACCATGTTAAAATTAATAAATTTTTGTTAAAAAAGAAAAGAAAGAAAACCCACTTTTTAATGCCCAAATGAGAATGGAAAACAGATAGGTATAGATGTCATCACTGTTGGTCATCTGGGGATAATTAGAGCAAAAGGTGACCTTGAGAGAAAGGACCAGTGACGGGATATGTCCATGATGCCTGAGTCCAGGCAGACTTTTGTCTTTAACTCTCTTAACAAGAGAGTTGCTCAAGCCTCTACTCTGCTCTGCTCAGTCCTGAAAGTTGAAAAGAGAAATCTTTGCATTGGACAGCTGAGAAACTAGAGCAGATCATGCCTTTATAATATCTTGATTAGGGAATAAAGGGATTTTATTTAAAAACTTTTTTTTTTTACAGGGACAGAGAGAGAGAGAGTCAGAAAGAGGGATAGATAGGAAGAGAGAGATGAGAAGCATCAATCATCAGTTTTTCATTGCGACACCTTAGTTGTTCATTGATTGCTTCCTCATATGTGCCGGGACCGTGGGGCTACAGCAGACCGAGTAACACTTTGCTCGAGCCAGCGATCTTGGGTCCAAGCTGGTGAGCTTTTTGCTCAAGCCAGATAAGCCCACGCTCAAGCTGGTGTCCTCAGGGTCTCAAACCTGAGTCCTCAGCATCCCAGTTCGACACTCTATCCACTGTGCCACCGCCTGGTCAGGCAAAAAACATTTTTGACTGATATCTCTTAGCATCATAGAGCTTGTTTTTTGTTTGTTTGTTTGTTTTCTGTATTTTTCTGAAGTTGGAAATGGGGAGGTAGGCAGACAGACTCCTGCATGCGCCCGACCAGGATCCACCTGGCATGCCCACCAGGGGGTGATGCTCTGCCCATCTGGGGCATTGCTCCATTGCAACCAGAGCCATTCTAGCGCCTGAGGCAGAGGCCATGGAGCCATCCCCAGCGCCCAGGCCATCTTTGCTCCAATGGAGCCCTGGCTGCGAGAGGGGAAGAGAGACAGAGAGGAAGGAGAGGGGGAGGGGTGGAGAAGCAGATGGGCACTTCTCCTGTGTGCCCTGGCCGGGAATCAAACCCGGGACTTCTGCACGCCAGGCTGACGCTCTACCACTGAGCCAACCGGCCAGGGCCTAGAGCTTGTTTTTATTAACTCATAAAAGAATATTCATTGTTGCTATTAAAATCTAGCAAGATATTTTCCCTGATCGTTGGATGATGGCAAGAGACAGGGGTTAGAATGGCAACCAGGGCTCCCAGCAGAAACTGGCATTTCTATGACTTCTGGGAAGGAGGTGCCTTCCCTGGGAATAGACTTTTTGGAGTTTTTGTCCTCTGAGAACACACAGAGGTGCAAAATGACTTGATTTTTTTTTTTTTTTGCTGCTGTTTTTATTATTAAAGAGGCTTCTGGTGCTATGGCTTCTTCTGTCATCATCCCAGAAATCAAGACTACATTTAATTCTTCAACATCTTCAGACATCCCCCTATGCCTGGTTCTGGAGCCAGACTAACAGGCTTGAAGCAAAGATCCACCGCTAGCTACTGTGCATTCTTATGCAAACTATTTAATCCCTTTGAGTCCGTTTTTTATCTCTAAAATGAGAATAATTACAAAATATATTATATAGCTGTTTCAGAGATCAAAACACCATAGTATATATAAAACAGCCAGAACAGTTCCTGGCACATAAATAAGGACCGATTAATGTTAGGTATATTTATTTTTATATTCAGTCTGGGGCAGGCACTGCCCAAAGGCTCACAGTGCCCCAGGCAAAAAGGACAGACAGTGGTAAACTGTGGGGTTTTGTAATGTGTCCACTCAGCTAGACTGAACTGCGTTTCCCAGAATTTTCTTCCTTGTATGATTCTAGTCAGGGTGAGTCAGGAGACATTTTTGCATGTGATTTGGAGGGTGGAAGAGAAGCACTCACTTGGCTTTTTATGCTTAGAATAGCAGGGCAGAAGATTTGTAGCTCATGCCACACTGCTGCTTATCTCCTGGCTCAGCCCCTTGGTGGGCCAGGCCTACAGCTGCTCAACCTCCTCCCAGACTCTCCTACAGGGTCTCTAAAGCCTGGGCCAGGTGTGTGTTTAGGTCCATGAGGAGGGGCACCAGCTTCTCCAGGTTGGAGGCAGGGAGAGCTGACTTGATTTCCGGTCCATTGTTGTGGGGATGCACGCAGCACAGGCTGTGGTCTCCCCACATCACATCCATCTTCCCTTCTCTACTGCCTGGCTGTGGACTTGAAGCTCCAGCATCAGACAAGAAGAAGAGAGCCTCAGAGAGACGGCTTGGCCAGTCCCACGTCGCATAAAATCAAATTCCTGTAAGAAATCCATTTATATACCTCCTCATGGCTCTTCTACTCTTACTCAAACCCAATACACCAAGTTACATTATGAAACTGGGAATTAGGAAATTAGTGATCTAGTTACATTTCTGCTGATTCTGGTCCTGTCGCTTTGTGAAAATTATTTTAACCTTTTAAGTCTCAGTTTCATTAAAGTACAGAAGTCTTATCAAGTGATCAACTTACATCCCATTTCAGCTTTGAGGTTATCAAACAGCTTGATGAGTCAATGCCAAAGTATACCAGGCCCTTCATAAGTAGCTCTTTAATTGCAATATAAAGATTATATTATGACTGTTTGTTTCTCCATTATTTTCAACCTGTAACTACATAGTTTGCGTAAGCAACGCCAACTCAAGTCAAATTGTAATTTTGTAGAGAACATTATTTTGAAGAGGGCAAAGTTTAAAAACATAGGTGCTGGACAGGGCTCAGACAAGGTAGGGTAAGGAGAGCGAGGTGCCTAGGGCACATCATTTAAAGAGACACTCACTCTCATGGTCATGCAAGTGTAGGGTCTGTGTTTATACCACCCTGAGAGCATGTGTTTCTTTAAATTTTACACCCTCGGTGCCTAACTCACTTCACTCTAGTCCTATATCTGGTTCTGGAGCCAGAATAATGGGTTTGAAGCAAAGATCCACCACTTGCTAGTGTGCAATCTTACACAAATTATTTAGTCCCTTTGAGTCTGTCTTTTGATTTCTAAAATGGGAATAATCACAAAATACATTATATAGCTGTTTCAGAGATCAAAACACCATAGTATATATAAAACAGTTCTTGGCACATAGTTAAGGATCAATTAATATTAGCTGTATTTATTTTTATTTGTATTATATTCAAACATTAGAAGCATAGAACAGTGTCTACTATGTAGATGAAATTCAACAAATTTGATTGAGTGCATTAATGAATGAATAAAGATGATGGATGAATAGTCGGATGAACAAAATATATATTCTGAGTTTGACATCCCTGGATTTTCCCTAAGCTCTTCAAAAAAACAAAGGGAACAATCACTGACAAATTATTGATGATTATTTTTAAATGAAGGATACTATTTAAAACAACCTTTGTTGTTCATAATTGGGTTTAGGGATATGACTGGGTTGGAGGCAGTAAAGTTTCTTCATTCATTCATTCATTCATTCATTCTCCAAGTAAAGAAAGCACATCTTGCAGTTTGAACTTCCTCAGTGTCTTTTATTCTATGATTATATTTACACAAATAGCAAACCCCTTCTCGCTTTTGTTATGGGAGCATGCCCCCTATAATTTTGTTTTTCAGTGTTCCAATCTCATTTAGCTGTATTACAAACGTAACTTGAAAACACAGAGTGTTATATGAATGTGAGGGACAAGAGGTGGCGTGCTGTTGTTTGGAGAACCTGTCAGACACCCTGCCTCTTTTCCTCCTCTCCCTCTCCTTCATCAGAACAAGTGTTCCATGTGAATCAGGCTCAGGACCAAGAGTCTTAATGAGGCTGGCAACAGAATGGCAACAAGAAGAAAACAATTCTTGCTCAAATCATGTACCGAGTTTCTTTCTCAGAAAGTGTAAAGAGGGTAATTTTGTTTTTTCAGTTCTAATGACTTCTTGATGCTGAAGGAAATGGAAAGTGACAAAGCTAGTGATCTCCTTACATAAGAACCTTTTACAAACAAGAGAGGCCATCGCTGGACTGACCACAAAACCTAAAGTGCAACACAAGATTATCTGGCATTTGAGTCACTGTGCCCAGAGGTCTACAAACCAGACTTGTGAAGTGTCTCTCTCCGCTGCAGTGTTATCAGGGAAGGGCGGAGGACATACATAATGGACATGCAATAATATCATGTGATTAACACTTACTAATAGCTTACAATTTGTCAGGCACCATTCTTGGGGCTTATCTTGGTTTATCTCATGTGATT
Source organism: Saccopteryx bilineata (assembly GCF_036850765.1). Taxonomy (NCBI): domain Eukaryota; kingdom Metazoa; phylum Chordata; class Mammalia; order Chiroptera; family Emballonuridae; genus Saccopteryx; species Saccopteryx bilineata. The sequence goes on along the minus strand of NC_089498.1, from coordinate 48,256,833 downwards.
CTTACAACAAACTAATGTGGTAGAAAGCAGAGGCAGAGAGATTAAGTAACTTTTCCAAAGCCACACAGCTAGGAAGTTGCCCTATTTTAGTCCAGAGCTGAAGGACTTGACAATTAAAATTGTTAGTCTGAAATATTACCAAAAAATATTTATAAGGACAGGTTGCAAATAGTGCTTTATGCTTTGGAAAAGCAAGAAATCTCAGACTATGTAATTGAACTGTAGAAAATATTAAGTCTTAAGTTTAAATTAAAAAAGTAATAATAGGAGCACACAGAATGTATATTACTGATATGTACACTCATACAAATTATATAGACTATATAATAGAATATTATATGGTAGAATATTCCTTTTGTACATTATATAAAAAACATATTTGTAACATAGAAATACTATATAATAGTATTGATATAAATATGCTATTACATTTATGTTATATTTAAGCATTATTTTAATATATTACATTTAAACATTTATACTTCATAGTATAAAATAATATTAATTTTATATATTATATAAGCTATAATGTAAAATAATATATAAATTATTTAAATAAGTAATAAACATGTTATAACAAATAAAATTTCTTATAAAGGAACGTATATACACCTGTATAAAGGAAACATATGGAATGTGAAAGATTTTTATCAACAACTGCTATACTGTAGCTCATATAAAATATACTTGAGAGAATGATTTCTGTGAAAGGTCAGGTATTATCAGGAAGATGATATGTCCCTAGAAAAATAGCTGTCTTTTTGGCTACATTAATAGAAGTAGAGTAGACCAAAAAAAAGGAGATGACAAGTGATTTAAGTTTACTGGTCATGAGATTCTGTTTGATGCAATGGGTCCATTTGAGACCCCGGTGCTTTAAGGATGAACCCAAACCTGACTCTTCCACCACCTTCCTTGCCCTTTTATGATACACCGAACCTTCTTCCCTTCCTCTTAGCTTAATGAGTTTAATCTCCAATTAATTTAGTCAAAAGGGACTATTCTCTAGAACAGGATGGATGAAGAGTATAGGAGGCCCTGCTCAGCTGTGAGGTTGGGGGAATTTCTGAAGAGCATCCAGGATTATCTTTCTATCTGAGTGGCAGGTGGTGGAAAACAGGGCAAGATGGAGTGGAGAAGGCTCTCAGCTTCAGGGAGGATTTCAGATTTCTAAATGTACTGGTAGGAGCTGAGGGCCTGGCCATGATACTGGCTTAGGGACCAGGGCTTCTAGCCAAACCACAAAAATGAGAGACATGTAATGGAGAAATGCACCTATTTCCTGAGAAAGGGCTTTAAGCTGAATCTTGACAAACAATATTTTAAATTTTTTTGGCCTGAAAACTTCAGAAGAAACATGAAGGAACAGTAGAGATGATATAATAGAGGCCTTTAAGCAAACCCCATAACAACAAGAATACTTTACAATGTGAGTCAAGGTTAACACAGAACAGAAAATCTGGGAAAAGCTCTGCATTACTTATCAAAGTTTATGAATTCTCACCAAAAATTGCCTATCTGCTTCACCAGATCTAAAACTACTCTGGGAAAAAAAGTCAAACAAATTCAAAATGCAAAAGCATTTGAATCAAATGGGGAAGAACAAATTGTACAGACCCCAAGAAGTTACGCTATAAAGTCTTTGTTTTTAATAAGAGGCCTTTATTTTTCCTTCCAGTTTTATTGAGATCTAATCAACATACAACAGTGTTTAAGTTTAAGGTACATAGCATAATGATTTGACATATATATATATATTGCAAAATGATTACACAGTAAGTTTAATTAACATCCATCAGCTCATAGTTACAAATAAAATTATTTTCCTTTGTGATGAGAACTTTTAGGATCTACTTTCTTAGCAACTTTCAAATATACCATACAACATTGTTAACTATAATCCCCATGCTGCACATTACGTCCCTAGTACTTATTTATCTTATTACTGGAAATTTGTACTGACAACCACCTTCACCCAGATCCCCTGTACCCCTGCCTCTGGCAACCACAAATCTGATCTCTTTTTCTATGAGTTTGTATTGTTTGTTTAGATTACACGTATAAAAGAGATCACACAGTATTTGTCTTTTTCTGTCTTATTTAACATAATGCCCTCAATTTCCATCTATGTTGTCACAAATGACAGCATTTTTATAGATAAACAATATTCCATTGTAATATATGACACATTTTCTTTATTGTTTCTTCATCCATCGATGGACACTTAGGTTGCTTGCATGTCTTGGCTATTGTTAATAATGGTGCAATGGCCAGACCTGTGATGGCGCAGTGGATGAAGCATTGACCTGGAAATGCTGCGGTCGCCGGTTCGAAACCCTGGGCTTGCCTGCTCAAGGCACATATGGGAGTTGATGCTTCCAGCTCCTCCCCCTTCTGTCTCTCCTCTGTCTCTCCCTCTCCTCTCTAAAATAAATTAAAAAAATAATAATAAAAAAAATATTTAAAAAAAAAAATAATGGTGCAATGAACACAGTGATTTCTTCAACATAATGATTTCTTTTCCTTTGGAGGTATACTCAGAAGTGGAATGGCTGAGCATCTGATAGTTCAATTTTTAATTTTTTCAGGAATCCTTATACTGTTTTCAGTAATCCTTATACTGTGCCAATTTACATCCCCACCAGCAATGTATAAGTGAACCTATGCAGAGTCCTTGCCCCTAAGTCTCAAAACTAAACAAGTGAGGCTCTAGAGTCAGTCAGACCTGGATTTGTTGCTGAAGCTCTCTGCATCTTCTCTCTCTCTCTCTCTCTCTCTCTCTCTCTATTGGTATTTTTGTTTGTTGTTTCTTTTTAGTGAGAGAGAGATAGACAGACAGACAGGAAGGGAGAGAGATGAGAAGCATCAACTCATAGTTGCAGTACTTTAGTTGTTCGTTCAAATGTGCCTTGACTGCGGTGGGGGAGGAGGGGGCTCCAACCAGGCCAGTGTTTCCTTGCTCAAGCCAGAGACCATGGGGTCATGTCTATGATCCCATGCTCAAGCCCGATGAGCCCCCGCTCAAGCCAGCAACCTCAGGGTTTCAAACATGAGTCCTCAGCGTCCCAGGTCGACACGCTATACACCAGGGGTCGGGAACCTTTTTGGCTGAGAGAGCCATGAATGCCACATATTTTAAAATGTAATTCTGTGAGAGCCATACAACCCATGTACATTACGCATTATCCAATAAAAATTTGGTGTTGTCTCAGAGGACCTCTGTGATTGGCTCCAGCCACCCGCAACCATGAACATGAGCGGTAGGAAATGAATGGATTGTAATACATGAGAATGTTTTATATTTTTAACGTTATTATTTTTTTTATTAAAGATTTGTCTGTGAGACAGGTGCAGCCATCAAAAGAGCCACATCTGGCACGCAAGCCCTGGTTCCCAACCTCTGCTATACACCATGCCACTGTCTGGTCAGGCGTCCTCTCTAATTCTTATCATAACCAGCCATCTCTTATGTGGGTGTCAAATGGAATAAATTAGGCCAGTCCTATAAATTCTCCAGCAAAGATTCTCAATATTAGTGGTGTTAGCAGTGACAGCAGCTCTCCTGAAGCCACACAGGTCCAGTGGTCATTTAGATTTCTAGCTCTCGAAGTGCTACATTTATGGTCTTCCCTCTAGTAAGTTTCCCTCTGTCTTGAACTTCCTTGCACAGGCTTCCTCCAAAACATTTGTCCCAGTTGAGCTCCCAACCAGAAAGATCAAACTCTCCTTACTAAAATCTCCTGTTTCCCCAGAAGCAAACCAGGGAAGCTAAAAGTTAGTGGTGCTTGTCAGGATAAATTTCCATGCCATATTTGGGAGGACACATGTAGGGCCAGTAGTCACAGTTGTTGTGGCCATTTAGATGCAGGTTCTCACCGGATTCAGGCAGACAGTAAAGAAACAGTGGAGCTAAAAAAAAAAATGGTGGGCCGTTCTTTTACTAAAGTCTCGCACCGGCAGACAAGAAACAGACAGGGAAAACACTTTCCTTTCACTCAGGACTCCCAGAGTCACTGACAGATTCTCCGGTTCCATAACCAGGAGAATCTTCTCCAGTTTCTCCCAGAATCAAAGGCCCCACCAGTCTCAGCAGAGCTCGCAAAAACCCCTCAGCTCTGGTTCCCCATCTGCACACCTTCTCCCTTCTCTCCCAACATGGCTTCTTCTTCAGCACTCTGCATTCTCTCTGCTCTCGTTCTGCAAACATGGCTTCTCTCTCCTTCTCATTCTCTCTTTTCAAAACTTTCTTGACAGGAAAACCTCTCCTCCAGCAAACATTAGCAAAACAATGGCCCTTCCCAAGCAGGAAGGTAATCTGCAATTTCACAGACCACATAGACCTGGTGCTGCCCAGTCCCCAACGCGAACTATAAGCGAGCAAACATAAAAATCATATTTTACAGACTTGTTTGACCAACAACACATGAAGTTCATCAACGACACCAGTTCTTGTCCTCAGGAATCCGCAGTCAGCTCAGGCAGATTCTGGGCAGCAGACCAGCTTCACACATGCAGCAGGACAGCTGGCCAGCACTGGGCCTACCACCAGGAGGCAAATGGTTTTTCTCTTGTATTGATCCCTTGAAATTGTGTCCGGTGTCTTTGCAAATCTTAAGGCAGATTTTTCTTAAGTGCTAGACTTCTGTGTCTGCTTAAATATTTAACAAACTTTCATCTGGATAATAATTATTTCAGGCATTTTCAAGTCTATAGCACTTCCAGACTCACACTGGCTCTCCCTAATGGAAGCTGGTAGAAATCCTAGACGAGAAGTGGCCAGAGGCTGCAATAGGAAGGGATGAGGAGAAAAGGGTGCAGGAGGCTTTAGGTATGGGGAAAGGGCAAATGTATTTTATTCTGTTGTGGGCACATTTTCATCAGTTAAGGAAACAAACCAGGCAGAAATGTTCTTACAGGCTTTTTTGTTTGTTTTTCCTTTGAAAGGAAAAGTCAGCAGCTTCGGTTATTTAATTATAATTTTTAAAGGAAGTAGGTATATCTCTTTATAAGAGCTCAGCAGTGGCTGTCCTAGTAAAAGGATGGATTTAGCTAATTCTTTCCCAAAGAACCGCACACAGTCAGACACTAAGCCAGAACCCCCATCTCCGAGGTCTCCCCAAACCTCCAGAGAGGCTGGGCTTGATTAGTCTGGTGGCCACCCTCCTTTTTCTGTTTTATTTTCAATCCTCAGTGATCTTTAAACAACCAAGGAACATACACACGTAGCAACAGCAAAACTAAAATGAAGCACATTTTTAAGAATAAAAATATTTATACTATAAGCAAACTTAAAAACTTAGGAAAAATACCAAATACTATGCACACATAAAAACTTTGGGAAAATACCAGCTAATATAAGAGGAAAATTCATATTCTCTATTATATATATAATCAACCAGAAATAAACATTTCAACATTTATAAATAGATTTGGGGGGAAATTTTTTATAGTTGAGAATATTTATTACATACCGTTTCATGTTGTCTTTTTGCTTAGCGTTCTCTTATGAGAATTTGACCATGTTATTAAGATTTTTTAATATCATGAGTATTGAAGACTTCATAATAATGTTGTAAAGTGTATCTTCCTTTGTTCCCTTTTTTCTTTCTTCCTTCCCTCCTTCTCTTCCCTACCCATTCCTTCTTTCTTCCTTTTCTTCTCCCTCATTTTCTCTTTCCTTCCTTCCTTAGTTCTTTCCCTCCTTTCTCCTTTTCTTCCTTTCTGATTTCTATTTCCTCCTCCTCTTCTTCTTCTTCTCCTTCTTCTTCTTCTTCTTCTTCTTCTTCTTCTTCTTCTTCTTCTTCTTCTTCTTCTTCTTCTTCTTCTTCTTACCTCCTCCTCCTCCTTCTCCCTCCTCCTCCTTCTCTTATAACACAGAGAAAGAGATAGAGAGATGGGAAGCATCAATTTTTCATTGCGGCTCCTTAGTTGTTCATTGATTGCTTTCTCATATGTGCTTTGACGGGGGCAGAGGGGGAGGCTACAGCAGAATTAGTGACCCCTTGCTCAAGCCAGCAACCTTTGGGCTCAAGCCAATGAACATGGAGTCATGTCTATGATCCCACACTCAAGGCAGCGAGCGCGCGTTCAAGCCAGATAAGCCTGCGCTCAAGCTTGCGACCTTGAGGTTTCAAACATGGGTCCTCTGCGTCCCAGTCCAATGCTCTAACCACTGAGCAACACCTGGTCAGGCTGATTTCTTCTTTTATAGCTTAATAATATTTATACATTCACACCCTTTAAACAGTAAACATGATCTACAAGGTAGGAGAAATAGCAGCCCTTTACCGTATTTCCTATATCCCAGAAGCAACCATTTATCATTCTTTTAGTGACTATTATGTTATTTACTACCTTAGACGGTGGTTCTCAAAATTTTTGAAGTTGGGGCACATTTAAAATCCTACAAATAATTATATGCACACTATATACAAATTTCTGAGAAATATGTTATAATAATTAAGTCAAATATTAAAGAAAAAATATATAAAGTCCAAGTGTGCTTTTATGGTAATTAAACAAAATAAATATGACAAAATTAAATTTATTCTGACATTAAAAAACATTTCTATGTTACATTTTTGTTATGCTTTTTAGAATTCATAAAAAAGAGGGGTTAAAAAATAAAAATACAGCCTGACCAGGCAGTGGCGCAGTGGATAGAGCGTCAGACTGGGATGCAAAGGACTCAGGTTCGAGATCCCGAGGTCACCAGCTTGAGCACGGGCTCATCTGGTTTGAGCAAAAAGCTCACCAGCTTGGACCCAAGGTTGCTGGCTCGAGCAAGGGGTTATTCGGTCTGCTGAAGGCCCATGGTCAAGGCACATATGAGAGAGCAATCAATAAACAATTAAGGTGTTGCAACATGCACGAAAAACTAATGATTGATGCTTCTCATCTCTCCATTCCTGTCTGTCTGTCCCTGTCTATCCCTCTGACTCTCTCTCTCTGTCTCTGTAAAAAATAAATAAATAAATGAATAAATAAAATTTTTAAAAATTTAAAAAAACAGAAAACCAGATAGAAGGTGATGGAAGACAATTTGACTTTGGGTGAGGGCATAATCAAATGTCAAAATAATCTGGAGATGTTTTCTCAGAACATATGTACCCTGATTTATCAATGTCACTGCATTAAAATTAATAAAAATAAGATAAAAAATTTAAAAAATTAAAAAACAACAAAAATGTTATCTTTTTTTATATGTAGATACATTCTTAGTAAGATTTAGTAAATTTGGCAGGTCCTGACATGAATGTGTTCAGGTTTTCATTCTTGTGTTTATGAGAAACATGAGCCTGATGTGTCCTAGAGATTTCTTCAATGTTTGGGCATATATTTGAAAGGCAAACTCTCATTTCCTCATCAATACATTGAAGAATTCCTCTCTATTTACCCTTAATTGTGTTGAGTGCAGAAAACCCCCACCATACATATCATCTTAACTTTACACCAAACAAAGGATAGAAGAAACTTGCCTCCAGTCTTTCCAGGGAACATGGGGGGTAGTGTAAACAATCCAGCACCACAGCTTAACAGCCTTTTGCAACCTAATCAGGCAAGTGAGGTGGGGGGTTGGGCAGACTATCAGTTTACAGCCAATTCCCCACACCTTTGTCCCCCAAAAATCTAAACTCCAAAAACCTTGTGGTTACTTGGTCCCCAACAGGCACATATTTCTCTGGAATACCACAGGGCACAGCTGGAAATCTTCTAGGGCGCATCAGTGCGCCCTAGCGCACACTTTGAGAACCACTGCCTTATACCAAATAATATGCTTATATTGGAAATTCTTGATTAAAAAGATGTTTAGGCATTATCTATTGGCTTTCCACAATAGAACTCCTTCCCCCAACACACATCCAGAGCCTCTCCCACATGCTTTCATTCCAATATCATTTGTAACTTAGATTAATGTTCAGTATTTACACTATTCCACCACATAAATGTTATTCACAATTGAGCCATGTCTTGTTCTACAATGACCTTTCTCTTCTTGTATTTTTTTTTTTTTTTTTTTTTTTTTTGCATTTTTCTGAAGCTGGAAACAGGGAGAGACAGTCAGACAGACTCCCGCATGCACCCGACCGGGATCCACCCGGCACGCCCACCATGGGGCGACGCTCTGCCCACCAGGGGGCGATGCTCTGCCCATCCTGGGCGTCGCCATGTTGTGACCAGAGCCACTCTAGTGCCTGGGGCAGAGGCCACAGAGCCATCCCCAGCGCTCGGGCCATCTTTGCTCCAATGGAGCCTTGGCTGCGGGAGGGGAAGAGAGAGACAGAGAGGAAGGCGCGGCGGAGGGGTGGAGAAGCAAATGGGTGCTTCTCCTATGTGCCCTGGCCGGGAATCGAGCCCGGGTCCTCCGCACGCTAGGCCGACGCTCTTCTTGTATTTTGTTTCATTTTTTTCCCAAAGTTAAAGGAAACAAACAAAAAAATTCTTGTTCTTTCTTTTTTTTAAGGTTTCTAAGTATTCTGCTCACAAAAAAATTAGGGGAGATTTCATTGCTTCATATTCATTTTTAAATATCCCTTCATTTTTGTGAGCAGTATAGTTACCACTATCTCAGCCCCAAAGTTTCCTCTAGTTGAAAGTTTCCTCTAGGCGATTTCACCTCTCCATATTTTCAAATATTAAGTAAGCTGTCATTTTCACATTTTTGTGGAAATCGCCCATGGGACATTTGACCTACTCCTGTCTTCGTTGGTGTTCTCTAGACCTGCTGTGAAGTAGCAAGGATTTCCCTTGCCCTTTATTTAGGGTTTTCCTTCACCTGCCTCTGGTGAGGGACCTTCTTTGCCACTAGATCCTGTTTCCTAAATCCCATTTCTTTATTTTCCTGAGTTTACTCTTACTTTTGATGGGACGTCTCCTCTTGACTTCCTGAGGAACTGTACATATAAATTTTATACTTACATGTATAAAAGTGTCTTTAGTCTTTCCCCCCATTTAAATAATTATTTGGCTATATTTAGAATTCTAAATTATTTGCCCATACAATTTTGGTGGCATTTCTTCCTTGTCTTCTATTATTTATTATTTTTATTGAGAAGTCCAAAAACATTTGGAATTTTTTTAATATAAATCCTCCTCCTACCCCAGAACTTATAGAATTATCTTTGTCACCAGGGTTCTAAAAGCTTACCACCATGGTCAGGGTTTATTTCTTTTTCCATTTGGAAACTTGCAGTATTCAACTTGGAGAAATTTTATTGGATTTTTCTTGAATAATTTTTCTTTCATTCATTTCTTTCTCCTCTGTAGAACTCTAGTTATTGAGATGCTGTTCCTTGCAGACTGATTTATGTCATTAATTCCTGAGCCTTTGGTGCCTTCTGCATTATATATTAGGTTGATTTTTGGATTTTCCCCACTGCTGACAGATGTAGTGTTCACAAGTTTAATACAGCATGAGGAATTGCTTCTTGTCTAGTTCTTTCAGAGTTTCTAAGATTCTGTTGCCTTTGTGTTCTCTACTATTCTCTTTTTCTTATGGATTTAAGCCTTCACAAACTCTGTCATTTTAGTATGATTTGAGGAAGAAGCTAAAACAGATTCGTATGTTCAATTGATAGGCCCATAATGCCTTTAAATATTTACTATAAACCATCATCTAGTTTGTTTAAAATTTTAAGCAGTTGTAACTGATCCTGCAATAAACATCCTTTGTTCATAAACCTTTGTATCAGTAAGGATTCAACCACAGGAGCAGATGCAGTAGTAAGAGATATATATTAAGAGAGTTAATGTAATAAATTGGTCTATATGATGGTGAGGGCTAGCTAAGCAAGTCCAAATGCATAGGGCAAACTGTCCAAAAAAGGCAGGCTGAAATTTTGGGGCATAGAGCACATACAGTTGCTGTCCACAGGCAGAATTTCTTCATTAGGGAAGCTTCAGCTCTGTCTTAAAGCCTTTCAACTGATTAAACCAGGCCCACCCAGATTATCCAGGAAGATCTCTTACCTAAAAGTACAGGGCGTCCTCAGGTTATGACAGTCGTCTCAACATATAACGTTCTGAGTGGATGGTGATCACCCCCATAAAAACTTTAAAAACTTGAGACCTGAGTGTTTTGGCTTATGCCATTGGTGTAGTACTTACAAACTATGTGGGTGAACTAGTTTGGTTGCACAGGCAGAAGAGTACACAGTAACGCGGGGTGTGAGTGAGGGAGTTGGAGTCCCAGTATGCTTACCTACTCCATTTTGGACTGTTAAAAGCTCAAGTGTCATTTGTATTACTTTGGCAACTTTTTGGCCCTTATCATGGCTTCTAAATGAAAGTCAGAGTCTTCAGATGGTAGTGCTTTGAAGAAGAGGAAAGCCACCACAATGGATGGCACAGATCTACTATCATCACATGGAGAGGAGCTGGCTGCTGAGGACCTCATTCAGCTGGAGAAGCAGCTGATTGAAGAGGAAGAGAGAAACCCCAGAACTCCAGAGATTTACTACCTACGGTATGGCAGGAGGTTTCTCTATGGTAAAGGATGGGTTGGCAAAATTTCAGACTGAGGACCCCAGAGATGACAATTCAGTAAGGTCTACCAAGCTGTTATGGATGCTTTGCAATGCTATAGGCAGATTTTGGAAGAGAAGAAGTTATCAACCTTCTAGACTAGCCTAGAACAATTCTAAAGAAGGAAGAGAGGTCTGCAACAGATCCTTGGTGCCTTCTGCATTATATATTAAGTTGATTCTTGGATTTTCCCCACTGCTGACAGATGTAGTATTCTCAAGTAGCTCTACATCAGCTGCTTCTGGAGATGAAACACCTGTAGTACAGGTAGAGTCATCTCTAGCATTTCTTGCCTGGTCCTTAGGCAATCCTGATTCACCTGCCCCAGTGTCTCCAGTACCTTCTGCAGGTTCTCCTACCTCTCCAGCTTCCTCCTCCCAATAGGTCACTCTCTGCCACCTTGCAATGCCCCTTCCATTGTGCAAGCCAACCACAGGAATAAAGGTAAGAAATATTCATTTTCTGTCATTTTTTCTGTTACTACAGTACAGTATATTTCTTTTTCTGTGCGTTAATTATGTTTTATGTTCTAGATTATGATTTTACAACTGTGTTAGGATAGGTAAGTGACTTCGGCTAGGGTGTGTTTCAACTTACAACAAAATTCAGGTTACATCACTATTGTAGGGACAGAACTGTGTCATAACCAGGGACACCCTGTAACTGATTATGGTATTTAAACACATTTGCAAAATACCTCCACAGCAACATCTAGATTAATGTTCTGACTAACCACAAAATGCTATGTGTGCTTTTAATGGTTAAGAAATCAGGGAATACAGATACACACAGACATATGGTTAATGATTGGTGCTGTACTTATTGTGTAATATTGTATAAAAACTATCTCAGTTCCTCATCTGTAAATGGGTATACTTACCACCTTTCTCCTGTGCATACTAAATGAGATGGTCCCTCACTTGATTGATGTAAGTTGTTGTTAATAATGATAATAATAATCAATTACATTTTCAGATGCTTCCTATGTAGTAGGAAATGTTACAGGCACTTTTTAGGTGTTATCTCATTCAATCTTTACAAAAGATATAAGGAATTTAATCTCAGAAAAGTTAAACAACTTACACAAGGTCACAAAGAGAATATCTTAAGTTCATCTGCCAATTAGTCCTCAGACTTGGGTTTTGACTTCTAAGGTTTCCTCTCTTTTTTTGTATGAGTCAGGTATCCTAACAGGAAACTGATATCAAACTCAAGCTCAGTAATTGAAGAGAGCTGGACGTGTAGGTGGGTTAGATTTAGAAGTAATAAGAGATTATGCAATACTCTGGAGCTAATAACAAACTAAACCTGAAAGGGCAAGAGAAGGAGGAAATCACAGGACCCTAAAAATATTGATAGAACTGCAGACAGATGGTCAACTGAACAGCAATGGTGGTCTTCAGAAGAGGGAATTTCTGCAGGGCAGACCCTCACAAGTAAGTATTTGAGGATACTGCTCTGTCTCTCTGATCTCTTGTTACATCTCCCTTTGGCCAAGCCCACTGGGAAGCCAGACAGTGGAGTGCATTCACGTCTATAAAGGTTGGTGGAGAAGCGTGGAGAATGGATCTGAAGAGGCAAATGGAAACTACATAGGACGGATTCCATGAACTTATGACACATATTGATACATTACTTGATTTTCAGAGATACATGATCAAAAGCAAAAACTTGGTGGGGGAGGAGGAAGAAGAGAAAGAAATACAATGAAGTAAATAAATAAAAATAAAAAATGTTGCTAACATTTGGTGTATAACTTCCTGAAGAAGCGCAGTTCTAAATCCACCCTCACTCATCACTACCAAATCTGCAGCCTGCCTAGATCTGTGCCTTCAGCCTGTCTTCCCTTCCATAATGTTGAGGGAATTGTCCCCACCGTAAAAGAAAAGGAAAAAGTGAAATATCACAGTCTTCTTCTGGTTCACATCCCATTTCACTCACTCAGTTAGCAACACTTTTGTAAGATTAGTTTTTGCATCCTTACTGAAGCACTCTCATTTGCTCACAAATATTCATTAACATCACTTCATTTGAAAAATAATCCCCCCTCAGTCATCTCCAGCTGTGCCCTCCCAAGTTTTGGCTTTTACAGTAAAAACTTTTTATTTATTTTTATTTATTTTTTACATTTTAAGAAAAGGATTTTATTGATTGAATTTTAGGGACAGAGAAAGAGTTCAAGGAGGAGTGGGAAGCATTAATTCATAGTAGTTGCTTCTCGTATGTACCTTGACCAGGCAAGCCTGTGGTTTCAAACCAGCAACTTCAGCATGCCAAGTCAAAACTTAATCCACTGCACCACCACAGGTCAGGCAACAATAAAATTTCTTTTTCTTTTTTTTTTTTGGTGACAGAGGCAGAGAGAGGGACAGATAGGGACAGACAGACAAGAAGGGAGAGAGATGAGAAGCATCAATTCTTCATTGCAGCTCCTTAGTTGTTCACTGATTGCTTTCTCATATGTGCCTTGACCAGGGCGGGGGGAGCTCCAGCAGAGCGAGTGACCCCTTGCTCAAGCCGACAACCTTGGCCTCAACCCAGTGACCTTTGGGCTCAAGCTGGCAACCTCGGGGTTTCGAACCTGGGTCCTCTGCATCCCAGTCCAAAGCTCTATCCTCTATGCCACTGCCTCGTCAGGCTACAATGAAATTTCTGAAGAGAACCATCTCCTCACTTCTCATTTCTCTTCATTTCAGCTGAGCATTTGCCTTTTTCACTCTTGACACACATCTCTTACCAAAGTTACTAATTATCGACATGTTGCTAAATCCAGTGGTCACTTTTCTGTCCTCATTTTAGTCCTTTCCCAAGAACTAATTTTACCATTTTTCTTTAAGACATTTAAAAACAAACAAAAGAGAAATAAGTAAAGCTGGTTCTTAGGACAATACTATCTTCTGGTTTTCTTCCTTTCCCACTGGCCATTGCTTCTCAGCCTCTTCTGTGCCTTCTCATCCTCTATCCAACCCCTGAATGTCGCTGTGCCCAAGGCTGTACCTGGGCTCGCCCTCTCTTCTGTATCTACGCTCTTTCTATGGGTAACGGCACTCAGAGCCAGGGCTTTAAAAAAACTACTTATATGCTCAGGACGTCCAGATTTATTACTCCAAATTTGACCTCTGAAGTCTAGACTCACATAATCCATTTATTATTTTAACAGCTCCACCTAGACACCCAATAGGCATCTCATTTCAGCAATTTCAAAACAGAATTCTTAACTGCTCCAATAAATTGACTTATCCCGTCGTCTCCTTTATCTCAGTAAGCGTTACCATGGCTCATCAAGTTGCTTAAGCCAAAAATATTCTGTAATCCTTATTTCCCTCTTTACCTTATACCCAATCCAATTATCAGCAAATCTTATTGAACATATCTTCAAAAATATGCACCAAATACGTTCTCTTCTATCTCTTCTGCTAGCATACTAGTCCTGGCCACCATCTCTCTTGCCGAGACCACAGCAATAGCTCCCTAACTGGTCTAGCAGTTTCTAGACTTGACTTCCTAAAATCCATTGTCCATAAAGTGGTCAAAATGATTTTGTTCAGCTACATATAAAATCAAGTCACTCCTCTGCTTAAATTCCCCCTCAACGCACACCCTGCCCATTGGCTTTGTGTGTCACTTAGAACACTTAGCCCCTCACCCCATGTAGCAGGTTCCCATGCAATCTGGCCCTTACCCACTCCTCTAACTTATCTCACATAACTCTCCCCCTTGCATCAGCCACATCAGCCTTCTTTTTCTTCTACATGCCAAGTGCATTCCTGCCTCAGGGCCTTTGCAGTTGCCCTTCTCTATGCCTGGAAAGCCCCCCCAACCCCCAGACCTTTGGATACCTAGTTCTTCTTATCATTTAGGTTGTGCCTTAAAAGCTTCCTCATTGAAGAGTCTCTTTCAAACCACTCTACCTAAAGTAATTCTAGCTCATCCCACCCCCACCCCCCAATCACATACCCAGGCAACTCCTGACCAATACACTCAATTTTAATTTCATCAGGAGAGCAATAATCATAATTGAATGGTGTCATACAAAGATACAGTCTTGTATAGTCCCACTTTGTAGTTTACTGCTGCTTTCTCTCACTGGAATGTGAGCTGAGCTGAGAGTAAAAACCTGTCTTATTCATGGCTATATCGCTAGTACATAAAATGGCACCTCGCCCCCAATATCTGTTGAATAAGTGAATGATAGAAATATACATTGATACATAAACTCATTTATTTTTTCAACAAACATTTGTGGATATATGTGTATATATACATATGTATGTATATACATATTTACACACTCATATGTGTGTTTTTTTCAAATATTTGTTGAACCTGTGAATTATATTTAATGGCTGCTGTCTGTAGCTTTAGACTAATAGTTAAGAGTGTAGGCTTTGAAGCTACAGTGCCTGGGCTCAAATTCTACCTCTGCCATTAAGAACAAGTAACTTAATGTCATATCTGCAAACTCGGATAATAATAGCTCCTGCCATATAAGGTTGCTCTGAGTATTATGTGAGTTAATACATGTAAAGCCCCTAGAACCGTGGCTGGCATGTTATTAATGCTCAATATAGGTTAGTTCGTGTTTTCATTATTATTGTTTATCTCTTTTCCCAAGGTTCTATTATATTTTGCCTATGATAGAA
This sequence comes from Saccopteryx bilineata, assembly GCF_036850765.1. Classification (NCBI taxonomy): domain Eukaryota; kingdom Metazoa; phylum Chordata; class Mammalia; order Chiroptera; family Emballonuridae; genus Saccopteryx; species Saccopteryx bilineata. The sequence continues at coordinate 48,241,666 of NC_089498.1, read as the reverse complement.
CACAGGATAGCCTGCATTTGTCCTAACTATAGAACTTGATCATCCTCTCACATTAATTATCATGCTGAAGGCCCTAGGAAGTGTCTATGACCAGGCCTCTGGGTTTAGAGAGAGGAGAGGGAGAGCAAGACAGAAAGGTAGGAGGCCTTGCTTAGTGGTCACAAAGGGGAGGGAAATGGAGAGACAGAGAAGCCCCAACTCGAAGAAGCTAGGCCGAATGGCTGGGCTTTTCATTTTGCGTTCTCTTTTTCCAGGTTTCAAATATTTTCTTATCCATATTTGGAAATTCAGAATCACGTTTCCTTTGTCATTTAGATATTTTGAGCAGATGCTCCTTTCAGAGAAAGCACTTTCCTTGGGACAGCGTGATTCAGGTTTCTCCCATTTGCCCCCCAGTGACTCGCACGTGGCCTGGCACACAACAGGCCCTCGGTGTTTGCTGAGTGAATGAATGACTAGGACAGAACTGACTGCTGGGCCTCTTTCCTTGATTTTTTTTTTTTTTTTTTTTTTTTTTTTTTTTTGCATTTTTCTGAAGCTAGAAACAGGGAGAGACAGTCAGACAGACTCCCGCATGCGCCCGACCGGGATCCACCCGGCACGCCCACCAGGGGGCGACGCTCTGCCCACCAGGGGGCGATGCTCTGCCCATCCTGGGCGTCGCCATGTTGCGACCCTCCTGGGTGTCGCCATGTTGCGACCAGAGCCACTCTAGCGCCTGGGGCAGAGGCCACAGAGCCATCCCCAGCGCCCGGGCCATCTTTGCTCCAATGGAGCCTTGGCTGCGGGAGGGGAAGAGAGAGACAGAGAGGAAGGCGCGGCGGAGGGGTGGAGAAGCAAATGGGCGCTTCTCCTGTGTGCCCTGGCCGGGAATCGAACCCGGGTCCTCCGCACGCTAGGCCGACGCTCTACCGCTGAGCCAACCGGCCAGGGCTTTCCTTGATCTTTAAACTCCAAAATGGCCTGACCTGTGGTGGCGCAGTGGATAAAGCATCTACCTGGAAATGCTGAGATCGCCAGTTCAAAACCCTGGGCTTGCCTGGTCAAGGCACATATGGGAGTTGATGCTTCCAGCTCCTCCCCCCTTCTCTCTCTCTGTCTCTCTCTCCTCTCTCTCCCTCTGTTTCTCCTCTCTAATAATGAATAAATAAATTAATTAATTAAAAAAAACTCCAAAATGAATTCCATGTAAATCAAAGTTATACATGTTTAAAAAATAGAAAACAAAAAATTACTATAAAAATTCTTGAGAGAACTTTTTGAAATCATGGAATTGGAAAGTTGTCTGTGTAACAAAACACAAAAGGTATAAAATATTAACAAGCTCAGATACATTAAAACATATACTGCATAGAAGAGATACATTTAGAAAGCCCAAAGATAAATGACAAACTTAAGAATACTTTGTCAACACATTACTGGGTAAAGATTCATTTCTTTTATGCTGAAATAGTTCCTGTTAATCAATAACGATAGTGATAAACTCCACTGAGGAATGGACCAATGTCAAGAATAGATAAGAAATGGAAATGGCTTTTAAACGTATGAAATGATGCTCAATGTCACACCGATTAAAAGCAAACAAAGCAAACCAACATTACAAGGAAGACCATCTCAGATCAACAAAGAAAACACCTTTCCTAAGAGTGTCCAAAGAAGGATATGTGGAAACTGGCTCTATCATAAATTGCTGTTGAAATGATAAGTTGTATAGACAGAGGGAATGTGTTCATGGCTATTAAGTGTACAGCCATCTTTGCCTCAGAGCTTCCACTCTTATTAATTTATTCTTATTTGCATATGCATACAAAGCCATGTATATGCATATTCATGAAGCTTTGTTTATAACAACAAAGGACTGGAACAAGAAGTCCATCATTAGGGGGCACATTAATTCAATTTTAATACAGTGTGTCTGTAAAGTCACAGTGCGCTTTTGACTGGTCACAGGAAAGCAACAAAAGATGATAGAAATGTGAAATCTACATCAAATAAAAGGAAAACCATCCCAGTTTCTATAGGATGATGTGGCAGCATGTGCGCATGCGCAGATGATGACGTAACACCGTATATACAGTGGAGCAGCCCACGGCCATGCCAGTAGAGATATGGACGGTACAGAGGAAAGTTCAGTGTGTTCTGTGGCTTGCTAAATTCGAATCCGTGACCAAAGTGCAATGTGAATATCGGCGCGTTTATAACGAAGCGCCACCACATAGTAATAACATTACTCGGTGGGATAAGCAGTTGAAGGAAACCGGCAGTTTGGTGGAGAAACCCCGTTCTGGTAGGCCATCAGTCAGTGACGAGTCTGTAGAGGCTATACGGGATAGCTACCTAAGGAGCCCTAAAAAATCTGTGCGTAAGCCCACATCAAACTGCACTGAATAGGTATGAAACTGGGAGAGTTTTCCTTTTATTTGGTGCAGATTTCACATTTCTATCATCTTTTGTTGCTTTCCTGTGACCGGTCAAAAGTGCACCATGACTTTACGAACACAGTGTATTTCATGCATGGAATAGCATGCAGCTATGTAAAAAAAAAATAATAATAAGGCTGTTCCAAATGTAAAAATATAGAACACTGCCTCTGAGATATATAAATATTTAAATATTTTTAAATAAAAGTGCAGAAAAATGTGTACAACATGCTAACATTGTTCAAAGGAAGGATGGAAGGGTAGGAAGGAGAGAGAAAAAAGAAAAGCATATCATAAGTATGTATAGACTATTTGGAGAAGGAGCTATTCCTTCTGTAGTCTCCTTCTGGAGGCAATTCTGTACAGTGCCTCTAGACAGGACACTGCACATAACTGACTAGTCTCTATTGCTGGTCTTTCCTCATGCCTTAATCTCTACTACCTCTACCCACTTGCTTACTCCCTCCCCATTGAACATCCACAAAATGCCCTCCAAACCTTTTCATTAATCCATAATTGTATCCTGATTTTTTAAAACATCACCACCTCCTAAAAGTTTGCTCTAAACACTCTTCCTCCATCTGTTAGGGAATTTACTTGTTATGCAAAAAACTTTTGTTGGGCTCCCAATAGATGTCAATTAATGTAATAAATGAGACTGTACCAAGATGAAAAGCACACATCTTTTAAGAGTGCACTCCGCAATATTTTTCTTCTGTTGACAACACAGACACCCTTCAGTTGTCCCATTTCCCCATAACAGCTGCCTGCATTCCAGGTGCTTTTTTGTTTTGAAGGACTTTTCTCTCTGTCCTTAGATATGTGAAAGTTTAATTTTGCAATCAGATTGGGAACTCCAGAAAGGCAAGGACCAGGGTTTTTATTTCATAATGATACTTTCATTCTCTGCCATTGAGGGGCAGTTATAGCCTGTGCTGCTAGGCTTGATGTGAGTTTCGGGCCTCTGACTCTAGCCCTTTAGTAGGTACACAAAAGAAGTCTAGTTGTAAACTGTGAAGTACCCTAGATGCTTTGCTTCCAGGGACCTGATGAGGCAGCTGGTGAGAAGGGTGGAAATGCTCTTACTGCTAATACTTTTTTTAAAAAAAAGGAATTCATAGACATGCAGAAAGCACTTAATCCACACTTTTCTCTCACTACCCTTGCTGTCCCTTGTACTTTTGTGTGGTCTTGTTCATCTCTCTTTTACCTACCAATATTTTCATGATAACTTACTTTTTTATACACAGGCAAAGACCATACAGATTTCTGAAGGGTGAATCAGTACCTAAGTGTAGGAAATTAATTGTCCATCTAACCTTGAACCCTCTCTGACCTGGATTGGGGAACTTTAGTTAAAAGCCCTGAGTGAATGTCTCTGGGATGCAAACACCAAGAAACTGTGAGTGAGTGACCTTTGTGCAGACACAAAGGAATGCATGTGAACAGGCTTTAGAAAATTAGCCTAGAGATTCTAGATTGCCCCTCACTTTGTGCTTGTTAATTAGCAAAAGAAGATGAATGTACTGGTCCAAATTAGCCCTTTCTCCAAGTCAGCAAAATGGCCATTAGTCATTCTTTCCCCTTATCACCCGATCTCCCTCCCCTGTCATCCTGTTACTTTTGTTCTGCTTTTAATCCATAAAAGCTGAGGGAGAGGAAGATTCAGGAGCTCTTTGCTTGTCTTGGCAGGCCTCCCCCTCTTCCTCTTGACATCAGTTTGTGTCTTGAGTAGGTTTTTTCCACGCGACACTGGTAGTCCCCAGCAGGCTAGAGTATTTCACCTAGGCACTCAAAATACGTGACCATATGCTTTCTCGGTGCTTCTGCCAAACCAGTACCTTCATTAAGAAGATTGAAACACATCTATTCTATAGTTTTCTTAAGTGCAAATTCAAAAAAATAAAAATAAAACAAAACCTACAGTGTTCCTAGTTTTCTGTTTTAGCATTACTTGCACACTTAACAAACATTTTTATAAATACGTATTAAAATTTGTAAACAGAATTAGAACTTGTAACTTTTTTGTGTGTGACAGTGATAGAGAGAGACAGAGAGAGGGACAGATAGGGACAGACAGACAGGAAAAGAAGAGATAGAGATGAGAAGCATCAATTCTTTGTTGCAGCACCTTAGTTGTTCATTGATTGCTGTAAAGCCAGTGGCCAGGGCCACTATCGTAGCAGCCGCCTGGCCCATGCAGGTTCCCATTGGATTCGGACAGTCGGTAAAGAAACAACGGAGCCAAAAACTGGTGGGCCATTATCTTTAATCCTAGCTTGCACCCGGCGGGCAAGTAAAAACACACACTGGGCTCCAAAACCCACTCACATTCAGTGCTCACAAAGCTACTGACTTATCCGAGTTTCCTAGAATCAAAGGTTTCTAGCTCACCAGATTTATTCACCTATGTTCCCCATCTCCTTCCTTCTCCCTGCACAAACCTGCACAAACTGGCCTCTCACTCAACACTCAGCCATCTTGGCTGCTTCTCCTGGCCTCCTTCACATGGCCTTTCTCTGCTCTCCTCTCATGCTTTCTCAGGAACCAAGAGCGCAAGCTCCTGTTCTGCCCCCATTTTATAGTGTAGATTCATAACCTTTAATCCAATATCCAAAATAGGGAAGTCTCTGATACAAAGTCACTTATCTGGGGCATGATGGGATTGTACCACCCCACATCAAAATGGGTGGGAAAGGCTTAATCCTAAAACCAAGCCCCAGGCTACAAGGATCCTGCCTGCCCACAGCCCACAGAGACACACATTAATATCACCTGGGCAACGGCCTCCATGTGGGCAGCGTCATCTTTAACAAAGTGAGCATAATATATTTTATCTGCCCAATAATTGCTTTCTCATATGTGCCTTGACCAGGGTGCTACAACAGATGAGTGACCCCTTGCTCAAGCCAGTGACCTTGGGCTCAAGCCAGTGACCTCGGGGTTTTGAACCTGGGTCCTCTGCATCCCAGTCTGATGCTCTATCCACTGTGCCACCACCTGGTCAGGCAAACTTGTAACTCTTGAGTGAGATCTAAAAATAAGAATTTCCAACTGGGATAGGGTTAGGTGTGTATCTTAATAAAAAGAAAGAAGATAGTCAAGAAGCATAGTTTCCACCCTGTCCTGAACAGAAAAATACATAATAAGTAATGCTTTCTCCAAGACTGACTAACCTGCCTGCTCATCAACCTCAGCTACTGGAGCATGTTTCCCTGTGCTCTGAGTCATTTCCTGTCCTCAAAGAAACCTGGTGCTATTACCTTTATTCCCCTTGGGCCTATGTACATTGTGATCCCTTTGTGATTAGAGGTATGAATAAGGAAAAGGCAAAGAAAGTATACTTCCTCTATCATAACAAACCGCTATGGTTGTCAATTGAGTTGTGTGGGTGCCGAATACCAAAGTGGCCCACAGAGATTTAAAATGTTGTGGAGCTCAGGGAAGCCAACAACGTATAGAGACGTTAGGAATTGTTTGTCTTAGGTTAGTGATCATGATGGATCATGCAATGTCAGGGAAGCTAGAACTCTGGAACATCAAGTTTCCCTTCTGGTCTCTTTGGTTAATGGTTTTAGTTACAAATTAGAATGAAGCCTAACCTGTGGTGGCGCAGTGGATAAAGTGTTGACTTGGAAACACTGAGGTCGCCGGTTCAAAACCCTGGGATTGCCTGGTCAAGGCACATATGGGAGTTGATGCTTCCTGCTCCTTCTTTCTGTCTGTCTGTCTGTCTCTCTCTCTCTCTCTCCTCTCTAAAATGAATAAATAAAAAATATAAAATAAAACAAAAAAACAAACTAGAATGAAAACTAAACTAACATTTACTTATGATGTGCCAGGCATTATTCTCCTTAAAATGATGTATTTCACGTATTCACCTATTTGAGCCTCCCAACACCACTGTGAGTTGGTAATTATCCCTATTTCACACACGAGAAGAAACTAAAGCATAAAGACAATCAGCGATTTCTATGGTGTCATAGCATTTAAAGCAGCCTGGTTTCTATCTAATCCAGACAGACTAACATCAGAGTCCACAGTTCTAATCGTGAGTTCATTCATTCAATGACTACTTTTTGAACACCAGCCGTGTGCCAGATATTACTGTAGGAACTGGAGATTCAACAGTGAATGAAACAAACAAGAGAACCCTCTGTCCTATGGAGGTTGCATAACTGCTCCTTCTGGGGGCCTGGGAGTCATATTGCTAATAAGGGTGGACTGTGAGAATGGTGCTGGGTAAAAGTTTCCTCCATCTGGGCTCCCTTGATATCAGCTGATAAGGACATCAGTGTAATTCACCAAAAGGAAGTTAGTTCCCTCTGACTCAGCACCCAGGAGGAGGGGGTCAGTGGCCAACTCTTACTCAAGATCTATTTCCTCTTACAGCCCTGCCTATTTCACTTTCCAGTTTCAGTTTCTCTTTCCAAAAGCCAGCTGCTGGGGAGGGAAAAAGGCAAGGGAAACTAGGAATGCTCCCAAATATATAGGTCTCTTTTGCATTTATTTGAGGCAGAGGAGGAAGATTTCTGAAGAGCACAGCAGCCTGAACTGCAGCCTTATAAAACAGGGAAACGGTGCTCGGCAGTCATGAGGTAAGCATTATCTGATTGTGCTGAAAATGCCTAGGCTTGTTGTGGAATGCAAATCCTAAGCAGCCCGGTTTCTAAAAGGCAAGTTTCCGAATTGCTTTGCTTTGATGGTTATTCATCGCCCTTACCATGCATCTGCCTTGTAGGTTGCTGGCTTGTTTACTAAGTCATTTTCTGCCTCACACTGTCAAGCTTCCAAAGGCCAGCTCTCACTGGGGCAGCTGAGAGATGAGTTCAGAGAGGTGAAGCAGGAAGGAAGAGGGCAGAGAAAGAGGGATTTATTCAGGCAGGTACTTCACTCAACAGTGGGTCCAGAGGAATTGTTCCTGGAGACTATCTTTTTGTTTCTTATTTAAAAGAGCTAAGTGAGGGGCTTTTAATACGATTCTTATTTAACAAAAAATCTGTTTTGAACAGTGTTTAGAATGCACTCAGGGTAGCAATCCCACTTCATGTGATGGTGGACTTTACTTTTAATGTGCTTATAATTCATCTCAGACTTGTATTATGGCTGGCTAAATGTATTCATTCATTCAACAGAAATATAATTTACCTTCAAATTCTGCTAATTGGCTGGAGTCCTTCTATTTAAAGTATGAATTGGAGATGATCCTCTTATACCCCAGAAATAGAAGATTGCCCTGGGAAGGAAGTGTTAGTTCGTTGCATAGAAAGGAAGCTATATTTTTTCTCCAGTTTGAGGACATGGTGACCAGACCAGATGCCTAAGCCTCAATCCTGGGAGCTCCAGAATCCAGGGACACTGAATGGCCCCAGCATGTACTTCCTGGAGGGACACACTGCCCTCCCTCTCTAGATCTCCTGGTTGCTCTTCTTGAAAGATATTTTTTTCCTGCTAGTCTGCCTGATAGAAAAAGAAAAAGGAAAAAACAAGATTTGTAACATTTCCAGATGTCTGTTTCTATAGTAACTCAGAATTTTTAGAAACCTAGTTCCTACTTTTTAGATTTTTCAGCTTGGTCTGCTCATAGAATCTTTCCCATGATAATCCAGACAAATCAATCTCTTCTAATTTTCTCTGTTTAGCTATAGGCGCTGTGACCAGGCATTGCGCCCCCTATGCTCTCTAAGACTGTGCTTCTCAAATGTGAGCTCACGTAAGAACCACTTGGAGAGTTGTTATAGACAGATTACTCGGCTCAACCCTCACCCCCCCAGATTCTGAGTTGGTAGTTCTGGGTTGAGGGCGAAGACTGCATTTCTAAAAGGCTTCTTCTCAGTGATGCTGGCTGGCACAGCTGTCAGACACTGGAGAGGCAGCTTTAGCTCTGAGCCTGGTGAACAGTGTCACTGTGGCTTTCATCCAGACCAGAAACAGGGCAAAAGAATTGTTGTGTAAACAGATTTAAAAAGGCATCAGGAGCATAAGTCACAAGTGTGAGTCCAGGAAGCAAGTGTCTGGGACCAGCTTTGATTTCCCAGTGAAAATGAAAATCTATAATGATGCACTGACATTGGTTGCTTTTTGAATGGCCACTTAAAGGGCTTTTACGTAAGAGTATATATTAAATGTCTCTATCCTGCAAATGCACAGTTGGCTGTATGTTTTGTATGTTTGAGATGATTTCAACTATATTCACTTTCTCTGCTTCTTTTATAAAATGAGAAAGGAGCTTGAAAGCTCAAGTGCTTAAGGAAATTGTCCCATAACCTCACTGAGAAGGAAGGTAGATCAGATTGGACATTAACTGTTCAAGGGGAAGCGACTGTCATTACAATGTAGACAACAAGCCAGGCACTCTCGGGCTCTGCCCCCTCCTCCCTGACACGTTACCCACTGGGCTCAGACAATCTAGTTCTTCACTAAGACCTGCCTGGGGCTTTGAAATGGCATGGTTCCTTCCCTGAGAGGAAGCTCCTACCTACTTCCTTTTCTATTTTTTGTTTATTCTACTTGGGGTTGTTAAGTTTCCATTTGTTTCAAGTAACAGAAATGAGCAGGCACTGATTTAAAGGTCCTGGAATGGTTCACAGGACTCCACATGCCTGACTAGAGCAACCCCAGGGGGACTAGAACAGGACACTGGGAAGCTTGGGGAACCCAGACTCCGTCTTCTCCAAGTGCATCTGAGATACCCTCTGTAGCACATAATTCAGAATGTGGTCACCGTCAGACCCTGGCATGCTCAGCACTCTTCTTACCATGTGCAAACTGCCTCTGGCTCCCTCGCTCCCTCTCAGTTTCATTCCCAGCTCCCACTAGAGTCTGGGTAGAATCACACTGTGGGTTGGGAGGGGGCTATAACAAGTAAAAATTAGATTATAGAAGAAAATGGGGGATATAACCTTCCGTTTGGACAAATATTTCAAAAGTGATCTTTGCCATATTATAGGATTTCCCAGATTATCTATATATTTGTTGTCTATATCAGATTCCCTAATTTTGAGAATATCAGCTCCTGATAAAAGAGCTAATTAACATATACCATAAAATGTTTTCATTAATTTTAAACAAACAGGGACACAGAGAAACAGAAACATACATTTGTTGTTGCTCTTATTGATGCATTCATTGGTTGGTTCTTGTATGTGCCCTGACCAGGGATGGAACCTGCAACCTTGGGATATTGGGATGACATTCTAACCAACTGAGCTACCGAGCCAAAGCCAAAAAGTAAATTTTAAGTGAAAAAAAAAAAGGCAACATTTCAAAGATTCCAATGCATAGGCAATGTAGAAAAACAATTGTGGGCTATTAATGAATTTTAATTTACTCATCTCTGAAGTTATGCAAGATCAAGTGTTTGTTTATTTGTCTGTTTGCTGCTTCTGTTTGGTTGTTGTTCGTTTGCTTGTTTTGAGGACTAACACTAAAGGGAATGGAAAATCCTCCCAGCGGAGTTGGAGTTGCGAGGACACCCTTAGTGCAAAGGAGCATTTCCATAGGAAGAGGGTCTGTTTTGTGGGCTTCCTCCTGCAGCCACACTTCTGACCCCTTATTATGAAAACAAACCACAGGAGAGGAAAAAGAAAATTTCAAAAGAAAATTATTAAGCAACAAATGCAAAAGTATTAATAAATAAACTTGATGAGACATGTTCAGAACAGAAATTGACAGTCTAAGAAGGGGAGGTGATTATATTTATTCTAAAATAGAAAACATTGCTAACATAATACGTGTATTAATCGAGGGAGGATGTAGAATAATACAAATGTAGGAGAAGTGAGTAAAAATTAAGAATGGTTGAAATTAAGATTTAAATAGTTAAAATGGCAAAGTTCAAAAAATAAGAACATAGAATACCAAAATAAAAAGACAAGACAATACCAATTTGATTAAAAGGTTTGGCTAAACAGAGAAAATCAATTAAGGATATATGAAAAGCTCAATTAGACAGGAAATAGAAAGTAATAGAGATTTTAAAAGACAAATTAAGGGGAACTAAGGAATTAAAAATGTAGATAAAATGGAATTGAATCTCAAAGGGACAGCAGAGATTACAATCAGGATGGCAAAACACTAAATGAAGAGATAACTATAAAGCTGAAATTTCCCAGTTCAACAGTAAATGCTAGGTAGGAAGAACAGAAACAAAAGCAATTAAACAGCCTTCTTAAAAAGTACAGAAATCACCTGACCAGGTGGTGGCACAGTGCATAGAGCATCAGACAGGGACAGGGAGGACCACGTTCAAAACCCCGAGGTCACCGGCTGGAGCCCAAGGTCACTGGCTTGAACAAGGGGTTACTCCCTCTGCTGTAGTCCCCTAGTCAAGGCACATATGAGAAAGCAATCAATGCATAACTAAGGAGCCACAACAAAGAACTGATGCTTCTCATCTCTCTCCCTTCCTGTCTGTCTGTCCCTATCTGTCCCTCTCTCTGTCTCTCTCCATCTCTGTCACACACAAAGAAAAGTACAGAAATCAGTTCCCACTGATCTGGTCACCCCGTAGAGGCCCTCACAGGCAGAAAGCAGAGGGCCCACAACACCTAACAAAAACGGCCTTATTTAGGGAAACCTGTCCACTTCCTTCTCCCTATTTCTTTTGCGGCCCAGTCACCTGATGTCTGCTTCCCAATGCTTTAATGCTTTAACACATAACACCAAAATGCAGAAAGAAAAACCAAACAGGAAACACGCTCTGTTTGATTGGAGTTCACACCCCCACGGAGGAGCGGAAGTACACTCGCCCTGCGCCGGTTTCTTGCCCTGTGAACCAGTACTGTCTCATAATGCCCACCTTTCTGCTTTTCCCTCCAGTGATACCGCTGCCAACTCCTTGGAGAGCAGCCTGCGGCTACTAAAATGCCATTTCACCTGGAACTTGTTAGAGGGAGAAAATTCCTTGGATGACTTTGAAGACAGAGTGTGTAACCAGACCGAGTTTCAGAACAGCGAGTTCAAAGCTACAATGTACAACTTGTTGGCCTTCATAAAACACCACAGAGGCCAAAACGAGGAGGCACTGGAATGCTTACAGCAAGCCGAAGAATCCATCCAGCGAGAGCACGCTGACCAAGCGGAAATCCGAAGCCTGGTCACCTGGGGAAACCACGTCTGGGTCTACTATCACATGGGCAGACTCTCCGAAGCGCAGGCTTACCTAGACAAGGTCAAACGAGTGTGCGAGAAGTTTTCCAGCCCATACAGAATGGAGAGTCCTGAGCTGGATTGCGAGGAAGGGTGGTCACGGTTGAAGTGCGGGGTGAGCACGGAAAGGGCAAAGGTGTGCTTTGAGAAGTGTCTGGAAAAGAGCCCGAAGAACCCAGAGTTCACCTGCGGACTGGCAATCTCGAGCTACCGTCTGGATAATAAGCCAGCACCTCAGAACCCCATGGACGCACTGCGGCAAGCCGTTCAGCTGAATCCCAACAACCAGTATATTAAAGTCCTCCTGGCTCTGAAACTTCAAAAGATGAACAGGGAAGGTGAAGCAGAGATGTTGGTTGAAGAAGCACTGGAGAAAGCCTCACCTGCAACAGATGTGTTTCGCGGTGCAGCAAAGCTGTATCGGAAAAAAAATGACCTGGACAAAGCTATCCAACTCCTCAAAAAAGCTCTAGAATGCTCGCCCAACAATGCCTACCTGCATTGCCATGTTGGGGTATGCTATAGAGCCAAAGTCCATGAGTATCATAAAAAAGAAAAGAATGGAATGACTGGAGGAGAGGAGTTACAGGAACTAATAGGACACGCTGTGAATCATTTGAAGAGAGCTGATGAGCTTAACGGAAACCTGCTCAATGTCTGCTCCTACCTGGCTTGCCTGTACGCACAGGCGGGCCAGTATGAGCAAGCAGAGCATTACTTCCAAAAGGAATTCAGCAAAGAGCTCACGACTGTAGACAGGCAAGTGCTTCATCTACGATACGGCAACTTCCAGTGGTTTCAAATGAAATGTGAGAGCAAGGTCATCCACTATTTTATAGAGGGGGTGAAAATAAACCCAAAGTCAAAGGAGACAGAAAAGATGAAAAGTAAACTGCAAAATATTGCCTACTCCAGGCTTTCTAAAAACAGAACAGATCCTGAGACCTTGCACCTTCTGGCATTTCTAGAGGAGCTGAATGGGAATAGGCGGCCAACAGAGGAGAACTCCGAGAAGGTTTTGGACTCTGAGTGTCTCGACCCTTCAGCATCTCTAGCTGAGGAATGAGGAATCAGGGTGTGGTGTCCATAGGGCTACTCCTGAGACGGGGTTGAAATGCTTCTACCAAGTTAGTATCAAAATATTTAACATCTGCTATTGCATAGGCATGGACTAAGACACTGACCACAGTACTGGATTAGGGTGTAGGAGGAACTCTGTTGGGACAGCTCTGTTAACACTCGAATTGTGCAAGGAGTTTGGGGAGAGAGATTATTTGGGAAGGGAGTGGGGTGTTGGTCCTATGGCTTGGTATCGACCTCTGGGGAGCAGTTTGCTCTGTAACATTCTTTTAGTCATTCTCCAAGGGGCGATAACTTGAGTGTGTTTCTATGTTTATATAAAGTGGCTAAATTCCTCACATCTGTAACACTGGTTCATTTTGCACTGTTTTTCTATCACTGGAGTTATTTGTGATCCTGTACAGGAATGCGCTATCTCCACCCAAATGCTGGGGGACTTTCACTTCTGCTTTCTTGCTCCTCTGCCCCAGATAATCCTCAGTTTACACTGTCCTGCACAGCTGGAGTTCAATTGCTCTATTAACTGAGATGGGAACATGGTTTGAAAAATACAGGACAGAAAATAACTCAAACCTAGAAGGGACATATCTCAGAGAAGCACTGAGGTCAGTCACAGTGCATAGGTTTAGGAGATACACAGGGAGATTTTGCCTCCACTCTGCTCTCCCTGTAATCATAATACAACATATGAAGAATAAAAAAAGAGGTTCTGTACACTATGCTAGAAACCAAAATAATACGTTTCTTTACAACTTATGTGAAAAAATATATGTCTCACCAGGCATGATGGGAACAGGGTAGGCAAAAGAGAGAAAGAGGAAGGCTAGCTGGTTTGTCATTGTAGATTGTAATCATATGGAGAAATTTTCATTTCCTTAGCCACAACTAGAAAAATTCTTCATAAGATGAAGAACCCAGGTTCAAGATGATAAGAAAGTAACAGAACGGGGATTCATTTGATGGATAAGGACCTAGTGAAAGGTCTTGGGAAATAACATCAATAATGGAAGGTTTTCCCAATATTAGAAATTTTGTATATTTGCTAATATAAAACTTCTATTAACCCTGAGAGTGTTTATGAAAACCGTCAAATTAATATATCTGGAAAGACCGGGGTTTTCTAGATGGATACTGAATAGCCTGTGAAGTCAAGGTTGGTCGGACATAGCTGACCCAGCAGGAGACCATCAGTCACCCTCTGGGTTGCAAATAGAGACTAGGAGAGTGGGGGATAGAAGAGATGTTGTTAAGGGTACAAACTTGCAATTAGTGGATAAAGAAGCCTGGAAATCTAATGCACAGTATAGTGATTATAGATAACAATATTATGTTCTAATCATCAGTCTTGCTAAAACACTGGATCTTAGTTATTCCCACCACAAAGTAGAAATGATAGTTATATGGTCTGAGAGGCATGTTGTCAAACAATGGCAATCATAGTACAATATATAACTGTATCAAATCAATATGCTGTATACGTAAATTGACACAATACTATATGTCAAATATGCTTCAATAAACTTAATATATATTAACATAAGCAATGAAAACACTTAATATATATTAACATAAGCAATTATAACACAATATATATTAACATAAGCAATTAAAACATTACACAAAATTCAAGTCTTTTTAAATTAAAATTTTCAACTACTGTAATAATTTCTGTGTTTTCTGTAACAAAAATAATCTTGTGTGCCCTGAGGCCATCAGTATGCACCATATGGATTCCTGGAAAAAGTCATAGATTTAATTAATAAATAATTAAAATGTGTTGAAGCATAAAGGGAGTTCTGGTTTTTCTGAAAACTTGATATATCTTAACTCTTACAGTCTCAGCTATAGATAAATGAAATGTTACACTGAGTATGAACTGGCTTCAGTGACCCAGACTGGTCTAACATCATAGCAACTGAATAGAACCATTTTTTTTCCTACAGGTTTCTTAAAAGTCCAGGACTTCAGCTTATACCCTGACATCCACCATCACGCACCGTAGTACACACAGACACCCTCACCCACACTGTTGGTGGATGGGCTGCTGTCCTCCTCTCTCTTAAATCTTGACATCTGCTTCTATCCACATTCTCCTCTTCTGATCTCCATTATGAGAAATGAGGAGGTGCACCTGATTCTGTTTGGTACCCTTATGTAAAGCCAGTAGAGCAGCCACCATCACAGCCACCTGGCCCATGCAGATTCGCATTTGATTCAAACTGATGGTAATGAAACAATGGAGCCAAGAACTGGTGGGCCATTACCTTTTAATCCTAGCTTGCACCCGGTGGGCAAGAAATACAGTGGGAAAACACTTCCCTTTCCATTCAGGGCTCCCAAAGCCACTGACTTATCCGAGTTTCCTAGAATCAAAGGTTTGTACCTCACCAGCCTTATTCACCTCTGTTCCCCATCTCCTCTCTGCACAAATTCTGCACAAACTGGCTTCTCCTTCAGCACTCCACCATCTTGGCTGCTTCTCCTCTCTAATGCTAATCTCAGGAACCGAGAGAGAGCAAGCTTCCAGTCTGCCCTATTTTATAATGTAGAGGTCAAAACCTTTAATCCAATATACAAATAAGGAAGTCTCTGATACAAAGTCACTTATCTGAGGCATAAATGGGATTCCTCATAAGAGTGCACCACCCTACATCAAAAAGAGTGGGAAAGGCTTAGTCTTAAAACTAAGCCTTAGGCTATAAGGATCCTGCCTGCTTACAGCCTGTCCCCCCACATCCAATGCAAACCATAAGCGAGCAAACATATATATCATATTTATAAACCTATTTGACCAACACCTGCCTTGGAGGCGGTCTGAAGGCATAATAAGTAAAAGAATAGAATTTCCTGATAAGAAGAGAAAGAGACATGAAACCCTGAAGTCTCCCTTGTTTTTTTAAGAGGCTTCTGGTGGAAAACATGATTCACACCAGCTGCAAAGGTAAACTCGTTCCACTGGACTGAATTGGGCAAGAGTGCGTCTCAAGGGAAAGTTCAGCTCACTTTGCTTGTCTAACTTATTATTGGATCTGGTGCCTGGGGAGGGAAAGTAGGCGTGTTCTGGGTGGATGATAAGATGGGCAAGTATGCTGACCTGGAATGAAGACCACTGGCACCCCTAGTGTGCTAAAGGAGATACAGCAGGTGTATGGAATCTTGCTCATGCATGTTATACCGCCAGGAACAGAACCTTAAAAGGAACAAGGTGGAAAGGGGTAGGGAAGAGATGTATGACATATAACACTTAATATTTATTTGAGGGCTTAAAGTTAACAAAGATGATTGGAAAACAATAAGGAAAATTATGTATATAGCTATGTTTTCTGAAATGACATTATACAGGGAACAAATGGAACCACATTAATTGGAATGACTTGTAATTCTTTGGCTCTTAATCACATCTCCCAGTGCAGGACATTTGACTCCCCTCGTATGCTCACCCTGGTAAAGAATATGCCTCCAAAAGGTATCTCCTAAGTGCTAGTGAACAGGTCTGTCAGATTATCTGATCACATCAGCTGTTTGTATGGTTCCAGGAGCCATAGCCATCAATGTCCTCTGCCCATGAAATGGCTTCACTACATCTCATCATTCTCTGTATTTGATTGCCACCTTGAGGGTACTGATATCCTTGCCAAAGATGCTCTCAAGTGTGATCATACTCATTTAGAAGTGAGGACAACTTGTCTCATCTTTGTCTGGGTTCCGAGTTATACAAATTATTTCTCAGCCTCAGAGTCCTCAGAGAGTGATTTGTCAGCCTCTGCTTATGGTGAGTTATCCCGTAGCACTCAAATACAGCCCTTGGAGGCAGCAGACCTGAGTCACGCTCTGCATCCATCCATCTTTCTTCCCACCTTATGTCAATTGACTTGTACAATCTGCATTCAGTGAGACTGGAAGCATGAGAGCATTAGAATCCCGAAGACAAACAAGACTGTGTTAGGATCCCTGCCAGGTGCACAATCAACCTTGGATTTTAGCCAAGAAATGTGGGTTCCAACAAGAGACCATACCCTCCTGTCTCCTCCCTCCATCCCTCCACCATTTCCCCGTCATTTAGTTTAAGGAAAAGGGAATAACTTGGTTTAACGGATTAGAATTTTTCCTTATGATTTACAATGCAGCTATCTCATTGTTGGTAATCTATACCTTCTTAGGAGGCTGCAAAGAGAGAAATCCTCAATGACTAAAATCCTTAATGCAAAATGGTACAGCAACTTTGGAAAACAGCTTGGCAATCCCTCAATTTGTTTTAAAAAAAAAAAGGCATTATTATACAGCCCAGCAATCCCATCCCTTGGTGCATATCCAAGAGAAATGAAAACATATATTCACATAAATTTGTACATGAATGTTCATAGTAGCATTACTCATAATAGCCAAAACGTGGATCTATCAGCTGATGAACTGATATATTAAATAAGGTATATCCATACAGTGGAATGTTATCAATATTTAGCAATAAAAATAAATTAAGTACATACTAATACACACTACAACACAGATGAACCGTGAAAACATTTGCCAAGTGAAAGAAACCAATCACAAAAAGTCACATACTGTATGATTCTTTTTTTGTAAAATGTTTTAGGTAGGCAAACAGAACCAGAAAGCAGATTAGTGGTTGCCTAGGGCTGGGAAAGTGGTAGGATTGCAGTGACAGCAAATGGAGTATGGAGTTTCTTTGGGGAGTAATGAGAATACTCTAAAATTGATTGTGATGATGGTCACACAGTTCTGTGAAATGCTGAAACTATTAAATTGTATATTTTAAGTGGATGAATTATATGGAATGTGAATTACATTTTAATATAACTTAAAAATTAGGACTCATTACAAATGTATATAGGCTGAGGCAAAAGTAGGTATACAGTTGTGAATACTTGAAACAGTTTATTTTTGTATTATCATTTATTAATTATTGTATTATTTTATTTTTAATTTTGTTATTTATTGATTTGAGAGAGAGAGAGAAAGAGAAGCATGAATTTGTTCCATTTATTTATGCATTCATTGGCTGATTCTTTTTTTTTTAATTTTTTTCATTAATTCATTTTTAGAGAGAGAGTAGAGAGAAAGAGAGAGAGAGAGAGGAAGGGGAGGAGCAGGAAGCATCAACTCCCATATGTTCCTTGACCAGGGAAGCCCAGGGTTTCGAACCGGCAACCTCAGCATTCCAAGTCAACGCTTTATCCACTGCGCCACCACAGGTCAGGCGGCTGATTCTTTTTTGAGGGGGGGCAACAGAGATAGAGAGAGACAGAGAGAGGGATAGATAGGGACAGATAGGAAGGAAGAGAGATGAGAAGTATCAATTCTTCATTGTGGCACCTTAGTTGTTCATTGATTGATTTCTCATATATGCCTTGACCAGGGGGCCATAGGAGACCGAATGACCCTTTGCTCAAGCCAGTGACCTTGGGCTTAAGCTGGTGAGTTTTGCTCAAACCAGATGAGCCCACGCTCAAGCCGACGACCTTGGAGTTTCGAACCTGGGTCCTCCACATCCCAGTCCAATGCTCTATCCACTACGCCACCACCTAGTCAGGTCATTGGCTGATTCTTGTATGTGCCATGACTGGAGATCAAACCCACAACCTTGGTGTATTGGGATGATCCTCCAACCAACTGACCTGCCCTGTTAGGGCTGTACTATCATATTTTCCACATGAATTACTGCAAACCTAATTTTGCTCCATCCTGCATTAAGAAAGCAAGCTTTTCTATGATCACCTATTTTTTTTTTTTCTTTTTTCATTTTTCTGAAGCTGGAAACAGGGAGAGACAGTCAGACAGACTCCCGCATGCGCCCGACCGGGATCCACCCGGCACGCCCACCAGGGGCGACGCTCTGCCCACCAGGGGGCGATGCTCTGCCCATCCTGGGCGTCGCCATGTTGCGATCAGAGCCACTCTAGCGCCTGGGGCAGAGGCCACAGAGCCATCCCCAGCGCCCGGGCCATCTTTGCTCCAATGGAGCCTTGGCTGCGGGAGGGGAAGAGAGAGACAGAGAGGAAAGCGCGGCGGAGGGGTGGAGAAGCAAATGGGCGCTTCTCCTGTGTGCCCTGGCCGGGAATCGAACCCGGGTCCTCCGCACGCTAGGCCGACGCTCTACCGCTGAGCCAACCGGCCAGGGCTATGATCACCTATTTTTTAAAAGATTTTATTTATTCATTTTTAGAGAGAGGAGAGAAAGAGAAAGGAAGGGTGGAGAAGCAGGAAGCATCAACTTGTAGTTGTTGCTTTTCCTATGTGCTTGGATGCAAGCCCGAGGTTTTAGATTGGTAACCTTTATCCAATGCAGCCACCACAGGTCAGGCTCCTCCCCTATTTTTAACCCCTAAGTTTGTTTGCATTGTCTTGTGCACAATCTAAATTCTTTTAGGTAGTTAAGGGAGATGTAAAAGTTTTTCTTGAGTTTGCTGGGTCTTGAAATTCTTCAGCTCAAAATAGTCCACATGCCAAAGCAGCATATTTTAGGGAAGGTCATTCTTCACTCCTTCAGAAATTTTATAAAAATTAAAAAAAAAATCTCTTCGGGTTATATTACTCCTTCTGAGCTCAAAGCATAAAGACAGGTATGTAAATTTATCACCTAGCTAGCCAGCCATTAGACCAGGGGTCGGGAACCTATGGCTCATGAGCCAGATGTGGCTCTTTTGATGGCTGCATCTGGCTCACAGACAAATCTTTAATAAAAAAATTAATAACGTTAAAAATATAAAACATTCACATGCATTACAATCCATTCATTTCCTACTGCTCATGTTCATGGTTGAGGGTGGCTGGAGTCAATCATAGCTGTCCTCTGGGACAACACCAAATTTTTATTGGATAATGTGTAAGGTACACAGGTCATTGTATGGCTCTCACAGAATGACATTTTAAAATATGTGGCGTTCATGGCTCTCTCAGCCAAAAAGGTTCCCGACCCCTGCATTAGACAATATTATGTGTTACTATTTCCCATTTTACAGCTGGGAAAACTAAATGATTACCTTAGGCTACTCAGAGAGATAAACTGCTTAAGGTTCACTCCAGGGCCTGGCTTCCTATATTTAGAGGCAAAACAGAAAATTCAGGTTCAGCGATGTGACTCTTGGATAGTCCCAGAGCTAGTAAACTGAGCACACAGAATTAAATCTAGGTCTCCAGATGCAAATTGTCTCCCACAGATCAATTTACTAAACCAAACTACTTTTTACAAAGTATTTCAGGAACAATTTTTCAAATCATGTAGTCCTAGAAATCCCTATGTCTGAATCTCTTACAGACTATTAGAAATGCAGTTTCCTGGGACCAACCTTCGATTTATGGTAAAGGGAGTGCTGAATTGTAGTTTGAGTCTATTTATTGTACTTCTACTGAGTCATATCAGAGCCCAAGCTTACGTTTTCTTTTCCTCCTCCTGATCTAAAATTAGTTTCACTTTCCAGTTCCGTTTCCCTTGTATAACAGACTACCAACTCAGAAACAGAGAGAAAGCATTTCGTTTGCTGATGCCTTCCCCTGCCACGCCCACTGCCCCTTTAAATAGGTCCTTGAGCGGTTTCTTGCAGAGACTAGGAAGATTTCTGAAGAGCAAATCAACTTGAACCCAGCTTTTGAGAGACCAGTAGGGAAGCGATTGCCATCATGAGGTCAGTGAGATAAAAATGCATAAATACCACTGTTCTTGAATGCTAATCATAAACTGAGTTTCTCCAGTGCATACAAGTTCCTGAGTTGTCCTGTTACTTATGGACTAAATGTGCCTTCATCATCATTGCCACTTTCTATTGATGGGCTTTTCTGGAGTACACACTCTGCTCCCTAAACTTCCAGCACTGTCATGGAAACAGCCGCGGTGCTGGCAGCCGGGAGCTGTGATGAGAGGGATGGAGGCTTGGCAGGAATGGTTAGATTCACTCACGCACAAAGTTGGCTGATTCAATGTTAGAACTAAGGGAAATGCTCTTTATGGGTTTTTATTGTTTTCCTTTGAAGAACTAAAAGACTGCCTTCTTGTCATTGGAAAGGAAGCAGAATTTGTAGTCCAAACCCAACTCACGCTGGGAGGAATTTTGCCTTGAAAGCTTGATAACATCAAGATGGGAAGTGGAAGAAATGATTCTTACAGATGGGCTTTTTCCTCCTATTTCTTAAATGAACACAAACCAAAAAGCTTACAGTTGATTTTTGTTGCTATGATGAAAACTTGTGAGCAGCAGAAAATAACTTCTCTTCAAAAACACAGTGACCTAATCTCTTACTGAGATAATTTCTAGTGACGGAAAACAGGAAAGTAGTCATGGGGGGGGGGGGCGAAGAGTTAGAATTGACTGGGAAGACACACAGGACAAACTTCGAAGATGATGCAGATAGTCTATGAGGATGCAGTGGTGGTGGTTACCTGGGAATAGTTACATTTGTCCAAACTTATCAAACTGTACAGTTAAAATGGGTGCATTTTATTGTATGTAAAGTATAACCTTAGTACACTTGATTTTTTTAAATGCATATAGACCTGCTGGAGTCCTGCCATCACATAGAGCTTCAGGAGAGATAGAACTGAAAGAAAGAGAAGCCCCTTCCCATAAAACACCATAAAGAAGGATTGAAGGATTGATTGCCTGCAGGGGAAGGATCCTAGTGACCAATCAGGGAGCAAAGAAAGGAAGACGCTAGGATTCCCAAATACTCTGCAGGCTCAGATTAGGGGATGAGGGCAGAAGGTGGTAGGGTAAGAGGATTCACTGCCAAATGCCTCAGGTTACCTTTTTAAATATCATGGGCTCCTATTCATAAGTAATGTTAATTGTGCCTGCCTCGGTAAGGTTGACCAGAAAACTTGGCTCTATCCAGAGTCTTGGTAGCAGGTCTGCCCAAGAGGTTTTGTGGTGATCTGAGCTTGAGTGTGTCCAGAGCCATTGACCTGAGGAAGTCTGAGAAGGGCATTCTGGACTGTGCTGGACTAAAGTCCACATCAATGTGCTCTGTTCCCAGAGGCAGCAGGGACCACCTCAGTCTTGGCTGTTCCTCCTCAGAAGTGCTAAAAAGTGTCAAAAAGGGAGCCACATGGGGAAATGTCCAGCCCTGTTGGCTGGTTCATGGGTACCCTCCTCTGCCCCATCCGCTGAGGAACTTGGCTGACCCCTACACCTACTCAAAATTCACTTAAAATCATAACACTAATATACCAGTAATTATGATTGTAACAGCTTCTATGTGATCAGTAGTGGCTAGTGTAGTCTTAAGTGATTTATATGTATTATCTCATATCATCTTTCCCATAGCCGTAGGAAGGAAGAACTGTTATTTCTTTATTAGCCTTGTTTTCTAGATGAGTAAAATGAGGCTCTTAGAGCAAATTACTCACCTAAGAGTTTACATAGAGAGTAGGTGTCAGAGCAGAGTCATTACCCAAGTGCTGAAATCTAGTGCCGAACACTGCCTGGCTCTCTGCACAAAGGCCAGAAGGGTGAGACATCTGAATGCTTTTAATGATGCTCACATTAGAGAGAAAGGGCAGGGACTGGGAGGACTAGGCTCTCAGGGCTCCTATTCGGAGAGTAAGGACAATTCTTTGATTGCAACTCACTTCTTAAGGTCACACCTTAAGTGAAGGTAAAAACCAATCTTCTCATGGCATAGATTTCTATAATTTGGATGGAAGGAAAAAGGCAATTCATTAAGGCCATGTTAAAAGTGAGGAAATGAGCCTGACCTGTGGCGATGCAGTGAATAAAGTGTCACCCTGGAACGCTGAGGTTACTGGTTTGAAACCCTGGGCTTATCTGGTCTAGGCACATATGGCAGTTGATGCTTCTTGTTCTTCCCCACCACCCTAATCCCACCAGTCTCTAAAATGAATAAATAAAATTTTAAAATCCATAAAAAGGTGAGGAAATGAGGCTAAATGATATGATTTAAGAAATATTCCAGAGCTAGTCAAAGAGATACCCGAAATCCAGGTAGGTGTCCTGGTGTCATCTTCCTCTAGTCTAGACTGTCTGACTCACTACATTATCTTCAGCAAGTCAATGGGAAACAGCTTTTCAAAACACCTCTGGAACAGTGCTGTTCAATTTGTGGTGCAGGGACTGCCGTTATTGAACAGAAAGAGTTTGTTCACATGGCACTAGCAGAGCCGAACACTAGACACCAGGAATGGTAGCGAAGAAATATTGTCTATTTTGTTATGAATGGTGCCACCCAGGAGAACAAGAAGCTAATGCTCAAAAGTCCAAACTCCCGGTGGTATGTATGTTATAGATTATAGAAGGCAAAACTACAACACACTGTGCGTTAGGCATGCAGGGTCATGCTGGAAGCCGATTGGTCAAAAGGGAGGTAAGGGTAATGAATCATTTCTTCAGGCCTTAAGGACAGCTCTGAGATTCTTTCTGGCATCCCATCCCTCCGCCTGGTCTCATAGGAAAATAGTCGGAGGGTCATTCCACCTCAGGGCTCAGGAGCTGAAATGGAACAAGTTAAGTTGTTATCTTCAGCCTGCCAGAGGTCATTGTGATAATTGGTTAGATTTGGGCTACTGGCTTCTGCTGCCGTGGCTCTGAGGGGTATATATATAAAGAGATATATGATTTCTAGAAATAGAACTTAAAGTTAAATTTAGCCAAAGTCATAAGAACTCTCGTTTTCACTCCAGCAACAGAAACTCCAGGGTGCATGAAAAAATGCAGATTCTTGAGCCCAAGACACCCCCAGATCAGCTCAGAATCTCTAGGAGTAGGGCATGTATAGTGCCTCTAACAAACTCTCAAACACAATTTCAGGGCCTGTGTATGTTGGAATCCATGGGAGTCCGAAGAGAGAACAGCGTAGCAGGCTTTATTGAAAGGAAGAAAGGAACCCTGCCGGGCTGACTCGCAAGGGAGAGTCCTGCCAGGCACAGCCTGGGACCTGGGTTTTAAGGGTTTTGGGGAGGAGGGGTGGGAAGGGTCGTGGGGTTTTCAATCATCCAGGACTTCTGGGCTTGTGACATCAGACATTCCTTTGCAGTGGGTCATCTGCCTGCAAGCCCTAAACAGACGTTCTGGCAGAGTTAGAGAAATGAAACCTAGGAGTGTAGAACAACATTCCCAGCCAGGAATGATCTCAGCTCTCACATCTTTAGTTTCGTTTCTCCTGGACAGGAATCATGAAAGCATCGCATCGGTTTCATTTTCCTTTCTACTCTATAAAAGCACAGACCTAATCGCTGGCGCTGGGGGGTGGAAACCTCTTCAGCACTTGGCTTGCAATCCACAAGCAGAAGAGAAAATCAGCCTGGACCCTAGCTTTTTAGAATTACAGGGAAACCGCCATCATGAGGTAACTATGCCTTGTTTCTCTGATAGGAGGTGGAGCATTTCTCACAAATCTTGTTCTAGTATGCAACTTTCGGAATTATCCTGATTCATTGTTTGCTTAGAGATTAAAGATACATGTCTCTTAACTTGATCATAAATCTCTCTTACCAGTTCATAGGTTTTTATTTCTGTGGCTCTTTCTGTTTACAGAGCCAGGCAGCTAAGGACCCTGAGGAAATGCTCCCAGCAGCACTGGCAGCTGGCAGCAGGGAAGGGACTGGAGCTTGTCCAGAGACCCTGCAGGGAAATCGTGCTTCGAGCCTTGCAGGCAAACTGGGCGATGAGGACTGGGGCGTGGAGGACAGTCCCTGAAGGCCCTGGCCCCTCTTGTGTTTCTTATATTTTGTAAGACTTAATCAGAGGTTTGTGAGTTCTGTTGTGGTGGTTGCGGTTCTTACAAAAGTACGTTTACTTCTCAGCAAATGCTCTAATGACTGTTTCAGCACTGTAAACCTCCAGTCCTGTGGTTACCTCTGCCTTGCAGTTCATTCCTTCAGAATTGGAAGTGTCTTCTTATTGAGGTGCCAGACCTCCTCAGGGAACAGGGAGAAATTGTGGCAGGGTTTCAAACTGTGCTGTAGGTTGCAGGTGTCATAACCAACCTATTAGAATGCAAATGACTGGGCTTGCATTCTGAAATCTTGACCAGAAGTAATGCCTAGGGGAAAGAATACAAATTTAAAGAGGACCATGGGTACTTTCCAGGCACATCAAATGCTCCTGGCTTTGTATGTGTGTAAATGTGAGTGGAGGAAGCCCAAACTGGGTTGCTAGTGGGAGGGATGGAAAGGATGTTGACATAAAGCAAGGCTTGCCCATTTCAGGGCTATTTCAGGTATGAAAAACTAATAATTTGAAATCACTTTCCAAAAATGACACCTTCTGGGACTTTTATTATTCACAGTGTGGTATGAGTCTAACACCTCCAAGTGGTTGTTATAAAGGCAGCATCCTACCAACTGCATTCAGAAGTACATTTCAATAAGATTCTCGGGTGAGTCAGTCCATGTGCACTTAACAATGTGAGAAGCACTGCTCTGCAGAGTTCCTTGGTTCACTTTTTTTTTTCAATATAGAGTTGGGCTTTTTTTTTATAACAAATGTTATTTTTTTATTTATTAATTTTAGAGAGGAAAGAGAGTGAGAGAAGGGTGGGAGGAGCAGGAAGCAACTCCCATATGTGCCTTGACCAGGTAAGACCAGGGTTTCGAACTGGCGACCTCAGCATTCCAGGTCGACGCTTTATCCATTGTGCCACCACAGGTCAGGCCCTTGGTTCACTTTTTTTTTTTTTTTTAATTTTCAGAAGTTGGAAATGGGGAGGCAGTCAGACAGACTTCCGTGTGCGCCCCACCGGGATCCACCCGGCATGCCCATCAGGGGGCGATGCTCTGCCCATTCGGGGCGTCGCTCTGTTGCAACCAGAGCCATTCTAGTGCCTGAGGCAGAGGCCATGGAGCTATCCTCAGTGCCCGGGCCAACTTTGCTCCAATGGGGAGCCTTGGCTTTGGGAGGGGAAGAGAGAGACGGAGAGGAAGGGGAGGGGGAGGGGTGGAGAAGCAGATGGGCGCTTCTCCTATGTGCCCTGGCCAGGAATCGAACCCAGGATTCCTGCACGCCAGGCCAACACTCTACCACTGAGCCAACCAGCCAGGGCCTGGTTCACTTTTTGAAGGGACGAGCTCTTTGGGTTGTGCCTGTTCTGCCCCAATAACTGAACATGGGTTCTGCCTGTCCCTTCGCATGGTCAGCTGGTGCATAACCAGAGCATCTTTGGTACACGCTGCCTCAGAGATTTCCCTGGAAACTCCTGTTCTTACCATTTAAACAGGGTATCTTTCTGAAAATTTCAAGATTTTTCTGTAGTAATGGCTTTGACTGAGCCCTGGCAAGAGATGAGGCATCTATGCTGGGGTTTGTGGGCAGTGCCAACAGGCTGTCTGTCACCTCCAAATAGGTGAGCAGGGGGAGGAAGGACTGTACATGGATTGATTCGGGCTGTTTCCTAAGGAGTTGCAGTGCTGCCTTTATCTGTTTTGCTCCACAAAACTTCATGGCTGCAGCTTGAGGCCATGCAATATCTCTTCCTGGGCCAGAGCGACTCAACCTCCCCAATGTTTCTGTTAGAAACATAATCAGTCTCCAGGTAGGAAGGTGTACGGCCAGTAGTCGCGGCTGTCGTGGCCATGCACATGCAGGTTCTCATTGGATTCGGGCAGACAGTAAAGCAACAGTGGAGCCAAAAACTGGTGGGCCATTCCTTTATTCAAGACTCGCTCTGGCCGATGAGCAAAAACACACACAAGGCTCACAAAACCACTGACACATTATCCAGTTCCACAACCAGGAGAATCTTCTCCGGTTCCTCCTAGAATCAAAGGCCTCACCAGTCCCAAAGCCCCTCACCTCTGGTTCCCCATCTGCCATCAGGGCTTCTTACTCTGCAAACTGGCTTCTCTCTCTTTCCCTGCCATCTTGGCTTCTTTCTCCTTCTCCTCTTTCCTCTCCTTTTTTTTTAAAACTTTTCTGGCATGGCCTGACCAGGCGGTGGCGCAGTGGATAAAGCGTCGGAGTGGGATGCGGAAGACCCAGGTTCGAGACCCCGAGGTCGCCAGTTTGAGCGCGGGCTCATCTGGTTTGAGCAAAAATTCACCAGCTTGGACCCAAGGTCGTTGGCTCAAAAGGGGTTACTCGGTCCGCTGAAGGCCCATGGTCAAGGCACATATGAGAAAGCAATCAATGAACAACTAAGGTGTCACAACAAAAAACTGATGATTGATGCTTCTCATCTCTCTGTTCCTGTCTGTCTGTCCCTGTCCTTCACTCTGACTCTCTCTCTGTCTCTGTAAAAAAAAACAAAACAAAAAAAAAAACTTTTTCTGGCATGAAAACCTCTCCTCCAACAACATTAGCATAACAATGGCCCTTCCCAAGCAGGAAGGTAATTAGCAATTTCACAGATCACATACCTGGCACTGCCCAGTGCCATTTTTAACAGTAAAAGTGAGCAAACTCAACACAAATTTTACAAACTCATTTGCCCAACAAGAAGGGCAGTTAGCTCCCTATATCTAGCCTGCACGTGGACATTCTTTGTTTTTAGATTCCACATGTAAGTGATAACATGCAGTATTTCTCTTTCTCTGTCTGGCTTATTCCTCTTAACATGTCTTCAAGGTCCATCAGTGATATCGTAAATGGCAGGATTCTTTTCTTTTTTATGATTAAATAATAGTGGTCAGAAAAATGCTTAATATGGTTTTGCTCTGCTTAAGTTTTATTAAGACTTCTTCTGTGGCCCAACATATGGTCTATGCTGGAAAATGTTCCATGTGTGTTTAAGAAGAGTGTGCGTTCTGCTGCTGTTGGATGGAATGTTCTATAAATGTTTAAATTTATCTGGTTTAATCTGTTGTTTAAGCCCAGTGTTTCTTTATTGATTTTTCTGTCTGGTGATTTATCCAGTGTCAAAAAGGGGTATTTAAGTTCACTGCTATTATTGTATTGCTGTATATTTTTAGGTGTGTGTGTGCAGATATTTGCAAATATTATATCCCTTAATTGGATTGACTCCTTTATTATTATATAATGACCTTCTTTGCTTCTTGCTACAGTTTTTGGCTTAAAGTAAATTTTGCCCAACGTAAGTATAGCTACCCCTGCTTTCTTTTGGTTTATATAGAATATATTTTTCCATCCCCTTTCAGTCTGTGGGTATTTTTAAAGCTAAAAACAGCATATAGCTGGGTGTTATTTCTTTATCTATCTTTTCAGCCACTATATCTTTTGATTGGAGGATTTAAACTATTGCCAATGATAACAAAAATGCTTCCTTTTTCTTTTTTTTAATAAATCTTGGTAAGAATAGATGGCTGGTGTCTTTTGGGATGAAATTTCTCCCAGTGTCATTGTATTACAAATAAGTTGGCAGCTCTATTTGGTTCATAACTTTTTTCTGAAATTGTGCTAGTCTTTGAAATAAAAAAATATAGACAACACTTGGCTTAATGATTTCTGGAAGTTCTTTTCAATCTTAAGGTGCTAAGTACCTACTGGTGAGAAAGGAGGAGCACAAACTCGGTTATCACACTCCAAGCCCTAGGCAGCCTGACCAGGCAGTGGTGCAGTGGATAGAGCATCGGATTGGGATGTGGAGGACCCAGGTTCGAGACCCCAAGGTTGCCAGCTTGAGCGCAGGTTTATCTGGTTTGAGCAAGGCTCACCAACTTGAGCCCAAGGTCGCTGGCTTGAGCAAGGGGTCACTTGGTCTGCTGTAGCCCCCCCGGTCAAGGCACATATGAGAAATCAATTAATGAACAACTAAGGAGCCACAACAAAGAATTGATGCTTCTCATCTCTCTCCCTTCCTGTCTGTCCCTATCTATCCCTCTCTCTGTCTCTCTCCGTCTCTGCCACCAAAAAAAAAAAAAAAAAAAAAAAGCCCTAGGCAAAGACGGATGGGAGAACACACTTTGACAACTGTGTAACTTACTTAGCAATGAGTAAGACAATCCCTTGTAATCGTGTATCAATGCTGTTTGTTTCTCAAAACAAATTCATTCTCTCTGGGGATCTGGTCTTTGTCAAGGAGGCTACTTCAACCAGACTGAAACCAAACCTTCATGGGTCTGTGTGTGACTGTAGAGAACTGGTGTAGAAGAAGGAAAAAGAACTACCATATTTCCCCATGTATAAGATGCTTCCATGTACAAGACGCACCTTAATTTTGGGGCCCAAAATTTGAAAAAAAACAAGTGTGAAAAAGTGGGAAATGCAAGTTAAAAAAATCTACAACAATGAGTGCAAAACCAAGTGTGAGAAAGCAGGAGATGCAAGTAAAAAAATCTACAACCACTGTATAAGACATACCCAGTTTTTAGACCCCAAATTTTTCGAAAAATGTGCACCTTATACATGGGGAAATACTATAAATAACAGAGCATGGTGACAAACATCCCTGACTTTTCACTTCTTTTCATGGCTCCTTCTAAGAATATTATGAGCTCCAGGGGGTAGACTGGGTCAGGATAACCTTTATGCTTCTTAGTATTCCCCAAAACTAGTAAGACACTAAAGATAGCCCTATAAAGGGTCATTGGATGACTAAATAAAACTGATTCCTCAGAATGTGTGAGGACTGAGCCCTGAGTTAGTAAGTGAGCAGGACAAGAGGGATCCGAGTTCCTCTCACTGCTCTGTCCAGTGGTGGGATTCAAATAATTTTACAACCAGTTCTCTGCCCCAATGACCATTTTAAGTATAAAAAAATATACCAATAGGTAGTTTATTATTTTATGCATTTAATTCTTAAATAAGAACTATAAAAGAGATACACAAAACTAGATTATAAGAGTTTTAAAAATATTAATAAAAAATATTAATACCTAACAAAACAATAAAACTATTACTTAAGATATTTTTTTAAAAAAGATATTTCCATATTGCTTCTTGATTGGCAATATGGATGGAATCAACATTACTACAGGCACTTAGAATACACTGTTGAGCAGATGAACGTTAAAAAAGAGTAAGGAATGTAAATTTGCGATTTCCACATTGGGTAGCTGCCCAGGCACCCTCCTTAGAGAGAACCCTGATTACAAGTGCCATTTTAACAAGCTGTTTGCTGAACTCAACAAAAAATTAGGTAGCAGTTCTGTCGAATCAATGCGAACCAGCTGAATCCCACCACTGGCTCCATCTCATCCACCTTACCTCACTCACACAGTGGAAGTGATGTGATTAGTGCAGTGGTTCCCAAATTTTTTGAAGTCGGGGCGCATTTAAGATTTTATTTATTCATTATAGAGAGGGGAGGGGGGAGGAGCAGGAAGCATCAACTCCCATATGTGCCTTGACCAGGCAAGCCCAGGGTTTTGAACTGGCAACCTCAGCGTTTCCAGGTTGACACTTTATCCACTGCGCCACCACAGGTCAGGCAAATAATTGTAGGCACACTATATACAGATTTCTGAGAAATGTTATAATAATTAAGTCAAATATTAAAGAAAAATATATAAAGTCCAAGCATGCTTTTATGGTAATTAAACAAAATAAATACAACAAAATTAAGTTTATTCTGACATTAAAAAACATTTTTATGTTACATATTTTGAGTTATGCTTTTTAGAATTCGTAAAAGAGAAGGGTTAAAAAATTTTAAAAATGACAAAAAAGTTATCTTCTTATTATATAGATACATTCTTAGTAAGATTTAGTAAATTCGGCAGGTCCCGGTGTGAAAATGTTAAGTTTTTTCATTCTTGTGTTTATGAGAAACATGAGCCTGATGTGTCCTGGTGATTTCTTCAATGTTTGGGCATATATTTGAAAGGCAAACTCTCATTTTCTCGTCAATACATTGAAGAATTCCTCTCTTTTTTTTCTTAATTGTATTGAGTACAGAAAACTCCCACCATACATATCATCTTAACTTTACACCAAACAAAGGATAGAAGAAACTTGCCTCCAATCTTTCCGGGGAACGTGGAGGGTAGTTTAAACAATCCAGCACCACAGCTTAACCTCCTTTTGGAACCTAATCAGGCAAGTGAGGTGGGGGGTTGGGCAGACTGTCAGCTTACAGCCAATTTCCCACATCTCTGTCCCCAAAAATCTAAACTCCAAAAACCCTGTTGGTTTTTTGGCCCCAGCAGGCACATATTTCTCTGGAATACCATAGGGCGCACCTGGAAATCTTCTAGGGAGCACACTTTGAGAACCACTGTTTTAGTGGGTTCTCGCACAAACCATAATTACAGAAAGGTAAGTCCAGAAAGCAAGAGGGAAGTACCTGCCCTCCTAAGAAAACTTAGGAAGTGTATTAGTCAGGGTTCTCCAGAAAAACTTAACCAACAGTGGATATATAGACATGTTGCTGGTTGATATCAGGCCCAACCCACAAAGGCTGGGAAAAGTCAGCAAGCTTAAAGGCTGTTCCAGGCTCATCCATTTTTTTTTCTGGCCAAGAAGTAAATTGTTTTGAAAACCACTATGGCGGACATTCAGTCAGGCAACTGCAGAACTCAGACTTCACTGAAAGCTGGTTTCCTTCAGCTTTTAGTTGAAGGTGAATGGAGGATGGAGAGTTCACTGGCTCGGCCTGGCACGGTGGCCATCACCCTTCCTTAGATCGAAAGTAGGCAGGCGCAAGAAATGGGCTCACGGCATTTGTGCATTTGTAGCAGGGAAACCAAACTGGATCTTCAACTTTATGCCCGTTTCTTGTAAGGGAAAAAGCATTGTACACTTGAACACATTTTGGTTTTCCTCATTGAGAATTTTAATGTTCTTTTGTATTATTTCTACCTTATTTGTAAACATTCGTTTTTACCTGCCTTTTTTATACTGCTTTTAAAAAATATTTATATATAAAGATTCCCACCTAATATTTATATTGCAGCTATATACACAAACATACATGCATGTATGTGTATACCCATGTGTGTGTGCTTGTGTGTGTGTGAATAGACAGATGGATAGATATGTATATATATAATGAATTAGAGAGAGGTATTTATTATGAGTATTTGGCTCATGTGATTATGGAGGCTGAGACATGCTATGATCTGCTGTCTGAAAGCTGCAGACACAGAAAAGCCAACAGTGTAATTCCCATCTGAGTCCAAAAACCCGAGAACTGAAGGGCTAGTGGTGCAAGTGCCAGCCCAAGTCCAAAATCCTGAGAACCAGGAGTGGCAACAGTCTGAGTTCCAGTCTGAGAGATCATTCCAGCTCAAACAGCAAGGCAGAGAGAGCAAGTTCACCCTTCCTCAGCCGGTTTTTTTTTTTTTTCTTTCCCTCAGGCCCTCAACAGATTGGATGTTGGGGGAGGACAGCCTGCTTTACTCAGTCTATTGGTTCAAATGCTAGGCTCACAGATATGCCCAGAACTAGTGTTTAGCTAGATTTCTGGGCATCCCATGGCCCAGTCAAGTTGACACACACAGTTAAGCTGTGATTGCATCCCAGGGTACAGTGCTTGGCAGGTGACCATCACAGTGACCATGTTATTTTCTCCACAGTGAGGTCAACAAGAACTCTCTGGAGAAAATTCTTCCACAGCTGAAATGCCATTTCACGTGGAACTTACTTAAGGAAGAGCGTGTCTCACATGATCTAAAAGATAGAGTGTCTAATCAGATTGAATTTTTAAACACTAAGTTCAAAGCTACAATGTACAACTTGTTGGCCTACATAAAACACCTAGATGGCCAAAACGAGGAGGCACTGGAATGCTTACAGCAAGCGGAAGAATCCATCCAGCAAGAGCACGCTGACCAAGCGGAAATCCGAAGCCTGGTCACCTGGGGAAACTACGCCTGGGTCTACTATCACATGGGCAGACTCTCCGAAGCGCAGGCTTACGTAGACAAGGTCAAACGAGTGTGCGAGAAGTTTTCAAATCCCTACAGTATTGAGTGTCCTGAGATCGACTGTGAAGAAGGGTGGACACTGCTACAGTGCGGAGCCAAAAGGAATGAGAGGGCGAAGGTGTGTTTTGAGAAGGCTCTAGAAGAGAAACCCAACAGCCCCGAGTTCTTCTCTGGGCTGGCAATTGCAATATCCAGTCTGGATGATAAGCCACAGAAGCAGTTCCCTGCCAGTGTCCTGAAGCAGGCCATTGAGCTCAACCCTGACAATCAGTATATCAAAGTCCTCTTGGCCCTAAAATTGCAAAAGATGAATAAAGAAGGGGAAGGAGAGCCACTGGTGGTAGAGGCCCTGGAGAAAGCTTCTTGCCAAGCAGATGTCCTTCGCAGTGCTGCCTATTTTTACCAAAAAAAGGGTGATCTGGACAAAGCTATTGAACTTTTAAAAAAGGCATTGGAGTCCCTGCCAAACAATGCCTACATCTATCACCAGATCGCGTGCTGCTACAGGGCAAAGAAAAAACAAATTCAGAACACGGACCACTCTGAAGCGAGTAGGGACAGTGAGAAGACTGAAGAAACAAGGAAATGTGCTATGAACTATATGAATAAAGCTATTGAGAAGGGACTAAATCCTCTGTATGCATATTCTGATTTTCCTGACCTGGAAGCAGAAGAATGTTATCAGGGATCTTTCAATAAGGAGCAGCCCCAAGCTGAGGGGAAACAACTCCCCCAGCACTATTCCAACTCTCAGGAGTGTCCGGGGAAGTGTGAAGACACTCCCATCCTAGATCATTTAAAGGATTTGACCGTAAGCACAAAATCGACTGAGACGATGGAAAAGGTAAAGTACCAACTACAGAACGGAGCTGAAAATCAACTTCCACAAAATGCACCAAATTTTTGGTACCTCCAAGGATTAACTCACAAGCTGAATGGAGATCTGCTGCAAGCAGCCGAATGTTTTGAGAAGGAACTGGGCTGCCTGCTAAAGAACAGCCCTTCAGGCATAAGCAGCTTTTTCCTGCCAGCGTCCGAGCTTGAAGAAGACCGTGAGGAAGGGGGCCCAGGGGTAGACAGCTCCACTCTCAGTGAGCTCCAGGACCCCTGAGCTGAAACAGAGAGGAGGGACACAAAGAGGAGGAAGCCTGGAATGGTCACGAGGGGAGAAGGGTGGGCGGCAGGAGTTCCCCAGTCGGAGATTGTCTTGCATGTGGCTTTAAGGTACCTTGCTAGAGAGTTGTTTTCTCATGTCTGTCTTGCGGGTTCCATACCAGCCACACAAAGTTGTGTAGTCTGTAGGTCTTTTAATGAATGACAACTAGAAACAATGCTTCGGACCTGCCTGATGTGATTAGTTCTCAGTTTGCACTCTGTTCACCAGAAATCCCCCATTTCTGCCCTTCTTGCTAAAGGTCATCCTTAGTGACTACCCATCAGCAAAATATCACATCTTTCATCCCTTTACTATTTAACCTTCTGGAAGAATAGCTTTTGACTAACCCTGTAATATTCTCTAAGTGTTTTTCTTGACTTCAGCCATATATATATATATATGTATTCTGGAAAGTGATGCTACAATAAACATGTATTGTTGATTGTAATGTTACAATAAATTTTTAAAATTCCACTCATGATAGAAGTAATTTTGTGGTTTGCATGTGTGACTAAGAGTGATATTAATCCCCAAAGTTTCTCTTGTCAGAGATGGTGGATAATTGCTGCAGCCAGGCCAAGCTATTCCCAACTTGTCGTCCATTTTAGCTCCTCTTTAGAACTGACACTCTCACCCTGTGGCCAGCGCATCTCAGGGATACGGAACTACATACTTATGACTCACCTTGCAGTTCCGGAGCCTCACCTGAGCCCAGTGCCCAGTCAGCAGCTGCTGCTGTAGACTAGGGTTCCTGTACACCCAGGAATACCTTGGAAGTTGCCTCCCTGCTAAATACCATTTCACAGTTCCCTCCACCCCCACCCCCACACACCATTGATTATGGAGAAACACTGGCTGCAATTTGAGGTCATAAACAGAAGAGTTTTGATGTCCCTGGTCCTTTTTCTCCGCTAAATTATGTGGAAACATACCCGCAACTGGGATCTACCAGGAGATAGACCCTTTCCCAGGTATGCCCTAGATTAATGCTGTGTCCTCAGCCAGTGTTCCCAGGGTCTGGGAATCTAAGGGCAGCTGTTTGTGTAGGAGGGTCACAAAAGGGGAATCCTCACAAGAAACAGGATAGATTGGAGAGGGATCCACACTTTGCACATCTTTCCTCTCCTGTGCTCTACCAGATGGGGTTAGCATTTCCTAACAGCTGTTGCATTGTTTTTTCCAATGAGAAGTCTAAGATGTCAGCATCAGAAGTCCCCCAAGACAGTCTGTGGGTCTGGTGGGTTTCACAAAAAAGGGCTCTCAGGCTTCAACACAGAGTCATGCGCACAGCTGAGACTTATGACAGCAAAAAGATACAAAGCAAAATCAGCACAGAAAAAGGTGCCTAAATCCAAGAATAAAGAAATGAAGTGCAGACCCTGGCAGGTTCGCTCAGTGGATGGAGTGTCGGCCCAGTGTGCAGACGTCCTGGGTTCCATCTCCTGTCAGGGCACACATGAGAAGCGACCATCTGCTTCTCTCCCCTACCTCTCCCTCTTCTATCTCTCTCTTCTCCTCTTGCAGCCAGTGGCTTGATTGGTTTGGGTGTAGGCTTTGGGTGCTGAGGACAGTTCGGTTGATTCAAACATTGTCCCCAGATAGGGGTTACCGGGTGGATCCTGGTCACGGGCACATGTGGGAGTTTGTCTTTCTATCTCCTCTCCTGTCACTTAAAAAGAAAGGAGGAATGGAGGAATGAGGAAAGAAAGGAAGAGAGGGAGGAAGGGAAGGAGGGAGAAAAAGAGAGAAAGAAGAGAAAGAAGAAATGAGGTGCAAGTTTCCCAGAGACTCTTAGTAGAATCATACAGGATTTCCTTGATTCATCCAGCATCAAATTGTGACAACTTTTATGAAGCTAATCAGAGACTCAAGGTCAATGGTTTCGCCGGGACTAGTTGCATAGGGACCTTCCACTTAGCACATACCAAAATTCCAGACTCCCAGAAGCAAAGCAGGTGTCAGCATTAATCACATCATTTGCACAAACAATAACCATGCTTATTGGTTAAAAAATGGTTGGAACACTCCAAAAATTTAAGTTCCCAGATGTCAACTAAGGACCAACCTTGCAAGCAGGCCTTTCTAAGGATCACAGACTCTAGCCTAATGCTCTTATGCCCAGCCCATCCCCTTGGTCCTTTCCTAAGGTATCTTAACACAAAGTATTATCAGTAGGGTCCCACATGTCAGGGAGAGACCTTACAGTATTGGCCTCAGTTATGCCCTTTTGGGGTTCTGCATTCAGTCTTTTATTAATTAATAAGGTCTATATTGAAAGTCCGGGTCACTTACTCCTTAAGTTCCTGTGCTATCCTTTTTCCCTGGTGGCACAGCACAGCTCTGGCCAGTGAGCTGAGCTGGCTGCACTCCTGGGCTGAAGCATTATTCCCGTCATCATAGGCGCACATGGCAGTACAATCTCAGAAGGCACCCATGTGTTCCCCTGGAAACAGAGTTTACAATTGTTTAGCTCTCCCAAGCAGGACATACCTTAGGCAGGCAGTGCAGGGTAACAGGCTTTCCAGGTGTGGCCTTCCACTGTAAGGCTTCCCGCCCTGGGGTTTTCAGTCCAGTCCAGAAGATTCAGTTGAGTCCCTGGTTTTAGAAGAACTGCCAGACAGTTAGCTTGAAGCATGTGTTCTTCGCTGATACCAGTTCATCTGCCTCAGGAGTGAAGAGGACGTTGAGGGTTTCTGGGTGGAGAGTTCGGGACCTGGCCCCCACCCTGCCACCCCATTGCTGTCCCCTGTGCTCACTGGCTCAGCAGTCTGAATTCAAAGCACTAGCACAGGTTGCAAAGGTAGAATCGGAGATTTTCTTCAGAAAGAAAGGAGAGGCCCTGGCCGGTTGGCTCAGTGGTAGAGCATCGGCCTGGCGTGCAGGGGTCCTGGGTTCGATTCCCGGCCAGGGCACACAGGAGAAGCGCCCATCTGCTTCTCCACCCCTCCCCCTCTCCTTCCTCTCTTTATCTCTCTTCCCCTCCCGCAGCCGAGGCTCCATTGGAGCAAAGATGGCCCGGGCGCTGGGGATGGCTCCTTGGCCTCTCCCCCAGGCGCTAGAGTGGCTCTGGTTGCAACAGAGCGACGCCCCGGAGGGGCAGAGCATCGCCCCCTGGTGGGCAGAGCGTCGCCCCCTGGTGGGCGTGCCGGGTGGATCCCGGTCGGGCGCATGCGGGATTCTGTCTGACTGTCTCTCCCCGTTTCCAGCTTCAGAAAAATACAAAAAAAGAAAGGAGAACTTCCAGGAACAATTCTGAAACACAAAGATCATCCGTGCCCTCCCCTCCCGCGGGCCTCCCCAAGATGCTGTTTCTCTTTTTCTTCATTGTTACAAATCAGAGCGTCTCATTCAACAGTCATAACTTTTCATTGTTTCCCTTCAATTATCCCTATTCTCTTTCACCCAGACCTTTCCATTTGACAGGCTATATACAAGAGGGACAGAAGTGTTTTCATAGAAAAACATTTTATACAACTTAGCCAGAAAGAGGCATCATGTTTAGGGATGAGCACAAAGTCCTGAATTTTTAAAATTTTTCAAAATGCGTTTACATTACTTGCCACCCCTCCATCCTGATCATTTATATGGTGAGCCTAGAAAAGAGTGACTGGTTTCTGGGGTCACTTGCATTTAACAATCAGACCACATAGCTTACTAAGACGTGTACACTAAGACCAAGGTAAGGGACGTGGCGTCAGGCTCTCCAGCCAGTCTTGCAGATTGCAGTATTTGGAAAAGTTAAAAAGAGCGAGTCAAAGGCAGTGGGAGAGCCTGGAGAGGGGTCAGATCAAATCTGCCAGGAGCGGGAGGAGAGGGTCACACGCCCTGGAATGTATCGTCTCCCGCCTTGCAGCTTTCAACAAGAATCACTGGTTAGAAACGCAACTACCCTCTGTATCATGGAGCCTCTTTTGAGCTGAAAGCAATTGAGAAAAAGCAAACACAGGATGAGCTCTTGATCCTCCTCATCTGTCTGAAAGCAGAAGATAAACTGCTCGTGTAAATGTGCCCCCACCTCAGTTCCTGTACCAAGAAGGGATAACAGTCTTCTTACCAGAGAGGAGATCGCACCAAAAAGAATATACACAAACAAACCTTATCTTCCTAGCTCTTATCCTCCATTCATTTCCCCCATGTACTTACCCTCCCACAGTTTGCAGCCCCACCGAGCTCAAAGTCCCTTCCCTTTGTCTTGTCACTTTTCTACAAATATATTGTCCTTTTGTTAAGATGCTATATAACAGGGGTCCCCAAACTTTTTACACAGGGGGCCAGTTCACTGTCCCTCAGACCGTTGGAGGGCCGGACTATAAAAAAAACTATGAACAAATCCCTATGCACACTGCACATATCTTATTTTAAAGTAAAAAACAAAACAAAACAGGAACAAATACAATATTTAAAATAAAGAACAAGTAAATTCAAATCAACAAACTGACCAATATTTCAATGGGAACTATGCTCCTCTCATTGACCACCAATGAAAGAGGTGCCCCTTCCGGAAGTGTACCGCGGGCCAGATAAATGGCCTCAGGGGGCTGCATGCGGCCCGCAGGCTGTAGTTTGGGGACCCCTGCTATATAAGCCCAAGTTCTAACCATCCCTTTGAGTTACTCATCACTGGGCACCTCTAGGAGTATGCATGATGCACATGTTATTGAACTTCTGTTTTTCTTTTGTTAATATGTTTTTGTCGGTCTAATTTGTATGGCCCCCTCAAAGAACCTAAGATGGGCCCTGGCCGGGTGGCTCAGCGGTAGAGCGTCGGCCTGGCATGCGGGGGACCCGGGTTCGATTCCCGGCCAGGGCACATAGGAGAAGCGCCCATTTGCTTCTCCACCCCCCCATCCTTCCTCTCTGTCTCTCTCTTCCCCTCCCGCAGCCAAGGCTCCATTGGAGCAAAGATGGCCCGGGCGCTGGGGATGGCTCCTTGGCCTCTGCCCCAGGTGCTAGAGTGGCTCTGGTCGCGGCAGAACCACGCCCCGGAGGGGCAGAGCATCGCCCCCTGGTGGGCAGAGCGTCGCCCCTGGTGGGCGTGCCGGATGGAGCCCGGTCGGGCGCATGCGGGAGTCTGACTGTCTCTCCCCGTTTCCAGCTTCAGAAAAAAAAAAAAAAAAAAAGAACCTAAGATGGATAGAGGAAAATGATATTTTCCCCTTCTCTACAGTAAGAGAGAGAGAGAGAGAGAGAGCTGATCTGCTATTATAATTCAGATGGTCAGTCAGAGAAATGTTCTTTTCTGCGGGCGATTGTTTGTGATCCAGAAGTTGTTCCAGAAGTTGCACTGGCATCCATGATGTTTTTATAAATTAGGGCCCCACAGAGGGGTGTCCTACATGTGCAAAGTCCCGGAGTCAGGGTTCTAATTACTGAGCCCTCTTTCAGATCAACACAAGCAAGGAAGGCTGAAACAGACTGATAGCAGTCCGCCCCAGGTCTCAGCTTGGAGTCAGGTCCTGGCAGTTAGGATCTGTGAATCCTAGATTTCAAAAGAGGCAGCTGCTTTTCTTCCAGCAGCAGCAAAGCCTACATGAGGCTGGGCAGGCCAGCCATGGTCCAAGTCCCAGAGATGGGCAAGCCTTTCTTCAGCCCTTTCTGTCCTATCAGTCTTAGAATTCTAAAGGACTCACTCAAAAACACACTCATGTGCTTGGAAAATCATCAGCCTCTGAGTGTCAGACATATGACCTCATTAGCAGAAAAGGGCTCATTAGCAATTAAAACCTGCTTTTTCAAACTCCAAAGTGTGTCTGCATCTGGAGATTGCCTCTCTTCTTAAGTGGTCTCCCTTTTTCCAGGTGTTTCAAAACGTAAACATTATAGCAAAACTCATGAGTTATGAACACTTGTTTTGTTTGCAATACTCTAAAACTTTGAATTCCAACCCCGGCACAAGCTGCAAAAAGCAAGAAAGCAGTGTTCTGCCAACACATTTTTTCCTTTATTATGGCAGCTTCCACTAATTGAGATGATCCCTCCGGCATTTCTTCAATTATAAGCTTATAAGTTTATATTATTCTCATCATATATCCCAGTGTTGTCAGACATGGACCAGGAGCAAGGCAGGTTGTTGGACCAGTCTGAAATGGGTTCTTGCAAGAACTCATTCTTGCAAGGTCGCGAAGAAACTCTTTCCAGGGACTCATGCATAGAAGGATGTGAGGTGTAGTGGCAAGATTTTCTGGAGGGGCGCACAGGGCACAGATGCTCCTGAGGAGGCTGCCACACTGCTTCATTTGCAACAGGTGGCTCAGCCCTGTCTTGCAGCAGAAGTCCAGCCTCTGCACCCTTCAAGTCCAGGGGGGCTAGGACCCAAGGATGCAGAACATTCTGCACATCCCACCAAGGCCTGATGGCAGAGGCCATGATCCAGCCACACCCAGGCCTGCTCTGCTGCTATGGAGAGAGAACACGAGGATGCTACCCAGACAGGTCTTTGTTAAACTTTGATTTTTATCTCCTTGCGGTTGGGAAGGGGTGAGCTTTCTTTCAAACTATCCAGTCTTTTTCTGAATTCTTTGAGGGCTTGTACTGGTTCCTGTCCCTATCTAATACTTCTATGGAGTTTTCAAAGTTTTGTGCCCTTATCCTATCCATCATTTTCTCAAATTTTCCCAGGCTAGACTCCTCCCTCTTATGGTGGCCATTTTGGTTCCCACTGTGCATGCGCCCATCAAAGAAATTTTCCTCTCACTGTTCACTCCTCCTCCAGGTAATCCAGGTGAACAAACCGACTGTTCCCTGGGGAGATTGAAAAGCCACTTTCCTGTCTGCTCAGGTGCCTGGACTAACTGTGAAGCTGCCTCTTCCTAGTTAATCTGCTCAATTAGATGTCTGGTTCCCTTCTTTTATTACTATTACTATTTTTTTGTTTGTTTGTTTGTTTTGTTTTGTTTGTTTGTTTTTTTACAGAGGTAGAGATAGACAGGGACAGACAGACAGGAACGGAGAGAGATGAGAAGCATCAATCATCAGTTTCTTGTTGCGTGTTGCGACTTCTTAGTTGTTTTCATTGATTGCTTTCTCACATGTGCCTTGACCGTGGGCCTTCAGCAGACCGAGTAACCCCTTGCAGGAGCCAGCGACCTTGGGTCCAAGCTGGTGAGCTCTTTGCTCAAACCAGATGAGCCCGCGCTCAAGCTGGCGACCTCGGGGTCTCGAACCTGGGTCCTTCCGCATCCCAGTCCCATGCTCTATCCACTGCGCCACCACCTGGTCAGGCTACTATTACTATTTAACTAGCTGCCTACCCTAACACCAGTGGAATTGCTACAAACACAAAGCCATCTTCTTTTTTGATTCCCTATAGCAAATTGACTGAAACTCCTCTCTGGGGAGACCTGGGCTGGATGCAAAGGGTTGGGACGGAGGGACGCTGTTACAGCAGTGGCTGAAGAAATAACTATACCCACCCCCCAACCGATTAACCCCTTTTTCCTCCTACTTGGAAGAAAGAGCAATACAAACTTTTAATAGTATTGGTGCACCCAATGCTCACCTTTAGCAATGTTTATGCTCTTTCTCCTCCCAT
Organism: Saccopteryx bilineata; assembly: GCF_036850765.1. Taxonomy (NCBI): domain Eukaryota; kingdom Metazoa; phylum Chordata; class Mammalia; order Chiroptera; family Emballonuridae; genus Saccopteryx; species Saccopteryx bilineata. Next base: position 48,200,600 of record NC_089498.1, on the reverse strand, counting down.
TGAGAGGAGAGAATAAAGACCAAAGACATTTCCCTGGCTGCAGCTTTTTCCCTCACTCTATGCAGCTCGGTAAAAGCATCCAGAGATGAAATCCTCTAGCCCAGTGGTCCCCAACCCCCAGGCCGTGGACCGGTACCGGTCCATGGGCCGTTTGGTTCCGCAGAGAAAGAATAAATAACTTACATTATTTTCGTTTTATTTACATTTAAGTCTGAACAATGTTTTATTTTTTAAAAAAGGACCAGATTCCCTCTGTTACATCCATCTAAGACTCACTCTTGACGCTTGTCTCGGTCACGTGATACATTTATCCATCCCACCCTAAAGGCCGGTCCGTGAAAATATTTTCTGACATTAAACCGGTCCATGGCCCAAAAAAAGGTTGGGGACCACTGTTCTAGCCAACACTGTTGGGACTGGATATCTCAGTTTCAAACTCCATAGGTAGCTTAAACCTCTCACCAACAGACAGTAGCTCAGCTGCTAGTGAATACAACAAACGACTCCACAGCCAGCAGGCACCAAAGGTTTGTCATCCCTGCTCCTTCATCCTTCCCTTTCCCAAACAATCCTTGCAGCATATTTCATGAGTCAGGGTCTTTCTAACATAGGGATGAGGGGATGTAAGACCCTCTCCGGTTTGCTCATTTGCTAAAAAGACTGACAGACTCAGTAGGTAGTACTCATTATCAGTAAGATTTATTCGAGTATAAGTGAAAAAATTCTTTTCATTTAACCTCTTGTCACCAAACTGGTTCTGCACCAGGGGCTGGCCCTGCCCCGGCACAGACTGGGAACTTTCTTGTGTCAAGTGACCCCCAAACTTTTGACTCACCCAGGAAAGAGTTCAAGAATGGGTCGGAGTGAGGCTAAAAGCAAGTTTTATTCAGGTAGAGAAAGAAAAAGAAAGAGGCTAGGGTGCAGGTTCCTGGACACAGGATCAGGGGCTGAGCTTGAGGCAGGCTGCTACCACCCGGCACGCCCTGGTTGCGAGTCTCACAGGCACTGCTCTGGAAAAGGGAGAGTCCAGGTCCGAAAAAACGCAGGCAGACCCGGAAATGAGTTGCACGTGTGGTCAGTCATTCCTGGGATTTTCCGTGTTCCTGGTTTTTTAACTTTCTGGCACCAAACTGTTTCTGCCTTCTGGTTGAGAGGAGCCTTGTTCTTAATGACCTGTTAGAGAAGTGTCATGGCACTGGACCCCCTCGGGCTCCCTCCTGCTTGTTGTGTGTCAGTTTCATTACAGTGATGGTATAATGAGCTGTGGGGTCTGTCCGTGGTCAGTTTTCTCCTCCATCTTGGATAGATCTGGTTTAGCCAGTCTTTGTTGTCGATGTCTGTGACTACTGCCGGGGTTTCCTGTCGTAAGCTGGTTTCCCTTTGATCATGGTGGAGACGTGGCTTCCAATGAGAGGACCTAGCAGTTTATTGGCCTGTGATGTCTACTCCTACTTCCTCATTTCCCTGACTTCTTTCTATCCTGCCTCATTCCCATGTCCTCAGGGGCCCTGCAAATTAAACTGACCAAGATGAGCAAGAGAATAACAAGCAGAAGTGTATCAGTATATCCTGGGAGAACTCAGTGATGAGTAACTCAAGAGTGGAGAGAACTTGGGATTTTATACTGCTCACAAAAATTAGGAGATATTTGAAATATCTCCTAATTTTTGTGAGCAGTATAGATAAAGAGAGAAAAGTCTTTTTCCTCCTACCCTCCTAGGTTCAATAGCTAGGTCCATGAATCAAACTGATAAGAAACAGATTAACAGGAGAAAAAATAGTTTTAATTACATATATAAATAAGGAGTTCACAAAGAAAACTGGGACTCCCAGGTGAACCAGATAATTAGTTTTTCATGCAGTGTTGATGTAAAGCCAGCAGCCAGGGCCATCAGGGTCACCATCACAGCAGCCCAGTCCATGCAGGTTCGCATTGGATTCGGACAGTCGGTAAAGAAACAACGGAGCCAAAAGCAGATGGGCTGTCATCTTTAATTCTAGCTTGCACCCGGCGGGCAAGTAAAAATACACACTGGGCTCCAAAACCCACTCACATTCAGTGCTCACAAAGCTACTGATTTATCCGAGTTTCCTAGAATCAAAGGTTTCTAGCTCACCAGACTTATTCACCTCTGTTCCCCATCTCCTTCCTTATCCCAGATACAAACTCTACACAAACTGGCATCTCACTCAGCACTGCACCATCTTGGCTGCTTCTCCTGGCCTCCTCCACGTGGCCTTTCTCTGCTCTCCTCTGCTCCCTCTTGCTAATCTCAGGAACCAAGAGCGCAAACTCTCGTTCCGCCCCCATTTTATATTGTAGCTTCACAACCTCTAATCCAATATACAAAATAGGGAAGTCTCCAATACAAAGTCACTTCTCTGAGGCATGATTGGATTGTACCACCCCACATCAAAAAGGGTGGGAAAGGCATAATCCCAAAACCAAGCCCCAGGCTACAAGGATTCTCAACACACATTAATATCACCTGGGCAACGGCCTCCTCGTGGGCAGCGTAATCTTTAACAAAGTGAGCATAATACATTTTATCTGCCCAACAGTTGATAAATCACTGGCAGATCTAATCCGTTTCAGCTCGTGTTTAAACCTGACAAGATGAATTTGCTGATTTCATGATGTCAGTAATTTTTTCTAAGGCTTATAGCCTAGTGTGGTGTCTCTTGTTCCAACAAACTTATAAAGCCCAGAGAGGCCAGACAACATTGAAGTGGGATGCTGTTGTGGCAGCACCAAGCACTTGTGGAAAGATGTTGATCCTGTTGAACATTTTATAAGCTTTGTGCTCCTGGAAGCAGCTATGATCAAAATATTAATATTTTCTCACCCACCCCCTCCCCCAGTTGGAAATGTTGAGAGCTTTGCTTAGCTACCCCATGGTATTACTGCCTTAGTATCCATTTTGTGTGGCCACGCAGCCTGAGGAGGACCTTAATATCCTTCAACTAAGATCAGCTCCCTCAAGCAAGCGCATTTCCTAGAGAACCTTCAGCAGAGTCACAAGCAAGTGTGAGTTCCTATTATGATTTCCTCCAAAAGCTGTGATCAACAGTCTCTCCTGCCTCCCAGAACCTTCCTCTTGTGTGCTCCTTAGATAAGACCCCAGTGGAGCTTACCGAAATCTTATTCTTTTGGTTGGAATTGACTACTCCAGCCTTAGCTTGGGAACACTAGAGCATTTTACCCAAGGACCATATTAAAGGCTTGTGTTCCAGACCCCACCTCCCTCTCTCTGCTTACAGCTTGCTGGGCCCTACCTGTGAGGCTTCAGGGTCTGTAAATAGTCAACCTATTTCAATTTATCTTGCATTCTTTTGTTAAACTGCAGAGAACCGCCCTTTCTCTTTCACTTCCACAAGGCTGGCCATGCCCCTTTTGTTTACCTAGGACAAGGCCAAAAACAGATCCCTCAAATTCCAGTTGTGTCTCATAAATGATTCGATGAACAGTTTATCTCCACTGACCAAATTGAACAAAATGCCCGTAAAATTTAACTTGACCAAATTTCTCTCCTTCCCCACAGGACCCTGAAATATGGCTCACCCCTCAGATTAAACAGGCACTGGAATGCCAAACAAAAGTCAGCTAAGGACAAGGAAAAATATTTCCTGCTCAGCTGTTGGGTCTTGCCACCCATTTCCCTCCTCGCCCACACCCAGTTCTTTCTTAGTCTTGTTTACTCCTCCGTAGAAAAGAAAAGCCCTTTTCTGACTAATCTTTGAGACGTTTGCAGCGCTTATGGTCACAGCCATCTCCCTATTGCCACAGTCACCCTCCCTCGGTCCAATAGTGACCCAACCTTATTGTAACAGTCTTTCATATTCACTTAATAAACTTTATTTTGAGAGTACTTTTAGGCTTATAGAATGCACAGAAAGTATAAGGTTCTAATGTACCACCTGCTCCACACCCTCACTCATCCTAGTTTCTCCTATGATTAACATTTTGCATTCTGTGGTGTGTTAGTTCCCACTGATAAACCAATATTATATGCTTTACTAAAATCCACAGTTCACATTAGGGTTCACTTTTTGTATTGTATAACATCATATACCCACAATTACACTATCCTAAGAAGGGTTTCACTGCCCTAAAAATGTCCTGTGTTCCACCTATTAATCCATTTCCCACTCCTTTCCCTAAGAACCACTGATCTTTTTTCTATTTCTATAGTTTGGCCTATTCCAGAATGTCACATAGTGAAAATCAAACAGTACATAGCCTTTTATTTTTTTTTTATTTTTTATTTTTTTTAAATTTAAAGTCTTTTTTTTTTAATTTTTTATTTATTTATTCATTTTAGAGAGGAGAGGGAGAGACAGAGACAGAGAGAGAGGAGAGACAGAGAGAGAGAAGGGGGGAGGAGCTGGAAGCATCAACTCCCATATGTGCCTTGACCGGGCAAGCCCAGGGTTTTGAACCGGCAACCTCAGCATTTCCAGGTCGACGCTTTATCCACTGCGCCACCACAGGTCAGGCCTACATAGCCTTTTAAGATATGTCTTTCACTTAGTAATATCAATTTATGATTCCTTCATGTATGTTGTGGCTTGATAGCTTTTTACTGCTGAATAATATTTCATTGTCTAAACACACCATCATTTGTTTCATCCCTCACCTGCTGAAGGATATCTTGATTGCTTTTAATTTTGGCAATTATCAATAAAGCTGCCCCAAACATTCATGTGCGCCTTTTTTTTTTTTTTTTTTTTTTAATTTTTTCTGAAGCTGGAAACGGGGAGAGACAGTCAGACAGATTCCCACATGCGCCCGACTGGGATCCACCAGGCACACCCACCAGGGGGTGACGCTCTGCCAACCAGGGGGCGATGCTCTGCCCCTCCTGGGCGTCGCTCTGTTGCGACCAGAGCCACTCTAGCGCCTGGGGCAGAGGCCAAGGAGCCATCCCCAGCGCCTGGGCCATCTTTGCTTCAATGGAGCCTCAGCTGCGGGAAGGGAAGAGAGAGACAGAGAGGAAGGAGAGGGGGAGGGGTAGAGAAGCAGATGGGCGCTTCTCCTGTGTGCCCTGGCCGGGAATCCAACCTGGAACTTCCACACGCCAGGCCGACGCTCTACCACTGAGCCAACCGGCCAGGGCCTCATGTGTGCTTTTTGTGTGAACATAAGTTTTCAACTCATTTGTGTAAATACCTGGGAATGGAACTGCTGGATTATATTGTATTTTGGACAGTTTTGTATTTCCACCTGCAATGAATCAGAATTCCTGTTGCTCCACATCTTTATCATTATTTGGCATTTCAGTGTTTTGGATTTTAGTCATTCTAATATGTGTGTAATGATATCTTACTATTTTAATTTGCAACACCCTAATGACATGTAACATTGAGCATCTTTTCACATGCTTATTTGCCATTTGTATATCTTTTTTGGTGAGGTGTCTATTTAGATCTTGTGCCCATTTTTTAATTGTGTTTTTTGTTGCTGTTTTCTTATTCGATTTAAAAAATTATTTGTGTATTCTGGATAAAGTTTTTATTATCTTAACAGTGTCTTTCACAAAGCAGAAGTTTTTAATTTTAATAGAATCTAACTCATTAATAATGAAGTCCAGCTTATCACTGGCTTTCATCAATGGTGTTTTTGATATTGTATCTAAATCTTATATTGATAGTTAAAACCAAGGTTACTTTGATTCAATCCCATGTTATCTTCTAGAAATTTTATACTTTTGCATTTATATTTAGATCTATGATCCATTTTGAGTACTTTTTGTGAATAGTGTAAAGGTTGTCTGGATTCTTATTTTGTTTTGGTTTTGTATGTGGACGTTTTGTTGTTTCGGTACTATTTGTTTAAAAGGCTATCCTTTCTCCATTGAATTACCTTTGTCCTTTTGTCAAAGATTAATTGCCTATATCTGTGTGGATCTGTTTCTGGGCTTTTCATTTTGTTCCCTTGAACCATTTGTTTCCTCTTTGGCCAATACAACTATGTCTTGATTATTGTAGCTCCATAGTAAGTCTTGAAGAAGGGTAGTGTCAGACCTCTGACTTTATTCTTCTTTAATATTATGTTAGCTATCCTTTCCATAAAAACTTTAGAATCAGTTTGTTGATATACACAGAATAAGTTGCTGGTATTTTGATTGGGATTGCCTCAAATCTATAAATCAAATTGGTAAGAACTGTCACATTAACATTATCAATGAATATGGAAATAGAACTTCTTTGGTATCTTTCATCAGTGTTTTGTACTTTTTCTCATATAGACCTCATATATATGTTATTAGATTCATACCTAAGTGGTTCTTTTGTTTTTGGTGCTAATATAAGTGGTTTTTTGTTTTGAATTTTAAATTCTAATTGTTTTTTGCTGGTATAGACGATAGCTATTGACTTTTGTATAGTAACCTTCTATCTTATAATTTTACTATAGTTGCACATGAGGTCGAGGAGTTTGTTTATTGACTTCTTGGGAATTTCTATTTAGAAATCATGTCCTTTGCAAACAAATAATTTTATTTTTTCCTTCCCAATTTGTATACCTTTTATTACTCTTTTGTCTTATTGTATTAGCCAGGAATTATAATACAATATTGATAGGAGTGGTGAGAGGGAACATCCTTGCTTTGTTCCTGAACTTACAGGAAAAGCATCTACCTTCTCATTATTAAGTATATTTATGACTAAATATGATGCTAGCTATAGGCTTTTTGTAGGCATTCTTTAACAAATTGAGGAAGTTCTTTTCTGTTCCTAGTTTCCTTAGAGTTTTCATGAGTTTGTGTTGAATTTTGCTTTTCCTACATCAATTGATATGAACTCAGAAGCACAGACTTACCTTGCAATATGATTTTAAGTCAGAGAACCCAGCACCTAGAGCAGGGGTCCCCAAACTTTCTACACAGGGGGCCAGTTCACTGTCCCTCAGACTGTTGGAGGGCCGTACTATAAAAAAAAACTATGAACAAATCCCTATGCACACTGCACATATCTTATTTTAAAGTAAAAAAAAAAACAAAACGGGAACAAATACAATATTTAAAATAAAGAACAAGTACATTTAAATCAACAAACTGACCAGTATTTCAATGGGAACTATGCTCCTCTCACTGACCACCAATGAAAGAAGTGCCCCTTCCAGAAGTGCGGCGGGGGCCGGATAAATGGCCTCAGGGGGCTGCATGCGGCCCGCGGGCCGTAGTTTGGGGACCCCTGACCTAGAGATTACTTAGAAAAAAAATTGACAGGATAATAATGTGGAGGAAAGTACAATGAAAGGGTTAAGATGTGCTTCATGAAAGTTCTGGAAGAGAAGCCCAACAACCCAGGTTGTTGGCAATTCCAAAAAACTACCTGGACAATATACCCAAGCAGTCCCACAACCCTAGGAGCTGAGCCATGGCGCTGAGTCCTGAAAACTGGTATGCTAAAGTTAGCATTGTCAGGAAACTGCAAGAAACTTACGAAAAAGCTGAAGGAGGGACGTTAAATAAGAAGCCATAGGGAATACAATGCTTTTCAGTGAGTAAAATGAGCTACCTGCGCTCTCTACTGACATCATCTGTTACTTCCAAGCAAGTTCTACCTGGAATACAAAGTCTTTAGACACAAGCACACAGATCTTTTCGGTATTTTTTTTAAAGGATATACTCTTTGGGATATACAACTGGAAGAGAGAATGACATTACTAGTATCCTACTGAGCAGGGATACACGTGTGTATTTCCCATATACAACCAAAGACCACGGTGCCCAGAAGGCAGGGGCAGTTTCTTAATGAACTGCGTAAGATGTAAAAGCTGTGCACGCAAGAAATTGATGTCTCGCCTGGCTGGTTGGCTCAGTGGTAGAGCGTCGGCCTGGCATGCAGAAGTCCCGGGTCCAATTCCCGGCCAGGGCACATAGGAGAGGCGCCCATCTGCTTCTCCACCCCTCCCCCTCTCCTTCCTCTCTGTCTCTCTCTTCCCCTCCCACAGCGAGGCTCCATTGGAGCGAAGATAGCCCAGGATGGCTCCTTGGCCTCTGCCCCAGGCGCTAAAGTGGCTCTGGTCGCGACAGAGCAACACCCCGGAGGGGCAGAGCGTCGCCCCCTGGTGGGCAGAGCGTCGCCCCCTGGTGGGCGTGCCGGATGGATCCCGGTCGGGCGCATGCAGGAGTCTGTCTGACTGTCTATCTCCGTTTCCAGCTTCAGAAAAATACAAAAAAAAAAAAAAAGAAAAGAAATGGATCTCTCCCAAGTTCTTCCAAGTTATCTGCTGTCTCCATCAAGATGGGTGGAGCAAGCCAAGCATCTCACAGTGCAGACCTTTATCCAAAGTTGTGCTGGTCAATCCTATAGCCACTATGTAGGTATTTAAATTAATTAAAGTAAAATCTAAAACTGAATTCCTTAGAGACCCTAGTTTCATTTCAAGTACTCAATAGTAACCAGTGGCTGGTGGGCACCACATTAGACAGCACAGATTTGGAACATGTCCATCACTGCTAAAAGTTCTTTCTGAACAAATTAGTGGTTCTCAGTCTCGGCATTATTGCCATGTGGGACGAGGTACTTCTTTGTTGTGAGGGGCTGTTCTGTGCATTATAGAATGATTCGCAGTAGCCCTAGCCACTACACATTATATATCAGTACCATCCCTATCTCTACTTGTGACAATCAAAAATGTCTCCAGATGTTGCCAGAGGCCCCCTGAGGGGCAAAAATTACCCCTTGTTGGAAATCACTCTTCTCTAGCAATGACTAGCGCGGCAGAGATTGGCCAAACCGCCTCCCCCAAGAGACGATACCCTAGACCCCAATACAGAGAGACTGGCTGAGCTGGAGGCTGAGAGTGTCAATGAAAGAACAGCATCTCTACATGTCATTCTGCTGCCACTTTAGGGTCCCACATAGCCGCAGCCTATGGCCAGCTGACGGGTAAGGAATCTTGTCTATAATCAGGAGCTCAAGAATATTCAGTTAGAACTGGAGTACTTGGGAGTCAGTCCGAAATGTATATCACGATGGGACAAAGATAAGCACCAAGCCCCCTATGATGGTACAAAAACGACTGAAACTTTCAGAGCAGCATAGTTCTTGGGCTAAGGATTTTCTCTGTGGATGATTGGCACGTGTTTTCAAACCTGAGTAAACTCAAAAGCAAACGTCAGACACTCTGTATAGAGGTCAAAACACTTTGACTTATATTCCTTTGTCATATTGTGTGGATTAATCAGGTGCACACAGGGACGCCAGGCACAGAGAAATAAATGTACTGATTCAGAGCCTCACAGAAAGATCGGTGCAGACTAGGAATGAGTCCCTGAAAGGGACCTGAGAATCATCTGAGAAAGTACCTCTCAAACTTTAAAATGCCAACAAATCACCCAAACACCTTGTTAAAGGGTTTCATTTAATAGGCTCGTGGAAGGGCCTGAGATTCTGCATTTCTAATAAACTTTAGTTGCTGTTGATGCTGCTGGTGTAGAGACCATACTCTGAGTAGCAAAAATCTAGCTCAGTGGTTTTAAGACATGATTCCACAATAAAATTACCTTGGGGCTTCTGGGTTTTTTTGTTTCATTTTGTTTTGTTTATAATTCTAATGCCTGGGCCTCACTCCCAGAGACCAGGGTTGCAAACTACTGTCGAAGGCTAACCTATCTATTTAACTGATAAGGCAACTAATAGAGTTTCAATTAAATCAAATTCACCTACCTAGCTTGTCAATCAAACAGAGAGCTGGTCCTTGAATCCCGATATTGAACTTTAGTTTAGTGCTTAAATATAGTTTCTGCAGGGAGGAACCCTGTCCCTTAGAAATGAAACTCTCTCTAAATTCTATTGCTCTTTTCTGCTTGTAAACACGCACAGAAAGACACACATTTACACACTTTGTTGGCTGTTTCCTCTCTTCTTAACGCTCCTCTGTCCTGTGTGATTCATGGGTGTGTTTATGCTGAAGACACACCGGGCAGGATTCTGAACACCACGTCTGCTGAGCCAGAGGCCTGCAGATCAGGGCTGCCGCCACATTCAGTGATCGTCTGAGTAGCACGTGTTTCCCTGATCTACTGTCACTAAACAATGATTTTATGCATAAAAGCATCCAAAGCCATATTGCTGTGAGTGCAAACAGCCCTCCTAACCTTCATTTTAGTATTACTTGCATTTCCATCCCTTTCCTTCAAAGTTGGGTTAGCGCTGCTGCCTTGCAGAAAATACTTTCACTTGAAAACTCAATTAGCCTGCTAGCAGCTTTCCATCTGGTACAGGACAAGTGGGAAGGAGAAGAAGCTATTTTTAAGATGATCTTCTTTTTCTGTTCTTCTTGATGCAAAGTTTCATGGTTACTGTGAAACTGTGCAAATTGTTATCACTGCGAAATTTGCTTTTCGTTAAATCAATTGTTCTCAAAGTGTGGTCTCCTAAGCAGGAGCATCCACATCACCTGGGGATCTGTTAGATGCAGACTCTCAGGCCTCACCCTAGACCTACTGACTCAAACTCAGTGAGGAGGGGGTAACATGATAAGTCTTCCAGGTGATCGTGATGCAAGCTCAAAGTTGAAGAGCCACTCACCACTCCACTAGATGTTAGAAAATAAGAGATCTCATCAGGGTTGTGATGTGTTTGTTTCAAAGAGTACCTATTCCTTTCTTTCCTGGTTTGGTTAAAACTGACAAAGTGCCTGACCAGGCGGTGGCGCAGTGGATAGAGTGTCGGACTGGGATGCCGAGGACCCAGGTTCGAGACCCCGAGGATGCCAGCTTGAGCGCGGGCTCATCTGGTTTGAGCAAAAGCTCACCAGCTTGGATCCAAGGTCACTGGCTCAAGCAAGGGGTTACTCGGTCTGCTGAAGGCCCACGGTCAAGGCACATATGAGAAAGCAATCAATGAACAACTAAAGGTGTCTCAATGCGCAATGAAAAACTAATGATTGATGCTTCTCATCTCTCCCCGTTCCTGTCTGTCTGTCTCTGTCTGTCCCTTTCTCTGACTCTGTCTCTGTAAAAACAAAACAAAAAAAAAAAAACAACTAACAAAGTGGAGGACATATTTTCTATTGCAAAGTGTTCTCACCTGCTAGAGACACCCCATCTGCCATTGCCGACAGTTACAGAGGAGGAGCCTCTCCTTCAGGATTCCCTCTCCTGTCCCATGAAGAGATCGCAAGTGACGGACAGCACATAGTTTACTACAAGAGTCTCCAAGTCTCTCTTTTGAATATGACAGAATTAAAAATAATTTTGAGACATGAGAAAAAGCAAATGCTGGTAAGGATACACATAACTGGAACATTCATACATTGCTAATAGGAATATAAATTGATAAACCATTCTGGAAAATAGTTTGGCAGTTTCTTCTGTTGGTTAGAGCCTTGCCCCAATAAGTCAAGATTGTGGGTTCAATCCCCAGTCCTGGTACATAGAGGAATCAACCAAGCCTGGCCTGGAGGTGGCACAGTAGATAGAACATCAGACTGGGACTCAGAGGACCTGGGTTCAAAACCTCGAGGTTGCCAGCTTGAGTGCAGGCTCATCCAGCTTGAGTGCAGAATCAATGGCGTGAGCATGAGATCATAAACATGACCCATGGTTGCTGGCTTGAGCCCAATGGTCGCTGGCTTGAAACCCAAGGTCGCTGGCTTGAGCAAGGAGTCACTCACTCTGCTGGAGCCCCCTGGTCAAGGCACATATGAGAAAGCAATCAACGAATAACTAAGATGCCACAATGAAGAATTGATGCTTCTCATCTCTTTCCCTTCCTATCTGTCCCTATCTATCCCTCTCTCTGTCTCTCTCCCTCTGTCACACACACACACACACACACACACTCAACCAAGAATTCCAATGAATGTATAAATCAATGGAACAACAAATCTCTCTCTTTCTTTCTTTGTAAAATCAATAAAATCTTTCAGAAAAAAACAGGAAATTCTTTTTATTTATTTATTCATTTTAGAGAGGAGAGGGAGAGACAGAGAGAGAGAAGGGAGGGAGGAGCTGGAAGCATCAACTCCCATATGTGCCTTGACCAGGCAAGTCCAGGGTTTCAAACCGGCGACCTCAGTATTTCCAGGTCAACGCTTTATCCACTGCGCCACCACAGGTCAGGCCAACAGGAAATTCTTATATAGCACATAATATGCTCCAAATGCTTTACATATATGGCTAATAAATCCTTATCAAACCCAGTATCATATGTACTATTATTATCCCTATTTTACAGATGGAACTCTGAAGCACAAAGAGGTTACTTGGATAAAAAGTGCTGAAGCCAGAATATGGAGTCAAGCTAATTGCATTCAAACTCCATGCAGATCTTAGATATACAGTTGACCATCAAACAGCACGGAAGATAGGGATGCCAACTTCACCACCTAATCCCCCATCCCCATAAAAAAAACTCATTATAACTTTATTTATTTATTTATTTTTGACAGAGAAAGAGAGAGAGAGGGACAGACAGATAGGAAGGGAGAGAGATGAGAAGCATCGATTCTTTATTGCAGCTTCTTAGTTCTTTATTAATTGCTTTCTCATATGAGACTTGATGGAGGAGGGGCTCCAGCAGAGAGAGTGACCCCTTGCTCAAGCCAGTGACCTTGGGCTCAAGCCAGTGACCTTGGGCTTCAAGCCAGTGACTTTTGGGCTCAAACCAGCAACCATGGGGTCATATCTATGATCCCACACTCAAGCCAGTGAGCCCACGCTCAAGCCGATGAGCCTGCACTCAAGCTGTCGACCTCAGGGTTTCGAACCTGGGTCCTCCGCATCTCAGCCTGATGCTCTGTCCACTGCGCCATCGCCTGGTCAGGCACTTTGTCAGTTTTAACCAAACCAGGAAAGAAAGGAATAGGTACTCTTTGGAACACTATAACTTTAAACTCTACCGTCAGCCCCTCACATTCGAGGATTCAACCCACCACAGATAAAACATGTGAAAATACTGTTTTCTATCCACAGTTGGTTGAATCCCTGCATGTGAAACCCCTAATAAGAAGGGCTGACTATGTTTAATAAAACATATCCAGGTATAAGTGGATCCTGCCAGTTCACACCCATGTTGCTCAAGGGTCAACTGCAGACAACCTGAAAAAATTCCAGGCAGATGTGTCCTTTTCAAGGCTAAGCTGTAAAGGTGAAGTGTTGTATCTGGCTTCTTTGCATTGGCTGCTCTTCTGCTAACAAAGAAAATCTGCTTTTGTTTTCACAGTAAGAATGCTGATGAAGATCAGATCAAAGACAGGCTGGAGCAGTTGAGATGTCACTTCACTTGGAAGTTGCCAATTAAAGAATCTGAACTGACTGATTTAGAAAGCAGGGTCTTTGATCAGATTGAGTTCCTAGACACAAAATTTAATGTGGGAATATACCGCCTCCTGGCCTATGTGAGACACCTGAAAGGCCAGAATAAGGAAGCCCTGGAGAGCTTGAAAGAAGCTGAAGACTTACAGCAGCCAGAAAATCCCGGCCAATCAGACGTGAGAAGGCTGGTTACCTGGGGCAACTATGCCTGGCTGTATTACCACATGGGCAGACTGTCAGAAGCCCAGATCTACCTGGACAAGGTGGAGAACACTTGCAAGAAGTTTGCCAGTGTCTCCTGCTATTCAGTGGAGTGTCCAGAAATGGACTGCGAGGAAGGGTGGGCCTTGCTGAAATGTGGAGGGAAGGGTTATGAACGAGCCAAAGCCTGCTTTGAAAAGGCTCTGGAAGCAGAGCCTGAAAACCCTGAATTCAACACCGGGTATGCAATTATTACCTATCGTCTGGATAGAATTAACGAAACAACAGAGGGTCCTGGGACATTTAGTCTGGACCCCCTAAAACGGGCCGTCCGGTTAAATCCAGAAGATTCCTACATTAAGGCTCTCCTTGCCCTGAAGCTTCAGGATGTAGGACAAGAGGCTGAGGGAGAAAAGTACATTGAAGAGGCACTGAACAACACATCTTCACAGGCCTATGTCTTTCGATATGTGGCCGTGTTTTATAGAAAAAAGGGCTTTGTGGATAAAAGTTTACAGCTCTTTAAAATGGCTTTGCAGGCAACACCTTCCTCTGCCTTCCTGCATCACCAGATAGGGATTTGCTACAAGTCAAAAATGATTCAAATAAAGAAAGCTGCAAAGTGGCAACCTAGAGGACGGGATAGAGAAAATGTCCAGAGGTTAGTTAGGTCAGCTATGCATGAATTTGAAAAGGCTCTGAAGCTAAAGCCCACGTTTGAAATGGTGTATATGGACCTGGCTGACATGTATGCAGAACTGGGCCAGTACAGCAAAGCTGACGACACTTTTCAGATACTATTGTCAAAGGGCGTTTCTGATGATTATCTACGGCACGAGATTCATTACCGCTACGGCCGATTTCAAGAGTATCAAATGAAATCTGAAGACGATGCAATTATTCATTATTTAAAAACATTAAAAATAAAAATGTCATCATATCGAAGCAATCAAAGTATCAGTGCTTTGGAGAAATTGGTTTCAAAGAAACTTCGGCGGAATGCATCAGACATAGAAAGCTTGAGCATCCTTGGGCTCCTGCACAAACTGAAAGGAGAAATGGATCAGGCCCTGGAGTGCTACGAGCGGGCCCTGCGGCTGGCTGCGGCCTCGGAGAACTCTGGGAGACCTCTGTGGGACACGGTCCGCAGGTGCTGAAGTACGGACCACTGTCACGTTGCATTTGACTGTAGATCGAAATGTATTAATCATCTTCTCTGCTTGCTGCCTTCAGAAACATGTAATTTTTGAACAATTGCTCAAACCTGATAAAATATTACTTGTATTCAGAACATAGTGAAACAGAATATATTATGCCTCTGTGTGTGAGAGAGAGGAAGAAAGACATAAACCATTTCTCTGTGAATGTTATAGAGTAAAAATAACATTTGTTAAGCAGATTTGTAGCAAATAAAACAGTGCACTTACGTAAAGTAAAATGATTCATTCGTTTTGTCAAAAAATAGTTTTCAGAGCTAGATACCAAGTATACTATGGTGATGTGAGGAAATTTTTTTCTTCTACCCATCTTAAGTTTCTTTACTGGGGCCCCACAAATTAGACTAAGGAAAAACAAATTAACAAGAGAAAAACAAACAAAAGTTTGTTAACGTATGTATCTCACATACACCCGGGAGTACCCAGTGATGAGTAACTCGAAGAGGTGGTTAGAACTTGGGCTCTCATAGGATGTTAACGAAACAACAATACATTTTTAGAGAAATTATAAGACAAAGGAGAACTTTGAGTTTTTAGGGTAGGCAAAGTATAAGAAGGTAAATATATGGGGAAATCTAATAGACAATAGCTGCTAGTTAGTAAGGTTTGCTACATACATTCCTTTGGTAGTGACTCTGGGCTAATAAGTGCCTGGAGTTATTTCACGTGATTACCCTCTGTCTGGACAGAGCGGGAAGGGCAACCCCTTTCAGAAATTACACCCTGCTTTACAGGCAGAGAGGGAGATGGCAAAGCTGTTCTTCTCCCGCTTCCCACACACTTTCACCATCCATGAGTGAAGTGTTTCTATGAAATCATTCATAAGCCAAAATGGCATAAAGCAAAGAAGCAATTACCTTAGGAGACATTATGCTAATGGAGTCAAGATGGAACACAGATGCTCACAGACACAGCTCAAAACCAGAGCAGCTTCACGCTGAGACGTTCAGTGTACTTGCTGGGGACAGAGCTTCCCTGCTAACGGAGCGCATGGCCTATCTAAAGCTTCCATGCAAATGAACGATGGACACTATGATTTTTTGCCTTTTTTCATAAAAGCGAAAAATCTCTTTGAAGCAGTCAATTAGCAAAAAGAGGTACTAATGTACATCTTTCATAGAAGCAGAGTAGCATAAAGCGAATTTCCAAAAAGTGGGGATACCTGTATCTGCTTAGTTTCAATTGCCTCCAGCTCAAAACAGTCCTTATGCCAACGTGAACAAAGCAGAGACTTTCTGCTTCCCTTCAGTGAACAAAGCAGAGATTTTCTCCAAACCTCACACAACTTACCATCTAGTGAAAGAGACAGAGAGTGAAACGAGTACAGTTATACACTGCTTAACAGTAAGGGATAGTTCTGAGAAACGCATTGTTGAGCATTTCATCCCTGTGCAAACATCATAGTGCACTTACACAGACCTAGCTGGTACAGCCTACTATACACCATTGCTCCAAGGCCACGCACCTGCAAAGCATGATTCTGTAATGAATTCTGTAGCAACTGCAACACAATGGTGAGCATTTGTGTATCAAAACATATCTAAATATAGAAAAAGTACAGCAAAATAGAGGTAAAAGATGAAAAACTGTATATTCATATAAGGCCATTACCATGAATGGAGCTTGCAGGACCGGAAGCTGCTCTGGGTGAGTCAGCGAGTGAGTGCTAAGTGAACGTAAAGGCCTCAGACGACAATGTACACTACTGTCGACTTTACAAACATCATACACTTAGATACACTACTTGAAAATATATTTTTAAATAATAAATTAACAACCTTTTTAACTTTCTTGTAATAACACTTTAATTCATAAACACCATACAAAAATATTTTCTTTCTATCATCATTCAAGAAGCTTTTTCTATTTTTAATTTTCTTTTTTACTTTTAAAACTTTTTATTAAAAAGCTTATGACACAAGCACATGTTAGCCTAGGCCTCCACAGGGTCAGGATCATCAATGTCACTGTCTTCCTCCCCCACATCTTGTGCCGTTAGAAGTTCTTCAGAGGCAACAGCACACATGTAGCTGTCCTCGCCTGTGATAACAATGCCTTCCTCTGGAACACTCCCGAAAGACCTGCCTGAGGCTCTACTTGAGGAGGTGTGACTCTTTTCCGAAATGTGCTCCTGGTGGTTTGCTTGGCTTGTTTCATTTTTTCACCACCGATTTGCTTGTAAGTCCATAGTGTACCATGAACATTCTCCTCTATTAATAAAAACCTTTTAGGCCCTGGCCGGTTGGCTCAGCAGTAGAGCGTCGGCCTGGCGTGCAGGAGTCCCAGGTTTGATTCCTGGCCAGGGCACACAGGAGAGGCGACCATTTGCTTCTCCACCCCTCCCCCTCTCCTTCCTCTGTCTCTCTTCCCCTCCCGCAGCCAAGGCTTCATTGGAGCAAAGATGGCCCGGGCGCTGGGGATGGCTCCTTGGCCTCTGCCCCAGGCGCTAGAATGGCTCTGGATGCAACAGAACGACGCCCCAGATGGGCAGAGCATCGCCCCCTGGTGGGCATGCCGGGTGGATTCCGGTCGGGCGCATGCGGGAGTCTGTCTGACTGCCTCCCCTTTTCCAGCTTCGGGAAAAAAAATAAAAATAAAAAAAATAAAATAAAAACCTTTTAGTTTGGGGGATTTCATGTTTTCAGATTCTTTTGGGAGCTTGTTGAGTTCTGCAAAAGCTTCTACTAAACCATTCACTATGAATTTTCTTGGGGATTCTTCTTCTCTTTCTCCTCCCGCAGTTTTCCTTTCCTTCTTCTTTGGCTATGTGTTCCTGTTCCAGTTCCAACAGCTCCTCGCTAGTCAGTCCTCCGGGACCATCTCTAGGAGCTCCTCCAAGTCTTTCTTATTCACACCCAGGTGCAAGTTGTTTGCCATCTCAACCTCAGTCTTCTTGATTTCTGAAAGCCCCTCATCCTTGACAAATGATTTGATGTAATGGATGAACCTCCTGAGGATCTCCTCCAGATGTCAGTTGTATTCCTCAGTGACATCATACCAAGCCCAAGCAAGAATCTTGATGTGGTCATAGAAGTCGTAATCCTTCTAGAACTGCATCAGTGTCTTCCTCAGTTGCAACAACAGCCTGGGCAAAGCTCCTCTTGAGGTAGTAGGCTTTAAAAGCTGCTATAACTCCTTGGTTCATTGGTTGACTAATAGAAATGTTGTTTGGAGACAGAAGCACCTCTTTGATATAGGGAAAATCACCAATGAAGGGGGATGTCTAAGAGCATTATCAAAAACAAGCAAAATCTTGAAATGCATGTTACTCTCCAAACAGTACTTCTCAATTTTGCTGGCAGAGCAATTCAGAAAGGCATCTTTGAATAGGAGTTGAGTCATCCATGACTTCTTATGGTTCCTGTAGCACACTGGGAAATGTGATGTTTGATGTCCTGGAAGCCCCTGGGGTCAAATCACAAAGGATTTCAGTATGTAGCCTGCAACATCACCCCCAAGCAAGACCATTATCCTGCCTGAAAAGCCTTAAGAGCTAGCATTGACTTGGCATTGTCTTGACATCCCCAGCTTCTCTTCATCTGTATTCAACTTTTCCTTTCCTACTCGAAATCCATCTGCTATCTCTTACAGGTTGTGCTGTGAAAAATAATTCAAATAATTAGGCACATCTATAAAGGTGTTGTTTGTAGCAGTGATTTTCAATTGGAGTGGGGAGAAGGTAAGAAGGAAGAGAAGAATTTGCCCCTGAAGGCAGAAAGAAATTGCATTTGGCAACATCTAGACCGGTTTTTTTGATTTGTCACAACTACAGGATGCTGCTGCCATCTAGTGGGCATACACAGTGGTGCTGGGTAAACATCCTACAATGCCTGGGACAGCTTCGAACAACAAAGAATTGTCCAGTTCAAATGTCAAGAGGACAAAGGTTGAGAAACTCTGACTGACGTTCATCTGCTGGAAGTGTTATTGCCAACAAATGTTTATTCTGAAATGCTACTTAAGTTTGTTTCCCAAGCAGATTTTAGGTCAGTTGCTGTGTTTCACTTTTATTTCCCCTTTTCTCTAATTGTTGTGTTTTACATGTAGATAAGAAATTCAAAAGACAATATACCACTGATTTTCCCAAGAATCCACTCAATTCAACAGTCTGTGATAAAAAGATTAATATTCAAATTCCATGTAGTCATTTCAGCATGTTCAACACCCACTCAGATCTTCCTTTTCAGTGTTGAAAATGTACTTTCCTTTCAAATTTTTACAGATGGCTTTTGTCCTTCTGAATTTGAATTTCTGAATGTGTAAATAGATAATCAAGAGGTTTCTTCCTTTGATTCTTTTTTTTTTGAATCAAATAAATATATAAATTCTTTTTTCTTGAAAGCAAATAAATATAGCAAATAAACGAAAACATATATGGGATAGAGAATAAAACCGCCTAATTTTTTTAAAGTTTATTTACTCCTGTTCTTGTTTTCTTTTCTAACTGTAAATACACACACACTTTGTTGTCTTCTTCTTTATGTCTGTCTTGTATCACTCACGGGTACACTTACCTAAAGAAGGTGTGGGCAAGATTCTGAAATCCTAACCAACCAGAACCAGAACCCCACAGAACCAACACCACTGCCAGTTCACAGCAATGACAACAGAAACATTTTGTCTGCCTCTCTGCCTTTTATAATTACAACCCCAGCTGCTTTTCTCCCTAAGAATTCCAAACACACCTTGTTCCCAAAAAGGAGTTTCTAATTCATTTATTTCAGCACTTCCGTATAGCCCGAACATTTATCAGAATACATGGATAAGCCTGTCTTATTTACTCAGAAATTTTTATTTGTGCACCTGTGTGAGAATGACCCAGCCTCTTTACATAATGCCTGTCCGTTTTTGATGAATATGCATAAAAAGTCCCAATACAGGTAGTTCTCCTTGTCTATTTGAGAAGACACTGGTTTGGGAGATATTCCAGTGCTCTCCTTACTTCCTGCAAGTAATAAACTTCCTTTGCACATATACTGTCCTGGCTGAGATTCACTGTGTTAAGCTCACCAAGAGACAGACCCTTTAATTCAGTAACAATGTCACAATGGAAGCTTTAGATTTGCTGAAATGAGAGGTGAACTGGGCAAGATGGAATGAGAAGAAATTTTTTAGATCTGACTGTATGTCCAATTAAGTGTTTCTGAGAGGAAAAATATCTTGCAGCTATTTCCTGTCTGTTTATTATTTAAAAGGCAAAGTATAGGTAGCTTTTTTAAAAGAAAGCATTACTTTATTTTATGCCTGACCTGTGGTGGCCCAGTGGATGGAACATTGACCCGGAGTCATGAGGATGCTGGTGCGAAACCCCGGGCTTGCGCAGTCAAGCACACAGGAGAAGCAACTACTATGAGTTGATGCTTCCGACTCCTCCTCCCTTTCTCTCTCTCTCTCTCCTTTCTCTAAAAGTCAAATAAAATATAAAAAAAAGAATATAAACTATTTTTAAAAACAAATAAAAGAAAGCATTATTTACCTTGATGTTGGGTAAACAAATGTTTTTTATTTTTGTATTTTTTTTTTCTGAAGTTGGAAATGGGGAGGCAGTCAGACAGACTCCCGCATGCGCCCAACCGGGATCCACCCGGCATGCCCACCAGGGGGCAATGCTCGGCCCATCTGGGGCATCGCTCTGTTGCAACCAGAGCCATTCTAGCGCCTGAGGCAGAGGCCACAGAGCCATCCTCAGCACCCGGGCCAACTTTGCTCCAATGGAGCCTTGGCTGCGGAAGGGGAAGAGAGAGACAGAGAGGAAGGAGAGGGGGAAGAGTGGAGAAGCAGATGGGCGTTTCTCTTGTGTGCCCTGGCCGGGAATTGAACCCGGGACTCCTGCATGCCAGGCCGACACTCTACCACTGAGCCAACCGGCCAGGGCCAACAAATGTTTAAGTTTGCTTGCTTGTATTAGAGCAGCACCATGTGTGTGTAGCTAGTGCTTGTCCTCAGGGCAACAGATTGCAAATTGCAGATTGCATTCCTGCTTGGGAAGGGCAATTTTTTGCTGTTGTTTGCTGGAGAAGGGGGAAAATAAAACCAAGCAATGGACTTTGATACAACAAAAAACTAAATCTAGCAGTGAACACTGTTTCAAGAAAAAGCAAATCTAGCAATGGACCCTGATACAATGAAAAATTAAATCTAAGGAGTAAAAGCCTTCACCATTACCTGGGTAAGAATTTGTACTTGCTGTTAATGTGAGCAATATGATTTGAGTTACTTCTATACTCCCAGGTAGCTTGTCTTTTTTTAAGGGTTCATAACTTTTTTAACAATATGATGGCATATTTGGCCATCAGAAATCAAATTGTATATTAAACTCAAGATGCTTTGCATGGTGCAGTTCAAAAACGAAGCACATAATTTGGTTAAAGAAAGACATTTTGTAATGTGAGTGTGGAAATTCTTCATGAACCAAAAATGGACACAATTTAAAAATGAAGCAATGAGGTTAATTTTAAAGCAATCCAAAAATTACACATGAGCAAAGCTAATTCAGAAAACTTGAAACTAATTTTAGCCATGAACACTGATATAATAAAAAATTAAATCTAGCAAGGACCGGGATACAACAAAAATAACTAATTTTAGCAATGGACCGTGATACAATGAAAAATTAAATTTAGCAATGGACCCTGATACAATAAAAAACTAAATCTAGCAAAGGATCCTGACACAATGAAAAACTAAATCTAGCAATGGACCCTGATAATACAAAAAAAAAACAATTTTAGCAATGGACCTGATACAATGATAACTAAATCTAGCAATAGACCCTGATACAACAAAGAAATAAATCTATCAATGGACTCTGATACAATGAAAAAACTAATATTAGCAATGGACCCTGGTATAAAAAAAAACAACTAAATCTTGCAATGGAACCTGATACAACAAAAAACAAATCTAGCAATGGACGCTAATAATACGAAAAATCTCATTTTAGCAAAGTACCTCATACAACGAAACACTAAATCTAGCAATGGACCCTGATACAATGAAAAATTTAATCTAGCAACTGACCTGGATACAATAAAAGACTAACTCTAAAAATGGACCCTGATACAACAAAAAACAAATCTAGCAATGGACCCTAATATAACAAAAAAACTAATTTTAGCAATGGACCCTGATACAATGAAAAAACTAATTTTAGCAATGGACCCTAATACAACAAAAAATTGAATTTTAACAATGGACCTGAATACAACAAAAAACTAAATCTAACAATGGACCATGATACAACGAAGAAAATCTAGCAGTGGACCCTGATACAATAATGAGAAGTAATCAATAAATAACTAAGGTGCTGCAACTATGAGTTGATGCTTTCCATCTCTCTCCCTTCCTGTCTGTCACTCTCTCTCTCTCTCTCACTAAAAACAAAACAAAACACATACATACACACACACACACACACAAAACAAAAACAACAAAAAAAGTGAAATAGTTACTCAAGGAAGAGGGTTGGGGGGAAGGGAGTAAAGAGGGACAAATATATGGTGACAGAAAATGATTTGGCTTTGGGTAATGGGTACACAACATAATCAACAGTTCAAATAAATGCTATAGAGATAGATGTTCACCTGAAAACTTTGTACTCTTAATTGATCAATATCACCCCATTAAATTTAATTCCAAATTTTAAAAAAACTTATTGTAGTTTGTTTATTTTACATCTTTTATATTTATATTAGTGATTTTATTGGTTTTTTTAGTTGTCTTATTATTTATTATAAATTTTAAATTCAGTTGGTTCATTTATGTAATATGTATTTTATATTTATATATTTTATTTTAGCATGTCCTTTTACACTTTATAATATGCTTTCTTTTGTAATTTCTTATTGATTGTTTTTATAATAAATCTTTGAATAATTTTTCATATTTTACATTTATATATTTTATTTTCTTGTGTTTTTCTATACATTATCATATGCTTTTGATTTGTATTTTTTCTTACTAATCATATCATAAATCATCATTTTGGTGTTTTCATTTGGCATATTTTAATTTTTTCTTTGGCTTAACCATGTTCCTTTACATTTTATCATATGATTGCCCTTTGTAGTTTGTCTTATTCATCTCAAAAATTTTTTGAATGCTTTTATTTTATTTTTATGTATTTTGTTTTATGGTATTCCTTTATATTTTATCTTTTGCTTTCTCTCTCTCTCTCTCTCTTTTTTTTTTTAAGTGAGAGGCAGGTTGGCATAGACATATACCTACCAGGTGATGCTCTGCCTGGCTAGGCTGCAGCTTTGTTGCTGGGCAACCAAGTTATTTTAGCACCTGACATGGAGGCCATGGAGCCATTTCAGCATCCTGGGTCAACTTGCTCCAATCAAGCCATGGCTGCAGAGGGGGAGGAGAAGAGAGAGAAAGACAGAGAGAAGCAAGAGGAGGAGGGCAGGCAATGTAGATGGGCACTTATCCTGTGTGCGCTGAATGAGAATCAAACCAGGACACCCATACACCTAGTCCTCACTCACCACTGAGCCAATTAGCCAGACTTCTGTGGTGTTTCTTTTTATTCTAACTCAGGGGTCGGGAACCTTTTTGGCTGAAAGAGCCATGAACACCACATATTTTAAAATGTAATTTTGTGAGAGCCATACAACGACCCAGGTACGTCAGGCATTATCCAATAAAAATTTGGTGTTGTCCTGGAGGACAGCTGTGATTGGCTCCAGCCACCCGCAACCATAAACATGAGCGGTAGGAAATGAATGGATTGTAATACATGAGAATGTTTTATATTTTTAATGTTATTATTTTTTTATTAAAGATTTGTCTGTGAGCCAGATGCAGCCATCAAAAGAGCCATATCTGGCTTGCAAGCCATAGGTTCCCAACCCCTGCTCTAACTTATGTTCTCTCTTTGTCATTTGTCTCATCATGCATCTTCATCAAGAATGTTCATTTCGGACCAGAAGAGGGCGACGGAGTAGGCAAACATTCCAACTGCCACCTCCCAGGACCAAAATGGATTACAACTTAATTTAAGAACAATCACCTTGAAAAACCAACTTAGGACTAAATGAAGAGAAGTTTATAACCAAGAATCACAGAAGAAGCCACAACAAAACTGGTAGGAAGGGTGGGGACTTGAAAAGGGCTGCCCCTTTCCCAGGAGTGAGCAGCAGTGGAGGGTCCACAAGGACCCTCACTGTGGGGAGAGTGGCACTAGGAAGTGTGGATCCTCAGCTGCAGGCAAGAAGCCCCAGCTTAGAGCCCCAAAGCCTAGAAGAGGTGCCCAGACAGCATTTAGCTTTGAAAAGAGCTGGGTTACTGTTTGCAAGAGAGAGAGAGAATTCTCAGACCCAGGCTCCGTTTTAAAGGGCCCACACAGAAAACCTCCTTCACAGCCACTTACCTGGGGCTTTGGTGGGGGAGAGCTGAGAGGACTGGAGTTGTGTGAGGAGAGTGTAAACTTGGAGGCCCAGGCAGAGACACTGTGGGGAAAGGCCACCCCTGTGCTGAGTCATTCCCCAATACTAAAGTGGCCATTTTTGTGGGAAAAGCAACACATTTTGGCAACACCAGCAAAGGGAAGCACCCACCAAAGTCTCTCCTGCTCCAGTCAGGGCAAAGTGTCACTCAGAAGCAGGGGGCACGTCAGGGACACAGATTTGGGGTGCTGAGGCCTGAGCTACACCTCCCTTGCCCCGCACTGCTGAGTACTCATCAGAGAGCCAGCGGGCCAGTGGGCAGACCACACCTCTGGATCCCAGAGGCCATACCCACTGGACTCCTGTGGCCACACCCTACTGAGGTCTGAAAAAAAAAGTCTGGATAGAATGACACCTGAGGCCAAGGGGCAAGTCACACCCACTACCCTTCTTAATCCCTGAATTACCATGCTGAGCTTAACAAGCAGCCAACAGTAAGAGGTGGCAGAAAGTGGGATGCAGGGGAACTTGAACATTTAAGTGGACTTTCCCCAGGCCAATAGTAGATAAAAGCCAGCCTAGGAGTGCAGCTGATATTTACAATGGCACCTGGGCCCAGCAGAGGCAGCCACAAACTCTGGATTGCTTGTGGCTCCAAGA
Organism: Saccopteryx bilineata; assembly: GCF_036850765.1. Classification (NCBI taxonomy): domain Eukaryota; kingdom Metazoa; phylum Chordata; class Mammalia; order Chiroptera; family Emballonuridae; genus Saccopteryx; species Saccopteryx bilineata. Next base: position 48,175,862 of record NC_089498.1, on the reverse strand, counting down.
AGGTTGCTAAGGGCCAGTCATAGGCAGTGACACCCACTGGTCTGCACCAGATTTCTGCCAGGGAGATCCAAGGCTGGCACATTCAGCATCCAGATGCAGAGAGCATCAATTCAGGCCATAAGAATCTCTGTTAAAATGGTATCTAAAGGAAAGGCTCCTCACACCTGGCCCACCTAAGTTACAGAAAACGCCAACACAAACAGCAAAAAGAACAGTAGCTGCAGACAGTGCTCACAGTGGATTACAAACAACAGCTGATGCCAATCCAAGAAGATCTAGAAACAACACAACTGAAAGATGGAGGCAGACAACACCAAGCCTAAACTCAGCTAGCTACACAAACAGTACACCCAAAGGATGAGTCTACACAGACAAAATGAGAAGACACAAAAATGCAATCCAAATGAATCAACAAGAGAAATCCCCAGAAAAAGAACCAAATGAGATGAAAGTAACCAAACTACCATATGCAGAATTTAAAACAATGATTTTTAGGATGCTCAAGAATCTTACAACAACAATGGATGGACATAATGACCAAGTAAATAAAGAGATAGCAAGCATCAAAAAGGACATTGAGATCATAAAAAAGAATCAGTCAGAAGTGACAAATACAGTATCAGAAATGAAGACTGCACTAGAAGGAATTAACAGCAGGCTGGATGAAGCAGAGGATCAAATCAGCAAATCAGAGGACAAGATAAATAAAAACACAGAAACAGCAGCAAAAAAGGGGGGGGCTCAAAAAGTAGAAGGAAACTGTAAGAGAACTCTGTGACAATGTGAAGAAAAATAACATCCGCATCATAGGGTTCCTGAAGGAGAAGAGAAAGAACAAGGGATAGAGATCTGTTTGAACAAATCATAGCTGAAAACTTTCCTAAATTGATGAAGGAAAAAGTCACAGAATTTCAAGAAGCACAGAGAGTCCCAGCAAAGAGAAACCCAATGAGGCCTACATCAAGACACATCATAATTAAAATACCAAAGTTTAAAAATAAAAAAAAAATACTAAAAGCAGCAAAAGAAAAGAAGTCAATTACCTATAGAGGAGCCCCTGCAAGTATAACATCCGACTTTTCAACAGAAACACTTGAGGCCAGAAGGGAATGACAAGAAATAGCCAAAGTAATGCAAAACAAGAGCCTACAACCAAGTCTTCTTTATCCAGCAAGGTTATCATTTAAAATTGAATGAGAAATAAAATGTTTCCCAGACAAAAAAAAAACAAACCCTCAAGGAATTCATTACAACCAAACCAGTACTGCAGGAAATGTTAGGGGACTTGCTGTAGAAAGAGCAAAAAAAAAAAAAGAAAAGAAATCAAGAAAAAGAGGATTATAGATTTAAAGAATAAAATGTCAATAAACAACTACATATCAACTATAACCTTAATTGTAAATGGATTAAATGCTCCAATCAAAAGACATAGGGTAGCTGCATGGATAAGAAAACAGGACCCAGCCTGACCGGGCAGTGGCACAGTGGATAAAGCATCGGACTGGAATGCGGAAGACCCAGGTTTGAGACCCTGAGGTCACCAGCTTGAGCGAGGGCTCATCTAGTTTGAGCAAAAGCTCACCAGCTTGAGCCCAAGATCGCTGGCTCGAGCAAGGGGTTGCTCGGTCTGCTGAAGGCCCATGGTCAAGGCACGTATGAGAAAGCAATCAATGAACAATTAAAGTGTTGCAATGCACAATGAAAAACTGATTGATGCTTCTCATCTCTTTGTTCCTGTCTGTCTGTCCCTGTCTATCCCTCTCTCTGACTGCTCTCTCTGTCTCTGTAAAAAAAAAAAAAAATAGAAAAGAAAAGAAAGAAAACAGGACCCGTACATATGCTATCTACAAGAGATTCACCTCAGAACAGAAGATACACTCAAATGAGAAAAAAATATCTCACTCAAATGGAAAGAAAAAAAAAGCTGGGGTAGCAGCTATAATTAATCCTAATATGTGACAAAACAAACTTTAAACAAAGTAAGAGATAAAGAAGGTCATTACATAATGATAAAAGGAGCATTACAACAGGAAGATATAACTATTATAAATATATATATGCCTAGTATAGGAGCACCTAAATATATGAAACAGATTTTAATGGACAAAAAGGGCGAGATCAACAGCAATACTATAATAGTAGGGGATTTTAATACCCCACTAGCATCAATGGATAGATCATCCAGACAGAAAATTAACAAAGAAACAGGGGCCTTAAAAGACACACTAGATAAGCTAGATTTAATAGATATCTTCAGAACCTTTTGCCCCAAAGCAGCAGAATATACATTCTTTTCAAGTGCTCACGGTACATTCTCTAGGATAGACCACATGTTAGGACAAAAAACAAAGTTTAAGAATATTGAAATTGTATCAAGCACCTTCTCTGATCACAACGGTATGAAACTAAAAATCAACTACAATAGAAAAACTGAAAAACGTTCAAACACTTGGAGACTAAATAGCATGCTATTAAACAATGAACTGGTTAACAATGAGATCAAGGAAGAAATCAAAAACTTCCTTGAAAGAAATGAAAATGAACATACAACAACTCAAAATTTATGGGACACAGCTAAAGCAGTTCTGAGAGGGAAGTTCATAGCATTACAAACATACCTTAAGAAGCAAGAAAAAGCTCAAATTAACAACTTAACCCTGCACCTAAAAGAACTAGAAAAAGAACAGCAAGTAAAACTAGAGGAAGTAGAAGGAAGGAAATAATAAAGACCTGAGCAGAAATAAATGACATAGAGGCAAAAAAAAAAAAAAAAAAAAAAACAGAAGATCAATGAAACCTAGAGCTGGTTCTTTGAAAAGGTAAACAAAATTGATGACCCTTTAACCAGACTCAGAAAAAAGAAAAAAAGAGAGAGAGAGAGAAAGCGGGCTCAAATAAATAAAATTAAAAATGAGAGTGAAGAAGTAACAACTGACACAACAGAAATTCAAACAATTTTAAGAAAATATTATGAAGAACTGTATGCCCCAAAATGGGACAACCTAGATAAAATGGATAAATTCTTTGAAAAATATAATCATTCAAAAATCAATCTGAGCCTGACCTGTGGTGGCACAGTGGATCAAGGTTTGACCTGGAATGCTGAGGTCGCCGGTTCAAACCCTGGGCTTGCCCGGTCAAGGCACATATGGGAGTTGATGCTTCCTGCTCCTCCTCCCTTCTCTCTCCCTCTCTCTCTCTCCCCCCCCTAAAATGAATAAACAAATAAAAATAAAATAAAAGGTTTTTAAAGATATTTTTTAAAAAAATTAATCTGAAAGAATAAAAAAAACTAAACAGACCGATGACAACAAAAGAGATTGAAACTCTCAACAGGCCCTGGCCGGTTGGCTCAGTGGTAGAGTGTCGGCCTGGCGTGCGGAAGTCCCAGATTCGATTCCCGGCCAGAGCATACAGGAGAGGCGCCCATCTGCTTCTCCACCCCTCTCCCTCTCCTTTCTCTCTGTCTCTCTCTTCCCCTCCCACAGCCAAGGCGCCATTGGAGCAAAAGATGGCCCGGGCACTGGGGATGACTCCTTGGCCTCTGCCCCAGGTGCTAGAGTGACTCTGGTCGTGACAGAGCGATGCCCCGGATGGGCAGAGCATCGCCCCCTAGTGGGCGTGCCGGGTGGGTCCCAGTCAGGCACATGTGGAGTCTGTCTGACTGCCTCCCCGTTTCCAGTTTCAGAAAAATACAAAAAACAAACAAACAAACAAACAAAAACCCCTCTCAACAAACAAAACTCGTGGGCCTGATAGCTTCACAGGAAAATTTTGCCAAATATTCAAAGAACTAACTCTTATCGTTCTCAAGCTATTTCAAAAAATTCATGAGGAGGGAAAATTTTCAAACTTCTTATTTATGAAGTGAACATAATTCTCACTCCAAAACCAGAAAAAGACACTACAAAAAAAAGAAAACTATGGGCCAATATTTTTGATTAACTTAGATGCTAAAATTCTCAACAAAATATTAGCAAATCAGATCCAGCAATACATAAAAAAAATCATACATCATGATCAAGTGGGATTTATTCTGGGGAGGCAAAGGTGGTACAATATTCCCAAATCAATCAATGTGATTCATCACATAAACAAAATGAAGGATAAAAACCACATGGTAACATCAATAGATGCAAAAAAAGTATTTGATAAAATCCAGCACCCATTTATGACCAAAACTGTCAGCAAAGTGGGAATACAAGGAACATACCTCAACATGATAAAGGCCATCTATGACTAACCCACAGCCAACATCATACTCAATGGGCAAAAATTAAAAGCAATCCTCTTAAGAACAGGAAAAAGGCAGGGGTGCCCCTTTCACCATTTTTTTTTTTTTTACAGAGATAGAGTCAGAGAAAGAGACAGACAGGGACAAACAGGAACAGAGAGAGATGAGAAGCATCAATCATCAGTTTTTAGTTGTGACACCTTAGTTATTCATTGATTGCTTTCTCATATGTGCCTTGACTGTGGGCCTTCAGCAGACAGAGTAACCCCTTGCTAGAGCCAGCAACCTTGGGTCCAAGCTGGTGAGCTTTGCTCAAACCAGATGAGCCCATGCTCAAGCTGGAGACCTTGGGGTCTTGAACCTGGGTCCTTCGCATCCCAGTCTGACGTTCTATCCACTGCGCCACCACCTGGTCAGCCCTTTCACCATTTTTATTCAACATAGTTCTGGAAGTCCTAGCCACAGCAATCAGACAACAAGAAGAAATAATTTTTTCCAAATTAGAAAAAAGAAGTAAAACTTTTATTATTTGCTGATGAGTTGATACTGTACATAAAAAATCTTAAATCTCAGTAAAAAAAACTACTGGAACTGATAAATGAATTCAGTAAGATGGCAGGATATAAAATCACAAAGTCAAAAATCAGTGGCATTTATGTATAACAACAATGAACTGTCTAAAGGAGAAATTAAGGAAACAATTTCCTTCACTATTGCAACAAAAAATGTAAAGTACCGCCTGACCTGTGATGGCGCAGTGGATAGAGTGTCAACCTGGAAACGCTGAGGTTGCTGGTTCAAAACCCTGGGCTTATCTGGTCAAGGCACATATGGGAGTTGATGCTTCGTACTCCTCCCCCCCTTCTCTCTCTCTCTATCTCTCCTCTCTATAATGAATAAATAAAATCTTAAAAAAAAAATGTAAAGTACCTAGGAGTAAATTTAATCAAGGAGATTAAAGACTTGTACTCAGAAAATTATAAAACATTGATTAAAAAAAATCAAATAAGATACAAACAAGTGGAAGCATATACCGTGTTCGTGGATAGGAAGAATAAATATCATTAAAATGTCTATACTACCCAAAGCAATATAAAAATTCAATGCAATTCCTATTAAAATACCAATGGCATACTTCAAAGATATAGAACACATATTCCAAAAATTTATACGGAACCAAAAAAGAACATGAATAGCCTCAGCAATCTTAAAAATGAAAAATAAAGTGGGTGATATCACACTTTTTGATATCAAGTTATACTACAAGGCCATTGTACTCAAAACAGCTTGGTACTGGCATAAGAACATGCATACAGATCAATGAAACAGAATGGAGATCCCAGAAATAAACCCACACCTTTATGGTCAATTTATATTTGACAAAGGAGGTAAGAGCTTACAATAGAGTAAAGACAGTCTCTTTAACAAATGGTGTTGGGAAAATTGGACAGTTACCTGCAAAAAAATGAAACTAGACCACCAACTTACACAATTCACAAAAATAAATTCAAAATGGATACAAGATTTGAATGTAAGTTGTGAAACCATGATTATCTTGGAATAAAACATAGGCAGTAAGCTCTCTAATATCTCTTACAGCAATGTATTTGCTGATTTAACTCCACGGGCAAGTGAAATAAAGGACAGGATGAAAAAAGGGACTATATCAAACTAAAAAGCTTTTGTACAGCAGAAGACAACATGAACAAAATAAAAAGACAACCCACACAATGGGTAAACATATTCACCAACATATCTGATAAGGGGTTAATAACCAAAATCTACAACTTGTAAAACTCAACACCAGGAAAGTAAACAATGCAATCAAAAATTGGGCAAAAGAACTGAATAGACACTTCTCCAAAGAGGACATACAGATGGCCAATGGGCATATGAAAAAATATTCAACATCACTAATCATTAGAGAAATGCACATTAAAACCACAATGAGATACCACCTCACACCTGTCAGAATGGTGCTTATTAACAAAACAACACATAACAAGTGCTGGTGAGGGTATGGAGAAAAGGGAACCCTCCCGCACTGCTGGTGGGAATGCAGACTGGTACAGCCCGACTGTGGAAAACAATATGGAGAAATTCCTCAAAAACTTAAAAATCGAACTGCCTTTTCTTTCAGCTATCCCACTTCTAGGAATATATCCTAAGAATAACAAATCACTGATTCAAAAAAAGAAATGCATCCTCATGTTTATTTCAGCATTGTTTACAATAGCCAAGATCTGGAAACAGCCCAAATGTCCATCAGTAGACAAGTGGATTAAAAAGCGTTGGTACAGGCCCTGGCCGGTTGGCTCAGCGGTAGAGCGTCGGCCTAGCGTGCGGAGGACCAGGGTTCGATTCCCGGCCAGGGCACACAGGAGAAGCGCCCATTTGCTTCTCCACCCCTCCGCCGCGCTTTCCTCTCTGTCTCTCTCTCTTCCCCTCCCGCAGCCAAGGCTCCATTGGAGCAAAGATGGCCCGGGCGCTGGGCATGGCTCTGTGGCCTCTGCCTCAGGCGCTAGAGTGGCTCTGGTCGCAACATGGCGATGCCCAGGATGGGCAGAGTATTGCCCCCTGGTGGGCAGAGCGTCGCCCCTGGTGGGCGTGCCGGGTGGATCCCGGTCGGGCGCATGCGGGAGTCTGTCTGACTGTCTCTCCCTGTTTCCAGCTTCAGAAAAATGAAAAAAAAAAAAAAAGCATTGGTACATATACACGATGGAATACTATGAAGTCATGAAAAAGAAGGAAATCTTACCCTTTGTGACAACATGGATGGACCTGGAGTCTATTATGCTAAGCGAAATAAGCCAGGCAGAGAAAAGAGTATCATATGACCTCACTCATATGAGGAATCCACTGAACAATGTGAAGTGAGGAACGGAAGAGAGACAGAGAAGGGATTAAAGAGTCCAGAGGGAAAGTGGTCAGAGGGAAAGGGGGTGAGAGGAGGGATTCAAAGAAAGCAGAGATGTTAGAGAAAGTATATACACATAACACAGAGAGATAGAGGGCAGAACAGTAAATCATGGAAGGAGGGGAACACTTGTAAGTATGTAAACACAACCAATTTATATTTTAAAGAGAAGAAAAAAAAACTATTTTCTTATAATGTTTAATTATCAATAGTTTGAATATTAACCTTGAAGGAGGGTGTTAAAAGCTTTAAGAAGGAATGTATTGGCCCTGGCCGGTTGGCTCAGCGGTAGAGCGTCGGCCTAGCGTGCGGAGGACCCGGGTTCGATTCCCGGCCAGGGCACATAGGAGAAGCGCCCATTTGCTTCTCCACCCCTCCGCCGCGCCTTCCTCTCTGTCTCTCTCTTCCCCTCCCGCAGCCAGGGCTCCATTGGAGCAAAGATGGCCCGGGCGCTGGGGATGGCTCTGTGGCCTCTGCCCCAGGCGCTAGAGTGGCTCTGGTCGCAACATGGCGACACCCAGGAGGGTCGCAACATGGCGACGCCCAGGATGGGCAGAGCATCGCCCCCTGGTGGACAGAGCGTCGCCCCTGGTGGGCGTGCCAGGTGGATCCCGGTCGGGCGCATGCGGGAGTCTGTCTGACTGTCTTTTCCTGTTTCTAGCTTCAGAAAAATGAAAAAAAAAAAAAAAAAAAAAAAAAGAAGGAATGTATTTTCTTTGCAGATATTAGAAATATAAATAAATATGCAAAAGATAAAAATAATGTATGGTATGCCTGGACAGTTGGCTCAGTGGTAGAGTGTTGGCCTAGCATGTGGTTGTCCCAGGTTTGATTCCCAGCAAGGGCACACAGGAGAAGTGCTCATCTGCTTCTCCACCCTTCCCCTTTTCATTTCTCTCTATCTCTCTCTTCCCCTCCCTCAGTCAAAGCTTCATTGGAGCAAAGTTGGCCCAGGTGCTGAGGATGGCCCCATGGCCTCTGTCTCAGGCACTAGAATGGCTCTGGTTGCAACAGAGCAATGCCCCAGATGGGCAGAGCATTGCCCCTTTGTGGGCTTGCTGGGTGGATACTGGTTGGGCGCATGCAGGAGTTTGTCTCTCTGTCTTTCCAGTTCTCACTTCAGAAAAATACAAAAAACATAAAATGTATGGTAAAGATGAGTTAGAACAACTAGAATGAGAAAGTATAAAATAAAATATAAAGAAACATGGTGGAACAAATGACATAAAACAATGTGAAGAATGAATAAAATAATACAAAAATTAATGGTAAACTACAGTAAGAATATACGAATGAGAAAGCATAGGATAAAGTACAAAGGAACACGATAAAACAAAAAAGTAGAAAAATAATGTGCAAATGAATAAAGAAACACTATAAAAGTTGGGATAAACATGTGTAAAAGAGCAATACTAAGAAAACATAAGATAAAATAGAAACAGTATAAAACAAAATGTATACAATAAAAAATGCAACATGAATGAAGAAACTGTTATAAAAATTTATGGAAAACGAGAAAAAAACTTAGAATGCATAGGATAAAATGCAAAAGAACACAATCTATCAAAAGGCATAAATATAACACATGCTAATGAATTTAAAAAACGATATAAGACTTTGTTCCACACGCATAAGAAAAACTAGAACGTAAAGGCATAAGATAAAATAGAAAGGGTTATGATTAAATAAATTATATACAACTAAGATATATCAAATAATGAAAAAACCTATATAAAAATGTATGGTAAACATGAAATAGCACAACTAGAATGAGAAAGTATAAAATCAAATACAAATAAACACTATGAAAAAATATAGTAAAATAAAATATACTAACTGAATAAAGAAAACTGATATAAAAATATATGGTAAATAAGAGTTTGAAAAACAAGAAAGAGAAAACATTAAATAAATGAGAAAGAATATGATAAAAGAAAAGTCATAAACATAAAATATGCACAGTGAATAAAAAAATATATAAAAATTTATGGTAGGCCCTGGCCAGTTGGCTCCTGGCATGTGGAAGTCCTTGGTTTGATTCCTAGCCAGGGCACACAGGAGAAGCGCCCACTGGCTTCTCCCCCCTCCTCTCTCTCCTTTGTCTCTGTCTCTCTCTTCCCCTCCTGCAGCCAAGGCTCCAAGGAAGCAAAGTTGGCCCAGGCGCTGAGGATGGATCCATGGCCTCTGCTTTAGGTGCTAGAATGGCTCCGGTTGCAGCTGAGCAACGCCCCAGGTGGGCTGAGCATCACCCCCTGGTGGGCATGCCGGGTGGATCCCTGTCGGGAGCATGCGAGAGTCTGCCGCACCCCCTTCTCACTTCAGAAAAATACAAAAAAACCAAAAAAACAAAAAAATAAATATAAAAAATAACAATGACACTTCCTTTCTCTAAAAGCAGCTGAATTTGTAAACTAAGACCAGTGGGGCTCACTGTATCTTAAAAGCGGCCCACTTTTGTGATGTAAGATCAATGCAACTGACGTTGCCCTAAACATGACTGACATTAGTGGACTAAGACTAGTGCAGTGACTTTGTCCCAAAAGCAGATGACATTTGTGGACTAAGATGAAAGGGACTGTATTTGTTCTATAAGTGGGTGACATTAAGTCGACTAAGACCAGTGAGGCTGACATTGTCACAAAAGCCCCTGAAAATTTTGCATTAAGACCAGTGGGTCAGACCTTGTCCTAAATGCAGTTGACATTTGTGAACTAAGAGCAGTAGCGCTGATTTTGTCCTAAATAAAGCTAATATTAATGAAGAACAGTTATGTTTTCCTAAAAACGGCTAACAGTAGACTGTCAGCATCATGTGATGGCTGTGCCGGCCTTTAGGAGCACCTGTCCTGATGCACGTGCAGGAGCTCCTAATTCTCTGGTGGTGCACCATTTTCAGGATGGATTTTTATATATATATAAAATTTTTATATATATATATAAAAATTTATATTATATATATTTATATTTAAATTTATATAATATAAAAAATATAAATATATATTTTATATTAAATATTTATATAATATAAAAAAATATATTTATATAATATAAAAATTTATATAATATATATTTATATTATATATATAATTTTATATATATAATTTTATATATATATAAAATATATATATTTTTATATATATATATAATCAACTCTACATTCGTGCTGCCTTGGAGCCTCTGCTCAGGTATTATCAGCAACTTGTGTTTGTAAGTAGAGTGCACTATAAGCTCCTGAGGGTGAAACCAAGCCTTCAGAACTGGACGAATTGGGGCAGGATGATTTCATTCACTATTTCTGAGTCTCAGCAGGTTTAACATCAAATCTCTGGTGGTGGAAAAATTAGGTCCTAAATGGGCAAGTTTGGATTAGTGTTTGGAACAGCACATACTATACAGAGAATTTAATGTCTGAAGAAGGAAAACCGTGTAAATAGCTCTGCAGGGGGAGAACGACGCCCTCCCTGGGAGTTTATCCCGTTTTCTGGAATGTTGCTCGTTTTCCGTTTGGGGGGCTCCACTCACTCCACGGTCATCGAGTCCTGCACCTCCCTTTCTCCCTCTCCCCACTCAGCGCCCAGGCTCCTCTTCATTGGCTCCTGGGGCCTCGGTCAGTTTCTTCTCCTCGCAGTCCCCCCTCCCATCTCTTGCAAACTGAAAATCGCAGCCACAGGACTAGCTGTTGGTAATGGAGGACAGTTTGCTGCTCTGACGCGGCAGCGATTCTTCAGTGGCCACGGTTTGAGAACCATCAGCTGGGCTCATCAGGTTTGGGAGCTCCTGGATACGAGAATCCTGCCTTCACTCCCCACCCACGGTTCCTACACCTTGATCCTAACCCCACGCCCTTCTTGCCCTTCCCTGGCTGGTGTCGGATCCTTGAACATCCCTGGCCTGATAGGCTTCTCTGCCGGTCTGGAGACGGTCAGGAGACAGCCCGTCAAACCCTTGACTCCACCCTTCGCCTATGCCTGGCCCACTACCCAGAAACCCTCTGCGCTCTCGACTTCTAGTCCCCGCTGGATTCTGTCTCCTCCTCACTGGGGGGCTCTATGCTCTGGAGGCTGGTGTCTATCTTTCTCTCTGCCTCCCTCACCTGAGGACAACCCTACCCCTACAGACAGCCCCACCACTTCCGGGCGCCTTCACTCTGTCCTCCTCCAAGGGACTCCCCTCGCAAGTACTCCATAAACTTCCATCGGTGCTGAAGGCCCAGAGCGCCCCCTTGTAACGCTGACAGTTTACCACAGGATGCGCTGCTTCTGCGTTGGTTGAGACTCCCACCTCCATCTTTGAACTCTGTGTCTCCGTCTTTTAAACAGTATAGCTCAGGCCATATTGCTTAAAAATAAAAATGCTGTTCTGTGCCTGCTGTAAAATGTGAGCAATTAGTCTCAATGCGGAAACGTTTAGGAACGAATACTTTTATCATGTTATTGGCACTTCTACGTTTCCCATGGTACGTGGCCTTCGCTGGGCACAAATCAAGGCGTCCACAGGTCGTGCGCCCACTGGAGGCTGCGGGGAGAAGCGTCCCCTTGACACCTGCTGACTTAGTGTATTGATGTCACTTAATAGAGGATGGAAACTTAATGTGGTTTCTCTGCCGTTTGGGCTATCTGCAAAAGGCGAAACGTGAACTGAATTAAGTGGTATATATATATGCTGTATTACTGTACTGTCCTGTTCTTTCAACTCTTCTATGTTTGTAAATTTCCAAAATACCAAGTTGGGGAGAGGGAGAGAAACATGAGTGAGAAGGGAAAGATGGGTGTAATTGATTAACAGCCAAATACTAGAACGATGAGCACTAAATAGAAGGTGTGCATCATTTTCTGAGACTAGAGGAAAGAAGCTGTGAGTAGTAATAGAGACAATGGATAGGTATGGGTGTGTAAAGTTGAGGAAATGCCAGGTGATCTCCATCTTCTCCATGGAGGAGGCATCAAGAAGAGTACAGTAGCAGCAGGTTGGTGGCATGAAGGGAATGAAGATTGGGATTAGTTGCTGTGGGGAACCGCAAGGGGAGCTGAACAGAGAGGGTAAAGGCTTCATAGCTAAAGGGTTTAGCTGAGGTGCTGCTAAGGACTCAAGTGTCTAGAAACTGCTCTTGATTTTTGCTATTTGCACAAGCTTATCTCCAGTCACAGAACTGATCAGATATTATGTATTTATAATAGCAGGCATTTCTTTTCTTTTGTGGCAGAGACAGAGAGTCAGAGAGAGAGACAGACATAAAGGGAGAGATGAGAAGCATCAATTCTTCGTTGCGACACCTTAGTTGTTCGATTGACTTCTCATATGTGCCTTGAGCGGGGGGCTACAGCAGACCGAGTGACCCCTTGCTCCAGCCAGCGACCTTGGGCTCAAGCTGGCGACCTTGGGGTCTCGAACCTGGGTCCTCCATATCCCAGTCCGATGCTCTATACACTGCGCCACCACCTGGTCAGGCTAGCATGCATTTCTTGAGGAAAGGGGCTTGGCTTTCATCTTTGTGTCCCAGCACCTTGAATATAATAAGCATTATAATGAATATTTATTCAATAATGAGTTTCACATTTAACTCTGAATAGTAAATTTTGATTGACCTTTCTTCTGATCCCAGACCAGATTCTACTTGGTTAGCTGCTTCTCTATCACAATCCCATAACATACGTGTTTGCAGTACCCACTGAAAACCTTTCACTGCACGTGCTGCATTGAAGTGAAATTGTCTGTAATATGTCTGTCTCACCCAGTAGAACACAATCTATTGAGATCAGTGACTGGTATCACAAATTCGACAGAGTGGTTGGCCTAAAGCACTACAGGCTTTTTCTGAGCTGAGCTGAACAATCAATGATTTTAGGTTTTGCTTTGCAAAGGCTTTACTTTTAATGTACATGTGAGTTTAATAAAGCTTTAACAAGCAAAAATAACAATATTACTAAAGAACAATTAATATCATAATATACTGTGCCAATTTATTTGAGTATTCTGAATAAAACACAGAAAAACAATTGCTCTACAAACATTTGTAAAGGCACACCACCGACCTCTTTCCTACTTGTATTTCTTCGAAGTGTTCAAAATGTCAAGAATGCTTTCCATGCCAGTGGAAGCAGAAGTTTCCAAACAGACTTACTTGTATAAGTTCAGACACTGGGTTTAGGTGACTATTCATGAAAACAATTCAGGAGACCAAGCGCTTTTAGTTTCAGGCACTGGCAGTGGCCAGCTTTCTGAAAACGAAAGGCAGCCTGTGACTTCTGAACGAGAACCGAGTCCCCAAACTGACTCTTTGGAAATCCAGCTTGAGTGTGTACTGTTATAATGAGGAGTTTCCCGGTTTGTAACTACTGCTGTAAGTGTATTCTTTAAATTTAAGTCTTTCTTAGTTAAATGTTCATTGGTTCTTTTTCTTTGTTTGACCTTTTTCAGTTTCTTTTTCGGTAACATGTTTTGATTAGGAGAATCACAGGCAGTGGGGCATTTCCTTAGACCCATGGCTTGGAATCCAAGCATATCTGAAAAAAATGCTTTCTTGGTGGTAGGAGGGACGCATTCATCAATGTCAGATTCAAGGCTCTCAGCAATAGGACTGTTGTTGAAAACCTCTAGTTGTGTAATATCAGATACAACAGGGCTTCTGGATTTCTGGCTGGGTGTTTTTATATTTTTTGGATAGCTGGGAGTGGCTTGCTGTACCTCCTTTTCAGAAGAAATTCTTGTTTTCCTATAGTTAGCACCAAGATCTGAATGAAAGGCAGGTAATTTCTTGAAAGCCACCTTCACCCCACGGATTCTTATTTGGTGGAATCCTGCAACAGGAGTTGACTGTGAACATGGAACAAAATCTTGGCTGTCTTCAAACTCACTTTCTGAATCTGATGGGAAATGTGGTGAACAGTGAGTTTTGGGATACATGAAGGCAGACATGTTTAGTAAGGATAATTTCTGTGAAGGCTGCCTGGAGTTTTCAGAAGGTGATCTCAGTGAAAAATCAGATTCTATATGATGACTTTCTGCCAAAGACTTTCTCCACTGTAACAAAACATCCTGTGATTTCTTGGTCATTTCTGTTGTGATGTCCATTTCTTTAGCACTATCATCAAAGAGATCAGCAGAAGCATTGTAGTTACATTCAGGGCCAGTGAAATCATTTTGTGTTAAATTATTATCAATATGTCCATAAGGCATCCCTTTCAATGTATTTGTACTTCTCTTTGGACTACCGCACAGAGCTTCTAAGGGATATGTAAGTTTCCTGCAAATTGTAAGACTGTCACCTTGGTTCTTTGGCCACCTACTATAGTGTTTATTTTCTGAGTTGCAAAGGTCAGAAACAGCATTATCCCTCCTGGAACACAAAGCTGTCAAGTTTTCACTCGTTTCCAAAGGTGATTTTTCTCCCCATTCATTAAAATATTTGATACTGAGACAAGAATGGTCACTCTCTGAAGTACTGTGCTTAAGTGAAATTGTAGTTCTATGTGGTGAAATTCTGGTAGACTTCCCAAGAGTAGAGGTTATTCCTAAACCTTCTGAAGATGGAAACAGAGCTGAGAGATAAGCGTTCAGTAGACAGTGTTCAGAAATATCTCTGTCATTTCTACTTACATAGACAGCCTCTGATGCGTTATGTGGTTGGGACTCTTTTTGAACACTAGCATTTGGATTTGCTTCACAGTTGGAAAGGGAGTTATCTTTGCAAGAGTTTGCTGTGACTGCTGCTTGTGATGATCTTAAACCTACGGGTGTTGTGCGCAGGGCTCCAGTGGTTCTCTGGGGAGTCACAGAGAAACTGCCGTGGTCTGCATGCAATTTATCAATGCCATTATCCAGATGACGCTTTCCACTGCTGGCATCTCTCTGGGTTATAGTAACCTCATTTTCTATAACTTCTAGAAATTTGTTTAAGCTTTCAGAGAATGGAAGATCGTCCCATATCTTGGGGTCATAATCCTGGGAACCACCAGCTATCTCTTCAAGTCTGAGTGACCAAGGTGGACAATACATAGTTGTTTCCTGAAGGCTCGGGGGGGTACTGACATCATGATGCTGGTGACATGTTAGCTCATGTTGGGAATACCTATTTTTAATTTCCACTGCGCTGTGGAAGGATTTTGTATTACTTGGCTTATGGTGCTCTCGCATTTTCAAAGGCGGTACATTCGAACCAGTAACTCCAGGATCATGAGGACTGCTGTGGACTACACTTGGCTGCTTAGCCTGTAAGGCAAGTTCTTCACCCAACCTCTGTGCTGTCCTCTCTCGGTCCATACATGAAACAAAACTCCATGGACACTGAGCAGCCCCACGGCGACTGCTGAAACCAGTGGCCTCCACCAAGGAAATGTGTTCTCTGTTTGGTGGAAGAGCATCAGTGGCCTGGCTTTGTTCTGAAGCTGGGAAATGATCATCATCTGTCAGTTGTGAAACAATGGAAGCAAGTTCAAGTGATGGCTGCCAGAATATTAAAACATCATCCCTGCTGCCAGACTCGGAGGAAGAACTACTGTCCAGGCCGCACAGGCTGCTGAGATCACCACCTGAGTGCTCTAAAGCAAGTGAATGGCTATCAGGTGTCTGGGAGCCACCACGGCATTTCCTGAAATCAGAAAGACGCAAAAGCTGGCGGAAATAGTCAATGACAGTGAAGCCAGCAACACCCGGGTCTGGGAGGACCACCTGGCATGCCACTAGCGCCTTAACTCCTCTCTTGCCACCAAGGCACTGCTCTAAGAAGTTACAGGGACCTGAACCTAGTCCACGTTGCTTTTCAAAATTCTGTGAAAAAAAATAAATTTGAATGAGAATTGTCTTCCTTTGACTACAATGTAAAACAGACACTTAAAATAATTTCAATTTCTCTAGTACAGTGGTTCTCAACCTTTCTAATGCAATGACCCCGCAATACAGTTCCTCATGTTGCGGTGACCCCAAACCAAAAAATAATTTTGGTGGCTACTTCATAACTGTAATTTTGCTACAGTTATGATTCGGAATGTAAATACCTGATATGCATTTTGTATTTTCCGATAGCTTTAGGCGACCCCACTGGGGTCGCAACCCACAGGTTGAGAACTGCTGCTCTAGTATTACAGACACAGAAGCATAAGAGAAGTAAACCTTGAAGGAGACTTATACTCAAATCCTAGTCCTAACATTTACTAGTGTTGTAACTTTGAACAATTTATTTAACCTTTCTGAGCCTGAGTATTCTCATTTATAAAATAATGACTTAAAATGAAAAAGTATTGTATTTGCAATAACATATGGAAGCATACAGTGGCAAGCAAATAGTAGTTGCTCAATAAATGGCAACTATATTTCTCATTAGCTCCCATAAACTTTGAACACTTATGGGAAATGTTCTCACCTGTTTTTTTTTTTTTTAAAAAAAAAGATACCCTGGCTGATTGGCTTAACAGATAGAGCGTCAGCCCAGTGTTTGATGTCCCAAGTTCAATTCCTGCTCAGGGCACATAGGAGAAGCGACGATCTGCTTCTCTCCCCCTTGTCTCTCTCTTCCCCTCTTGCAATTGGTCCAAGTGCCAACCTCAGGCACTGAGGATAGCTCTGTTGATTTGAGCAGCGGCCCCAGGAGGGGGCTGCCAGGTAGAACCCAGTCAAGGCACATGTGGGGGAGTCTATCTCCCCTCCTCTTACTTTAAAAAAATAAAGATAAAGATAAGGTTTTAACAAAGAAAATCTCTGTAGCTCCTGACTTCACCTCCCCTTTAGGCCTTTCTCACCATTCAGTTACAGAGCGCTCTCTTCCTGTTTTTAAAACCCTGATTCCAATATGGATAAAATGTCCATGTGTTCCCTTTAGCATATATGGAGACAGAAAATATTTACTCCTTCAGAGACAGTATATTCTTTTTAATTTCCTTTTCTTTTAAAATTTCATTTATTGATTTTTTTTTAGAAAGAGGACAAAGAGAAAGAGAGAGAAAGAGGGAGGAGAAGCGGGAAGCATCAACTCATATTAGTTGCTTCCTGTATGTGCCTTGACAAGGCAAGCCCGGGGTTTTGAACAGGAAACCTCAGCGTTCCAGGTCAATGCTCTATCCACTGCGCCACCACAGGTCAAGCTCTTTTTAATTTTTCTATAGTCACTTTTATATTTGTTTAAGGCGATCCTTCCTAGTCTATGCTTAGAGTTACCAATGCAGAAGGACCTCGGGATATGCACAGTTCTGTTCCTATAACAGTGACATTACCTGATTTTTGGTGGAAGTCAAAACACACCCTAGCCTGAGTCACTTACCTATCCTAACACAGTTGTAAAATCATAATCTAGTACATAAAAGTACAACCAAGCCAGAGAAAAAGGGACATAAATACACCGTACTGTAACAAAAAAAAATGACAAAAGACCCAATAAGCCAAAACACTCACATCTCAACTTTTTCAAGTTTTATTTTACTTTTTTATTTTAGTATATTTCTTAAGTGAGAAGCAGAGAGGGAGAGAGAGAGACTCCCGCGTGTGCCCAAGTGGGATCTACCTGGCAAGCCCATTAGGGGGCAATGCTCTGTCTAGCTGGGCCATTGCAACCAGAGCCATTCTAGCACCTGAGGCAGAAGCCATAGAGCCATCCTCAGCACCTGGGTCAACGTGCTCCAATGGAGCCTTGGCTGTGGGAGTGGAAGAGAGAGATAGAAGGGATAGGGGAAGGATGGAGAAGCAGGTGGTTGCTTCTCCTGTGTGCCCTGACCGATAATCAAACCCAGGACATATGCACATCAGGCTGACACTCTACCACTGAGCCAACCAACCAAGGCCTCAATTTTTTCAAGTTTTTATGGGAGAGTCGTAAACTTGAAACATTGTATGTCGAGACTGTCATAACCTGAGGACCCCCTGTACGCAGATAAACAAATACCTTACACTTTTGAACTTATATAAAGTTAGAGTTTTAAAGTTCTGAAGGCATTTAAACTAGGCTCTTCTAACTTTTGAAAAAGGAAGTTGTCACACATGGTGGTTTAACAAATCACCTAAAGCCCACTTTTATAGTCAGAAGTGCTTCACATTTATAACTCCTAAACACTAAAGACTTCAAATTATTTCATTACAATGGAAATGTTAACAGAATACAGAAAAAGAAAATTATTCTCAATTACCGTCACTCCAAAAATAAAGGTCTGTCCAATAAAGCAAGTTTCCACTGCTTTAGTTAATAGGTTCAGAGTGGCATCACTATCCAGTGTTCCTGGAATTTCATTAGAAACCTGAATGTATCTTGATTGGAAAGAAAATTTAAAATGTGAAGAGATAACCTTTGAAAATTTTACTTGCCATAAATTCAGAAGACACAAACAGTTTGAAAATGCATCACGAATCTTTTGAGTTACATATAAAGAAAAATGATTTTAAGAGCTAGGCATTTTGTTCCCTCTAGTTTCCCACAACCAGAAAGACAAAAACAATGGATCAGCTGTGAATCAAGTAGACGCCTGCCTAGTCATCGGGCCCAGCAGTTTTTCTATAAGCAGCAGTGGAAGCAGTGGTGGGATCTCCAGCCCTTCTCCTCAGAGCAGAGGTTAGGCTTTCCTCTGCCCTGGCAATGCTGGCTGTGCGCCCTCTGCTGGTTCTTTCTTCAAATGAGTTTCTTCTGTCAAGTGGTTAGGGGAGTTAGGGTAGAAGACTGAGGAGGAAAAACTTCAGTTACTTATATGTCCTGTATTCTCAGGACAATGCCATAATAGGTCATACTCATGCAGGTGAAGTTGAAATGCAAGTGAGAGAAATCACAAACTTTCATTTCTGTTATGCAAACATCCCCACAAATAGCTTCTTCTGCCTCAAGAAACTTGAAATCCTTGAGTGTTAATCTCAATTTGGATAATCCTTCAATTTAAAACAATTTTATGTTCTCTAATTTGCATTAGTTTTGCAATTTAACATTCTAATTACAGTTTAGCTGGTTTCAATAAAAGGATTCTGGTTTAACATTATCATAATAAGTATTTAGGAAATAAAAATCTATTTCTTGATGATCTGTTAAAGGCACTGACGATTTGGAGTTGAGTGGTCTTTTTACCTAATGCATCTTCTTCAAACTCTACTAATATACCAAGGGAGCAGCTAGGAAAAAGAATGCTTTAAATAATTATACCTGTGCAAATCAGTCGCTGTAAGACCAAAGAATGCATCTAAGCAGCTTCCAAAAACAGTAATGCTAAATAATTTGCTTGATTCTTCAACTTTTATGGAAAGTTTGTATCTGTAACTGGCACTTTCGGCTTCACCAGTAGAGCCACATTTTGGACAATGAAACCTGGAAAAATGGAAGAAAAAAGTATAGAAATGTTCAGGGATTTTTTTCATATGATGAAAAATTAATCTAGAAAAGTAAAATTAAAAATAATATTTTGTGTACAAATGTTTCTAGAAAACATATCTTCTTAAACCATATATTTCAGATCAATCTCTTAATTTCTGTATAACAGCTGCTTTCACTAGTTTAAACTGAGTAGCACCACGCTGACAGAAAAGGGAAGGAAAAGGCTGTGGTGGGGGGGGAGATATGGTGGAGAGAGGGAGATGTACTTATGTTCTTACTGGGTAGCTAAATCATGAGGCATATTAGTTAAGTCTGGGGTTGGGTGGGGGTGCAACTAAATGGAATGAAGTAAACACACCAACAGAAGACCTAACGTCTATCTTCTACTAAAACAATAAAGGGGCCCTGGCTTGGTGGCTCAGTGGATAAAGCATCTACCCGGTGCACCAAATTTCATGGGTTTGACCCCCATATGAGAAGCAATAAGGGCACACCTACATGGAACTAAGTGGAAAAAGTTGATGCTTCTCTCTCTCCCCCCTACTTCCCTTCCCTCTCTCAAATCAATGGATTTTTTTTTTTTTTTTACAGGGACAGAGAGTCAGAGGGATAGATAGAGACAGACAGACAGGTACGGAGAGAGATGAGAAGCATCAATCATCAGTTTCTCGTTGCGACACCTTAGTTGTTCATTGATTGCTTTCTCATATGTGCCTTGAGACCGCGGGCCTTCAGCGGACTGAGAGACCCCTTGCTTGAGCCAGCAACCTTGGGTGTAAGCTGGTGAGCCTTTTTTTTTTTTTTTGGCTCAAGCCAGATGAGCCCGCGATCAAGCTGGTGTCCTCGGGGTCTCGAACCTGGGTCCTCAGCATCCCAGTCCGATGTTCTATCCACTGCGCCACCGCCTGGTCAGGCAAATCAATGGAATTTTTATTTTTAAATAATGAATAATCCTGAAACAGTTAATACTGGTAAGTATTTATATAGAGCGGGGGTTGAGAATCTATGGCTCGTGAGCCAAATGTAGCTCTTTTGATGGCTGCATCTGGCTCGCAGACAAATCTTTAAATTAAAAAAAAAATGTTAAAAATATAAAACACACAAAAAAATTAAAATAAAATAAAACACTGCCCTGGCCAGTTGGCTCAGTGGTAGAGCGTCGGCCTGGTGTACAGGAGTCCCGGGTTCAATTCCCGGCCAAGGCACACAGGAGAAGCGCCCATCTGCTTCTCCACCCCTCCCCTTTTCCTTCCTCTCTGTCTCTCTCTTCCTCTCCTGCAGCCAAGGCTCCATTGGAGCAAAGTTGGCCCGGGTGCTGAGAATGGCTCTATGGCCTCTGCCTCATGCGCTAGAATGGCTCTGGTTGCAGCAGAGCGACGCCCCAGATGGGCAGAGCATCGCCCCCTGGTGGGCATGCTGGGTGGATCCAGTCGGGCGCATGCAGGAGTCTGTCTGACTGCCTCCCATTTCCAACTTCAGAAAAATACAAAAAAAAGAAAAAAATATAAAACATCCTCATGTATTACAATCCATTCATTTCCTACCACTCATGTTCATGGTTGTAGGTGGATGGAGCCAATCACAGCTGTCCTCCGGGACAAACACCAACTTTTTATTGGATAACGCGTAAAGTACACGGGTTGTTGTATGGCTCTCACAAAATTACATTTTAAAATATGTGGCGTTCATGGCTCTCTCAGCCAAAAAGGTTCCCGACCCCTGATATAGAGTAACCCAGTCATTTTTCTCACCATTATAATTTTACTTTCTTTAGTTCATTGGAATATGCTAAGAATTTATCAAATTACAAAAAGTTAAGTACAAAACATCTTACTTGTTTTAAAGGCAATGTGTAATTATAGCCCATGTCTTTCTGGTCAAAAACTATGCATCAAGTATAACTCTACTGTACTAAATGTAATCTTGGGATAGTTCTATACCCCTTATACCTTGATTTCTTCATCAGTAAAATTCAGGGTTGAAGGATAAAAGGAGACAAAGTAAAAGAAAAGATCTTTTGCAGGTCTTGCCAATTAATAAATGTTAGTCTGCTTCTCATAATTATATTAAATATTATGATTACTATGTACTGTTTCCCTTCTTTCTAGTTGTTTGCCATAATGTCTTATAATTTATTCTTAATTTAATAAACTAATTACAACATCTCACTGTACTGGTTAATCTTAGGACTTTTTTTTCTTTGTGATGCTCATAATCTAGTTCAGCAATATGCAAACAATTCCATCTCCTGGCATACATAAACTAAATATCAAAATTCTGTGGCACACCAGAAGATCGATTTTTTTGCTGATCTGACAAAAAATAAGTGTAATTTTGATTCATTCACATGGGACGGCTATTGCATTGTCTTTTATCATTTATTTGACACTCTAAGAAAAAAGAGGTCAGTGCCCTTGACTAAATAGTCAGGTATTAACATATTTTACAAGTTCTTGCAGCACACCAACTGAAAATCGCTGATCTAGCTTTAAAAAGTGGCAAATGCAAATAGAAAATAGTAATTGTGAAAATTTGATTGCTGCCAGCTAGCCACTAGGGGGAGCCTAAACTTCAGAGCTACCAACTTGACTATTTTGAACAAAGGTTAACCCTTCATATAAGAAGGTACTGATTCATCATTAGATCTGTGCTATTTACTATTATCTTTTGCAACACTGAGGATGAATCTGTGCTAATCCATCTATATAACCTTACCCAAATCTGCTCGAATTCGTGCTGTAGTTTGGCCATGAATATAGCTCTTCTAGAAGCTGTATATTAATAATATATTTAAGTCTCATGTAAAATTTCTTAGCAAGCCTTAGAATAGTTAATAGGTATCAACATTTTGCAATTTATAGATATTTGCAACATACCTTATTTCATTCTGAGAAGTAAACAAGGCCATTTTAGTCTCATTTACATATGGGGCAATTAGGGTGAATTCTTAAATGTTTATTTTATTGACTTTATAGAGAGTGGGAGAGAGCAGGAGAGAGACAGGAACATCTTTTTCTATATGTGCCTTGACTGGGGATGGAACCAGCAACCACTGTGCTTCGGGACAACACTTGAACCAAATGAGCTATCTGGCCAGGACAATTGGGGTGAATTTTTTACTAAAGGTAATAAAGTTGGTGAATTTCAAATTGACTTAAGTAAATGAGACAAACTTTTGGGTGATGGGAAAGGGGGGTAAGGGATAGAACAGAAGACAGTCTCTGAGCTCTGCTTCACATTTTAAGACAGGAAAAAAAAGTTCTAAGTAGCCGAGACAGATTTCTAGACTAAGGAAACTATGAGTCCCATCAAGTAATCTAGAAGGGCAAGTCCACTGCTTGGGCTGGGTGGGAAGCTTATCTGGATAAATCAATCCCCTCTGATAGGGCTGCAGGCGGGGGCCATGACCCCCTCCTCCTTTAAGTAGACGAAGGAACATTAAAAAACTGGACATTCCAGATCACCTCTGTCCAGATCACCTCTTCGCAGACATACGGACTGACTCACCCTGGTGTGGAAGGTCCCCTAGCTTACTTATGGTTAACCCTTTTTACCCCCACATAACGACTACCAGCCCCCACCCTCAAATTCCCTCTTTAACTCTACCTGTTAGAGAACTGGTTGCTGACCCCCGCCTTAGGAGTCAGCCGGCAGATGACGTCTTAAACTTTTCTTGCCTGAACTCAGGGGTCCTCCTTCGGCCAACCTTACACCCTCCCTTGCTCATAATTTTTGGAAGAGTAGACACACATACACACATAAAAGCTAATTTGGTCCTCCTTATGAAAATAATTACCATGTTCACAGATATAAGTATATACACACACGTATGTGAATATGATAATTACATGAACAATCAAAAACTTTCCAAATTGCTTTTTATATTTTTATGTCTGTGTGCCTACATCTTTACATACATCATGGAACCTTTTCTTTTTTTTTTTTTTTGTATTTTTCTGAAGCTGGAAACGGGGAGAGACAGTCAGACAGACTCCCCCATGCGCCCGACCGGGATCCACCCGGCACGCCCACTAGGGGCGACGCTCTACCCACCAGGGGGCGATGCTCTGCCCCTCTGGGGCATCACTCTGCCGGGACCAGAGCCACTATAGCGCCTGGGGTAGAGGCCAAGGAGCCATCCCCAGCGCCCGGGCCATCTTTGCTTCAATGGAGCCTTGGCTGCGGGAGGGGAAGAGAGAGACAGAGAGGAAGGAGGGGCGGGTGGAGAAGCAAATGGCGCTTCTCCTATGTGCCCTGGCTGGGAATCGAACCCGGGTCCCCCGCATGCCAGGCCGATGCTCTACCGCAGAGCCAACTGGCCAGGGCTGGAACCTTTTCAAATGAAGTCTTGGAACACTAACACAGGGATGAGAATGGGTGTGGAAAACAGGCTGCAAGCGGAGAGTCCATGCAGTTTAGATGTGAGGGTGACAGAGGTGTGGGGGACTGGCAGTAAGCTGACAGGGTCCTTGCTGCCCATCCCCTCATCTCACTTGATTAAGTTGCTACAGGTAATTTGCATGCTCTTCTTCTCATCCTTTGTGTTGTGAAGTTGCTGGTTAAAATATTATGCACGGTGGAGGGTTTTTTGGGCTCTTGGAAGAATTCTTGGTTTGCCTCGGAAACGTGACTTTGTATCTGAGCTCTCTTTGCTTTGCAAAATAGCTTTGCACCTGACCAGGCGATGGGATAGAGGATAGAGCATCAGACTGGGATGTGGAGGACTGAGGTTCGGAACCCTGAAGTCGCCAGCTTGAGCGTGAGATCCTCTGGTTTCAGCAAAGCTCACCAGCTTGAGCCCAAGGTCACTGGCTTGAGCAAGAGGTCTCTTGGTCTGCTGTAGACCCCTGGTTAAGGCACATATGAGAAAGCAATCAATGAGCAACGAAAATGCCGCAACAAAGAATTGATGCTTCTTGTCTCTCTCCCTTCCTGTCTGTCTGTTCCCTCTCTGACTTTCTCTGTGTCTCTGTCCAAAAAAAAAAAAAAAAAAAAAAAAAAAAAAAGCTCTGCTCTCTGTACTATGAAATACAGCTTTTTTGGAGGTGCTTTCGCTCTTGTAGGATCAGCCTATAGAGAGATCTCCCGATCCCGTTCTTTTTCTCTGTGTTTATTTCCTAATCTTGCACCGTTCCCACTCAAGACCTGCACAATTATGATAGTGCTAGTTCATGGCAAATGGGGCTCTTGTTGAAACTCACGTGAGGGCCGGAGCCCATCCTCCCAGTCAGCCCTCTCCATTCCTCTTTCCCTAACCCCTTCTCCCTCTAGGCATGATGGAGTCTTAAAGCTCTGCATACTGTCATTTGAAAACCACCACTGCTCTAAAATTTGGAGGCTGAAAAATACAGAGTTAACCCCATAAAATAGGAAAGAGCTCTCATGGTTGTTATCACTAAGGTGTCTCTGAAATCTGTTGCCAAGGCGAGTGTGGACTGTGTGGACTTCCTCTGTGGCAGAGGGGGAACAGAGGGGGAAGAGGCATTTCTGTGTCCTGCGCTGGTTTACAACTGACTTGTACCTCCTCTCTCGGGCTCACAAGCTTTTTCCTTGTACCTTGTGGAGGCTAGGATTATCCGGGAGAAGCACTTCTGACATGAAGGATATATAAAACTCGAATTTTGGAGAGCAAGAACCGAGGCAAGAAGAAATTTTCTTCTATTCATGTGGTCACGCTGTGGCCTGCAAAACAAAATAGTCACGGGGGTGAATGGCAATCTTCCACTGTAGGCGCGAAATTCACTTCTGAGGAAGACCTCAACCTCCGAGGCAAAGCCAACAGGTGTCTTTTCTAGTAAATGTGTATGCACTGAAAACTAACTGACTGTCATGCTTAATTAAAAACATTAATAGAAAGAAAATAAGATTGAAAACAAAACAGTTCAAACAAACATTCTGTTTCTGACTACTCTGTCTCAGTAATTCAGGAAAACATTCATTGGGCTTCTTTCACCATCTTTAGAAGAAAAGCTACACAGAACTTGCTTTTAGCATAAATAAATTGGAAGGAACTTAGATGAATTTAGAGTACTTTTTTTTTTTTTACAGAGGCAGAGATAGAGACAGACAGACAGACAGGAACGGAGAGAGATGAGAAGCATCAATCATTAGTTTCTCGTTGCGCATTGCGACTTCTTAGTTGTTCATTGATTGCTTTCTCATATGTGCCTTGACCACGGGCCTTCAGCAGACTGAGTAACCCCTTGCTGGAGCCAGCAACCTTGGGTTCAAGCCGGTGAGCTTTTTGCTCAAACCAGATGAGCCCGCGCTCAAGCTGGCGACCCCGGGGTCTT
This sequence comes from Saccopteryx bilineata, assembly GCF_036850765.1. Lineage (NCBI taxonomy): Eukaryota > Metazoa > Chordata > Mammalia > Chiroptera > Emballonuridae > Saccopteryx > Saccopteryx bilineata. Next base: position 48,150,145 of record NC_089498.1, on the reverse strand, counting down.
GAACCTGGATCCTTCCGCATCCCAGTCCGACGCTCTATCCACTGCGCCACTGCCTGGTCAGGCAGAGTACTTTTTTTAAGATCCTAAATTGTTGGGAAATGGTCCCTCTTAGCTCAAAAAAAAAAATGACTTTATTGGATCTCAGTGGGCACATTTTTATAGAGCTTAAAGAGAAAAAAAATTTATATTCTGCAAATAGGAAAAGCAAAATGTTATGTGATAAGAGTTCAAAGTGCTTTAATCATCGTATAAAACATATCAGAGAAGTGAAACAGTAAAATAGCAATGTTTTATTCTTTTATACTTTAAAAAATTTCAAACGTTGGTTTACCAACATTTAAAGCTGACTAGCACCAGAGAAATGGCAGCATGAGAGACACTCTCAACCTCTCCCCTTGAAATTTCAAGAAATTCAACAACTATATGCAGAGAAGGAACCCCAGATGTACCTGAGATATCCACACACCACATAGACAAAGGTCTGATTGTGTGAGAAGGCTGGCCAAAGACAGAATCCACTCCCAGAGGACAAAAGCTGTAGGACTGAGTTGTTCCCTTTCCTCACTGATCTTAGGGAGGTGCTTTTAGCGTGGGTTTTGTTTAGGAGACAGGGGAAATACTGTAGACTGAGGGGCAGAGAGGAAGGAGCTGAATTAAAGCCAAGTACAACCAAGAGCAGGAACATGGCCAGTTCCCAGTGGCTGCTTCATCTCTGAGCTCCATTTGAGATTGCAGGGGCTGGGCACACAAATAGCCCACAGCACACTCTGTACATCTGCGCGCCAAATAGCCCGTGGAGATTGGCGCCTCAATCTGCCCACGGGGCCCACAGTTTGGCCGTGTGGCACAGAGGACAGCTTAATATGTGATCTGCGTACCGCCCACCCTGTGTCCCATGCTCGGGGGAGAGGGTAGGGGGTACCCCGCAGCCCCTGCCCCACCCAGGGCCACACTTTGAGTAGTATCAGAGGAAGGAGCAGGCCATGTTACCCCCAGCCTCCCAAGTTCCTAATTGCTCCCCCTTGGAGTGAGAACAGTGGTGATAGCTCATCTTCACTAGCTATCAGAGAAATGCAAATCAAAACTACAATGAGGTACCACCTCACTCCTGTTAGATTAGCTATTATCAACAAGACAGGTAATAACAAGTGTTGGAGAGGCTGAGTAGAAAAAGGAACCCTCATCCACTGTTGGTAAGAAAGTAAATTAGGCCTGACCTGTGTTGGCGCAGTGGATAAAGCATTGACCTGGATATGCTGAGGTCGCCGGTTCGAAACCCTGGGCTTGCCTGGTCAAGGCACATATGGGAGTTGATGCTTCTAGCTCCTCCCCCTTCTCTCTCTCTGTCTCTCCTCTCTCTCCCTCTCCCTCTGTCTCTCCCTCTCCTCTCTAAAAAATGAATAATAAAAAAAAAAAAAGAAAAAAAAAGAAAGTAAATTAGTACAACCACTATGGAAGAAAGTATGGTGGTCCCTAAAAATATTAAGAATAGAATTACCATATGACCCAGCAATCCCTCTACTGGGTATATACCCCCAAAACTCAAAAACATTGGTACATAAAGACACATGCACCCCTATGTTCATCACAGCATTATTCACAGTGGCCAAGAAATGGAAACCACCAAAGTGCCCTTCAATAGAGGATTAGATAAAGAAGATGTGTGGTACATATATACAAAGGCTGGCAAAATACTGGAACTGCTTAAGAAAAAAGTCCTCCCTTCCCTATGCCTGTAAGAACTGCAGGCAAGAGCAGGAAGGGGAGATGATCTTTGAGACGGGAGTCCACCCTTCTCTCAGGTTGCAGCCCCTAACTAAACCTCTTTCTTTTTGGCGCCAGCACCTGCCTCACGATTTTGACTTGTGTTGCATCAACACAGTTAAAAGCATTCACTTTTTTAGGTTACAATGTCCTCCCCGCCCCCAAGCTTGGTACTGATGGTCCAGGAGACACTGACCAGAGACTGGATGTATATACATATATATTTGGTTATGATACTTATTTAATTTTCAAATCATTTTTAAAATTTTTTAATCCCAGTTGACATACAGTATTATATTAGTTTCAGATGTACACCCCAGTAATTAGACATTACATAACTAAGTGATCTTCCCAATTACTCTTATACCCATCTGACACCATTTATAGTTATTAGAATATTATTGACTATACTCCCATGCTGTACTTTACATCCCATGACTTTTCTGTAACAACTTATTTGTACTTCTTCATCACCTTCACTTTTTTACCATCCCCCAAACCTCTTCTCATCTGGCAACCATCAGTGTTCCATGTATCTATGAGTCTGTTTCTACTCTGCTTGTTCATTTATTTTGTTTTTTAGATGAAATTGTTGATAGACATATGTTTATTGCTATTTTGTTGTTTATATTTGTTATCTTTTTTTTCTTCTCAGAGAAGAGGATTTAACATTTTATGAAATAGTGGTCTGGTGGTGATGAACTCCTTTAGCTTTTTCTTGTCTAGGAAACTCCTTATATATCCCTCGAGTCTAAAAGATAACTTTGCTGGGCAGAGTAATTTGGTTTTACATCCTTGCTTTTTATCACTTAGAATATTCCTTGCCACTTCCTTCTAACCTGCAAAGTTTCTGTTGAGAAATCAACTGACAATTATAAGAGCTCCCTTGTAGGTAAGTAACTGCTTTTCTCTTGCTCCTTTGAAGATTTTCTCTTTGTCATTAAACTTTGGCATTTTAATTATAATGTGTCTTGGCCCTGGCCAGTTGGCTCAGCAGTAGAGAGTCAGCCTCGCATGTGGAAGTCCCGGGTTCGATTCCTGGTCAGGGCACAAAGGAGAAGCGCCCAACTGCTTCTCCACCCTTCTTCCTCTCCTTCCTCTCTGTCTCTCTCTTCCTCTCCTGCAGCCAAGGCTCCACTGGAGCAAAGATGGCCCGGGCGCTGAGGATGGCTCCACGGCCTCTGCCTCAGGCACTAGAATGGCTCCAGCCACAGTGGAGCAATGCCCCAGAGAGCAGAGCATAGCCCCCTGGTGGGCATGCCGCATGGTCAGGTGCATGCGGGAGTCTGTCTGTCTGCCTCCCCACTTCTAATTTCAAAAAAATACAAAAAAATAATTAATTATGGTGTGTCTTGGTGTGGGCCTCTTTGGATTTACTCTCTTTGGGACTGTCTGTGCTTTCTGGACCTGTATGTGTATTTCCTTTATCAGTTAGGGAAATGTCATTTTTTTCCAAACAGGTCTTCAATTTCTTGCTCTCCCTCTTCCCCCTCCTGCATTTCCATGATGTGAACGTTGCTGTACTTGGAGTTGTGTCAGAGTATTCTTCCATTATTTTAGTTTTTTGGATCCTTTTTTCATTTGCTACTCTCAGCGGGTGTTTCTCCTTCCTTATATAAATATTTCAAATTGCTGATTTGATCTTGGCTTCACTAAGTTTATTGAGCATTCTTGTAACTAGTGTTTTGAATTCCGCATCTGGTAGATCACTTGTCTCTATTTTGTTTAGTTCTTTTTCTGGAGTTTTCTCCTGTTCTCTCATTTGGGACATGTTTCCTTTTCTCCTCACTTTGGCAGCCACCATGTTTATTTCTATGCATTAGGTAGAGCCGCTTCATTTCCTAGGCTTGGTGCAGTGACTAACAGGATTTGTTCCCAGGGCCCAGGAATGCTAATCTGTCTGCTGGCCTAGCCAATCCTCAACATAGCTTAACAGAAATGCCCCTCCCTCCTAGAGGAGGCTGTTCTCTCCGCTAGGCCTCCTGAAGGACTGGGACTGCTAGAATATGAAAGGCAGGGCAACAGGCTAACTAGGCCAACTTTTAAACACTGCATTTGTTCCAACGAGCAGCTCCTTCCAGCCACAGATTCAGAACTTTTCAGTATCTAGATACCTGGGGGAAAGGAAAAGGGCATGGGGCATTTGAAAAGCATAAGACTGGTCTTTTTTGTCAAAATTCAGGAAGAAATGGTCAAGTTTCAGCAACCAGCTGCTTGTGGCACTGGCTCAGTATCTCCCTACTAGCAGCCATCCTGCACTTAAGGACACACTCATGAGGCCCACACCCAGGTACTTTCAGCCTCACTGTAAGGCACAAAGGGATTTCATATCATGGGAAGGCTTCTGGCCCTGTGGGAAAGGGGTAAGGTATGGGCATCAGGCACTGGGGCTGGAAGGAGGTCCCATATCAATCCTAGGCACTTGGCCACACAATGCAGGGCTAGGAGAGTCTTGGTGCACTCATCTTTGCCTTACCTACCAGGCTTCCTCCTCTTTTACAGGAAAGGGAATTTCTGTCACATGAAGTCAAACAACGTCTACATTCACTATTTCAGACCCCCAAATCCCATTATCACCTACTATCATCCTTTCATACTCCAGAATTTGATAAATGTCCTGACCCAAACCTCCTCTGTCCCCTAAACGAGGTAGCAAAAGGGCCTTTGGGAATTTACCCAAGTTCATATATCCTTTACAATGTTAGACCTAAGGAAAGGTTCCAAATTAGGGAAACTGCCCAAAATATACAGCTTATCAAAGACTAGCCTTAGCCACCTAACTTCATCAATTTAACCTATTTCAGCTATGAGTTTTACGAGTTTGCTTTATAACACCTGTCTCATACAAGTATGCCTCTTAAAAGTGTTTGACAATTTAAGGAACAAGTTAATTGCTTTTTAGCTACTACAAAGTTGAAATTTACTTATTTTTACTGTTAAAAAGATCAAGGACTTTTGTTTTGCTTTATATATTTTTCCCAACCTGGTCCCTCCAGAATTTTTCAATTCTTTGGCAAGTGTGTCATGGCAATACATTTATTTGCATAAATCCATTAAGAATCTGTTCTCTCTGAATAGAACACATAAACCCTAGAATTTCAGAGCCAAAAAATGACTCTGGTTTCTCACTTTTCACTCCCACGGCAATGTGTATTTCTTTTGCTTTCTACAACCAAAGGGTCCTCATGATGAACTTCTCAAACCAGTCACAATCTGGTCAAAGGTAGCTTGATCATGCCACAACAAGCACCTTTCGTTTATTTTTTTAGACTTTAGTTCTGTTTTCACCCTTTACTGAGAATATAGGGCAATGTTACAGTTTGGGATCATGAGATCAACAAATGTGATATAGAATTGACAAGAATGTCCTGAATTATGGGAGTAAGTGGTTTTCCAGTTCAGGGGGTAGGAAAGAGAACAGGTGCAGAATCTTCCAAGAAGAGAACCACAGTCCTCACACACCAATGGGTTTTGGCTTCAACTCATTAATGGCTGGAAGAAGCCAGTCTGGTCAACTACCTTCATTACAGCAAGTCAGAATCTGCACAATTTTTCAAACTAATAGTGAACTCCAAACTGATTTATAAATGGTTCTGAAAGGTACCATAGTTATGTCACTGACACATGATAACGTGACCCATGACTATACTTATAGATAAATGGAACTGAATTAAGAACACAGAAATCAACCAATCCGTCAGTCATTTGACATCTGACAAGAGCTGACGACAGGAAATGAAATAAGGGTTTGTTCAACAAATGGAGCCAGCGGCTAACTGTCCAACCGCAGTTCAAACTGGCCCCTCTCCTCATCTCACATTCCATAGTTAACTCGAATAGGTAAAAGACTTAAATGTAGGAGGTAAAAGCATAAACTCTCAAAGAAAACAGAGCTAAACCTTCATGCCCTGGGATTTAGCAATGGTTTTTCCTGACAACAAAGTATAAGCAATGAAAAATACATAAAGAAATAAATGAGACTTTTCTCAAGATGAAAACTGTGCATCAAAACTAGTTAAACACAGAGGAAAAATACAGCCTACAGAAGAAAATAGTTGCATATTATATCTATGATAAAACTCTCTTATCCAGAACATACAAAGAACTTTTATAACTCATCAAGAAAACAAATTAATTTTTCATTTTTTAAATTTTATTTACTGACTGAATGGAGAGACACAGAGACAGAGAGAGAAACATCGAGTTGTTGGCCAACACATCCCTGCTGTCACTGGTTGATTCTTCTCCGAGCCCTGATCCAGGATCAAACCTACAACCACGGCGCGTCTGGAGATGCTCTCCGTGGTCGGCAAACTCATTAGTCAACAGAGCCAAATATCAACAGTACAACGACTGAAATTTCTTTTGAGAGCCAAATGTTTTAAACTTAAACTATACAGGTAGGTACCTTCCTTATCGAGGTGGCGCCCACACATGGTATTTTGTGGAAAAGCCACAATCAAGGGGCCAAAGAGCTGGAAGTGGCTCTCAAGCTGCAGTTTGCCGACCAGGGCTCTAACCAACTGAGTTAGGTAGCTAGGCTAACAGCTAAAATATTTTTTTAAGTGACAGGAGGGGAGACAGAGAGGGAGACTTCCACATGCGACCCAATCGAGATCCACCTGGCAAAGCCCACCAGGGGCGGATGCTCAAATCAACCAAGCTATCCTCAGTGTCCAGGACAGAAGCTCAAATCAATCAAGCCACTGGGGTCCTGACTTGAGATCAAATCCAGGATTTCCGTAAACCGGGCTGACCTCCATTAACTGTGCTAACTAGTCAGGGCAAACAACTAAATTTTAAAAATAAACTTGAATAGTCCCATCTTCAGAAAAGACATACAAATGGTAAACAAGCACAGTTCAACGTCATTAGTCATAATGTAAATGCAAATTAAAATCACAAAATAATACCCCCTTCACAGACACCAAAATGGCTGTAATTGAGAAAACTCAAAATAATAAATGCTGATAATGCTATAGAGAAATGGGGCCCCTTAAACATTGCTTGTGCATATGTAAAATAGTGCAGCCTTCGGCATTTCCTCCAAAAATTACCATAGGGTTCAGCAATCCCACTTCTAAATATGTATATACCCTGAGAAATTGAAAATTTGTGTTCAAATAAACTTATCCATGCATATTCACAGTAGCATTGTTCACTTAAAGGTAGATATTATTCATCAACAGGTAAATGAATAAACAAAAAGTGCTCAGTCCATAAACAGAATTACTATACTGTCATAGAAAGAAATGAAGTAAAATTGTGCAGCTGGCCCTGGCCGGTTGGCTCAGCGGTAGAGCGTCGGCCTAGCGTGCGGAGGACCCGGGTTCGATTTCCGGCCAGGGCACACAGGAGAGGCGCCCATTTGCTTCTCCACCCCTCCGCCGCGCTTTCCTCTCTGTTTCTCTCTTCCCCTCCCGCAGCTAAGGCTCCATTGGAGCAAAGATGGCCCGGGCGCTGGGGACAGCTCTGTGGCCTCTGCCCCAGGCGCTAGAGTGGCTCTGGTCGCAACATGGCTACGCCCCGGAGGGGCAGAGCATCGCCCCCTGGTGGGCAGAGCATCGCCCCTGGTGGGCGTGCCGGGTGGATCCCGGTCGGGCGCATGCGGGAGTCTGTCTGACTGTCTCTCCCTGTTTCCAGCTTCAGAAAAATGAAAAAAAAAAAAAAAAATTGTGCAGCTGCTGTGGAAAACAGTATGGAGATTACTTAAAAAATAAAAACAATGAACTAGGGTGTCGCAATGAAAAACTGATTGATGGCCCTGGCCGGTTGGCTTAGCGGTAGAGCGTCGGCCTAGCGTGCGGACGACCCGGGTTCGATTCCCGGCCAGGGCACATAGGAGAAGCGCCCATTTGCTTCTCCACCCCTCCGCCGCGCCTTCCTCTCTGTCTCTCTCTTCCCCTCCTGCAGCCAAGGCTCCACTGGAGCAAAGATGGCCCGGGCGCTGGGGATGGCTCTGTGGCCTCTGCCCCAGGCGCTAGAGTGGCTCTGGTCGCAATATGGCGACACCCAGGAGGGTCGCAACATGGCGACGGCCAGGATGGGCAGAGCATCGCCCCCTGGTGGGCGCGCCGGGTGAATCCCGGTCGGGCGCATGCGGGAGTCTGTCTGACTGTCTCTCCCTGTTTCCAGCTTCAGAAAAATGAAAAAAAAAAAAAAAAGAAAAACTGATTGATGCTTCTCATCTCTCTCCGTTCCTGTGTGTCTGTCCCTATCTATCCCTCTCTCTGACTCTCTGTCTCTGAATTTAAATAAATAAATAAATAAATAAATAAAGAGATTTCACGTATAATCCAGGAATTCCACTTCAGGGAACAAACCCAAAACATTTCAAAGCAGAATAAAAAGGTATCTGTACACGCATATTCATAGTAGCATGATTCACAATAACCAAAAGACACCCAAGTGTCCACTGATGAGTGTATGAACAAAATGTAATATATACATAGTTGAATATTATTCAGTCTTAAAAATTGAGGATATCTGACAGGCTACAACATGGATAAACCTTGGTGTCATTATGCTAAAAGAAATATATGATTCCACTTATATGAGCCATCTATAGAAATCAAAAGCAGACAGGACGTTGTATGTGGTTGCCAGGGGATGAGGAGTTTGTTTAATGAATAGTTTCCCTTGAAGGAAATAAAGTTCTGAAGCTGCATGGTGTTGAAGGTATTTACACAACAATGTAAATGCTGATAATGACCCAGAATCATTACAGAGACCAAGCCCTGTGCCTAGTTCACCAAACGTGGTGAAGCAGTCCACAGGTCATTAAATGCCGGGGGGCCAGACTATGTTAACAGCCACTATGCCTTGGAGTAGAGACATCATGGGATTCTTTCATTCCAATTTTCCACAACATAATAACCGTATCACTAAAAAACTATCATGATCGGCCTGACCTGTGGTGGTGCAGTGGATAAAGCATCGACCTGGAAATACTGAGGTCGCTGGTTCGAAACCCTGGGCTTGCCTGGTCAAGGCACATATGGGAGTTGATGCTTCCAGCTCCTCCCCCCTTCTCTCTTCTCTCCTCTCTTCTCTCTCTCTCTCTCCCTCCTCTCTAAAATGAATGAATAAAAAAAAAACTATCATGATCAAAAGAGGCTGGTACTGGCATAAAAACAGACACAGATCAAGGGAGCAGAATGGAGAATCCAAAAGTGAACCCGCATAAATGACACAGATAACGCTGGACCGGCACAGACAGAATGACACTAAAAACAAACTGAAAACCCAACAATTATTCACGCAGACCCTTCCTGAGCTGGGTCCCCGGAGGACTGACAGCCCCTGGCCCCAGCCCTCCACAGTCCTTGTACACAGGAAGCTTCTGCTCCCCTTTACCCCTTCGCAGCGCCTTAGAGGGTGGGGGTAACACGAGGGAAACAGCACAGATACGGATCCACGTTTGCCCCAAAGCTACAGCAGACGCTCAGGGGAACCAAGTTTCCTCAGAACAGATGTGACCACAAGTCCTGAAGCAGCATGACAGTTGTCATTCATTGCACTAATTCTTACATAAACTCGGATGGGAGCTAATACACTCCTGAACCCAGTCCGAAGCATGAAGTATGCGTTCACAAAGAGTGGTTGCACAGGAAGTGCTCATTTAAACTGGCCAAGCCTGACCAGGTGGTGGCGCAGTGGATAGAGCGTCAGACTGGGATGTGGAGGACCCAGGTTCAAGACCCCAAAGTTGCCAGCTTGAACAGGGGCTCATCTAGTCTGAGCAAAAGCTCACCAGCTTGGACCCAAGGTCACTAGCTCGAGCAAGGGGTTACTTGGTCTGCTGAAGGACCGCAGTCAAGGCTCATATGAGAAAGCAATCAATGAACAACTAAGGTGTCACAACGAAAAAAAACTGATGATTGATGCTTCTCATCTCTCTCTCCGTTCCTGTCTGTCTGTCCCTATCTATCACTCTCTCTGTCTCTGTAAAATAAGTAAATAAATAAAAATAAAAAATAAACTGGCCAAGCCTTACCAGGCAGTGGCGCAGTGAATAGAGCGTCGAACTGGGATACGGAGGACCCAGGTTCAAAACCCCAAAGTCACCAGCTCGAGCGCAGACTCATCTGGTTTGAGCAAGGCTTACCAGCTTGAGATCAAGGTCACTGGCTTGACTGTAGCCCCCTGGTCAAGGCACATATGAGAAAGCAATCAATGAACAGCTAAGGTGCCGCAATGAAGAAATGATGCTTCTCATCTCTCCCTGTCTGTCCGTCCCTCTCTGTCCCTCTCTCTGTCTCTGTCACAAAAATAAATAAATAAGCCAAAAATAACTCTGGGCAAACCTGTCTGGGTGAAGTGCTCATGACAATTGCTATACCAGAACTGCTCGCTTAAATTGGGCAACGAGGACATGGGCCCCAGTCTAGAAGGAACGCTCAGGCGAACGTGCCTGGACGAAGGGTTCACAGCACACCTGCTGGCTGAACTGCGTCCCGTACCCCAGGGACCTCTCTGCTCGTCAAACAATGGCTAACACTGGAATAGAGCCTTTGCATGCACGTCTCCCCACAACCCTCAGCCAAGGACCAGCCAATGGTGCAAAACTGAGGGCCAGGTCATGGAATTCAGATCAAGGTCCCTCCCGGCCAGTTACCCCAAGACCTGCTCTGTTCTTTATACCCAGGGTGGAGCCAGGAGAAGTCACCTCCAGGTTTCTCCTTGCCTATTTACCCCCCACACCCTCTGCCTCTTACAAGCTGTATTGGAAGGGAATGAACAATCATTTCCAGGTCTCCCCTGGCCACTTGCCCCCTGAAGACCCCCTTTGCCCCTCACACACTGGCTGAAGCAGAAATGGAGAATTCACCACCAGCTATCTCCTCCCACCTTACGCAAAGCCCAGCTCTGCCCCTCACACCCCGGATTTTTTGCCCCCCAGGACTCTGATGCCTTGTTCTGCAGGCATCCCCTCTGCTCCTCAACAGCTGGCTGGAGCTGGGGTAGAAAATCCACCTCCAGGTCTCCTCTAAGCCCTTCCCTCAGGACACCCTGTGCAACTCACATGCCAAACAGCTGTCCTGGGAAAAAAAGATACCTAAAGGAGGGCTCCTGGTGGATAGCTGGGCTTAAATTTTTACAAAATGACCCTAACAGCCAATCCTACACAGAAACTTCTCATACAAACCTCACTGCAGGGAGAAGCTGGTACTGACCAGCAAACTTCCTCTCGCACTGAACGGAGTGATGAAGATGTCTAGACAAAAACCAGAGCAAAGAAGAAATAACAAAACCAGACCAGAACTTGGGGGTGAAACACAGCAAAGTACAGCTGAGCTGTGTGCCTGGGAGAGAATTCATCCTAGGACTGCCTCGCCCAGGCCTCCCAGTCCTGATGCTTCATAACTGACAAGTGGCACTATTGAGCTGTTCATGCCGTGCTGCTTCATAATTCACCTGGAACAATGCTGAGCTTCTCAGCAGCGTTGCTGTTCTCACAGCCGTGTGGTGAAATAACTGATCTATTTGCTTGGCATAAAGTTTCCTACCTTCCCCGCACCCTAACCTGGCGACTCCTATAGGCAGTGAATTAGAGGCAATAACCATTGATTGACAGACACCAGAGGCCAGACTCAGGATCCCAGACACAGACTCAGAACCAAAAGCTGTACCCCAGACCTCGGTCTCCAAACGCAAAACTCTTCCTGGATCCAAAAGCCAGACCTTGACCCAGAATGCCAGGCACCAGGCACTGACACTGACTCAGTCACTAACTTCCATACACCAGACCCTGGACACAGAGCTGCACGTGGATCCCACACACAAAACAAAGCCACACCACAGAAAGAGACCCGGACACACAGCAGAGTAGAGATTTGACCCCAGAGATAAAACCCAGATCTATAACTAGGACTTCTTAGCCAGATGATGTCGGAGCTAGACACCGGAGCACAGCTGCCCGACGCAGAAGCTGAACCAGACCCTTACAATGTAAGCAGACGCACAACTCAATAAAGAAAACCCATGACTCTCTAAGTCCAAGGAGCTAGCTTCACAGATATTGTCTCATGACAATGTATTTGTAGAAGACAGGAAAATAACTCACAGCACTTCTAAATTCCACCAAACTGAAACTGACCAGGAAGGCTGACAGAGTGAACAAAAATAATGCTCACCTTTCCCCGCAGATGTTCATGATCTCTCAGCTGCAGCAGTTTCCGTTAGCCATTTCCCACCAGTTAATTTCACATGGCAGCTGATCAATACCATGGGGGCTAATAATCAAATTAACAGAAGATATTGCAAGTGTAATACATAAAAAGGATAATTCACATACATATGAATAGCAAAGACAATGAGTTAATATTTGGTACAGGGAACATTTTGGGTATTGGGGGAACAAGGTCTTACACTTTGAAGGTGAAATGGATGATAGGCAGGTAAATCCCAGTCTGACCAGGCGGTGGTGCAGTGGATAGAGCGTTGACCTTGGATGCTGAGGACCCAGGTTAGAAAGTCCAAGTTCCAGGCTTGAGCAATGGGTCACTGACTCCGCTGGTAGGTGCTACCCCCACCGTCGATGCACATATGAGGAAGCAACTAAGGTGCCGCAACTATGAGTTGATACTTCCCATCTCGTTCCTTCCTCTCTACCCTGTCTCTGTCTCAAAAAAAAACAAAAATCAAAACTGCATACCCAGCAAGTTACTTTTTGTAGGCAGCCCCAAAATCAACAGGACATGTGGGATAAGGTAAAGGGGTCTACAAACTCCTTGGAGTCTGAATTTCTAAAGCTAAGGTAAAAATGCTAAAGTTTTCTCCCTAATCCAGGTTTATCCAATTGAATATCTTAAGAAGAAAATCATAGATCCTTTCTAAGTCGTTTCTTCAAAACATGTCAAGCACAAAACTGGCCTTCTTCATTCCCACCTTTGAAATTTTAAGTTTTACATCCACAAGCTAAACTAGTAGATTGTTCCATATTTTGTTGATATAATTATTCAGTCCTGAGAATAAGTTAATTTAGTTAAGTTGTGAAATTTTTCTCCAGGAAATAATGCCATTGATGTACTCCCATAATTTACCTCCTATTAAATATGATTACTTGCTTACATGGAAAAAAAAAAAAAAAAGAAATCTTACCTCTAACCTTAAGGGTCTATTGCCTAAAATATATTTGAGGCAAATTAACAACAAAAAGTAACCAAATTTTAGACACACATATGGCCTTACCTGTGATGGCACAGAGGATAAAGCGTCCACCTGGAATGCTGAGGTCGCCGGTTGGAAACCCTGAGTCAAGGCACATACCTGCTCCTCCCCCTACCTTTCTCTCTCTCCACTCTCTAAAATTAATAAATGTATATTTTAAAATAAGTAAAAAAAAAATGATTGACCTTTTCATTCCCAGCCCTCACTATGACCGCCCATATAGAAAAGGCTAACTGCTGCAAAAATAACATAGCGTGTTCCGACACACCTCGCGCCACCAGCGCACCCGGCCCTGCCCGGGCAACGCTCAGTAACGGCAGGGAAGAGGGCGCAGACAGAATCCAACGTCCTCCAATCGAATCTCCCGCGTCCCCTTCCGCCGGAAGTGACGCTTGGGTGTGTTTCCCCAAAAGCCAATCAGAAGAAGGCGCCCGAGGGTGGAGCTTAAGCAGGATGTACAGTTTAGCTTGGGGGTCCACCATTTTCGTCAAATACGTAGTTGTGTAGAGAGATGTTCGAGGCAAGTTTCCCCCCCGACATGTTGAGCAGGACAGTCTGTAAAGTTGGTTTTGGGGCAGCGCGGAGCTAGAAGGGCGTCGGGGTGCCCGGGGAGGGGTGGGACCGCCCCTCCAACTCGAGTTCGGCGGAGTGACAGGAAGGAGGATGAAAGCTGGTGACGGGGCCGGCGGAGCGGTGAAGACGAAAGAAGGTTCAGCTCTCGGACATGCCGCCGCCAGGGCATTGGGACAGAAAGGGAGTGGCAGCAGGAGGCGGGAGCGAGGCCGAGCCTGAAGCATCTGCGAGAAAAAGGGGGGCGGAGCCGTAAAAAGTGGCCAGGACCGAGCGGGATTTGGGGGGTCCCTGTGAGCCTCGGGCGACCTCTTGGTATGGGTTGTGTGGGCGACACGGAGGCTTGGGTCCACCCGCGGACAGAGTAGCAGAGGAGGCGGTTAGACTTAGGAGGACCCAGGAGCCAGACTGAGCAGTCTGAGAAGCCGTGCTCCTCTTTTTTTTTTTTTTTTTTTTTTTTTGTATTTTTCTGAAGCTGGAAACGGGGAGAGTCGGTCAGACAGACTCCCGCATGCGCCCGACCGGGATCCACCCGGCACACCCACCAGGGGCGACGCTCTGCCCCTCCGGGGCGTCGCTCTGCCGCGACCAGAGCCACTCCAGCGCCTGGGGCAGAGGCCAAGGAGCCATCCCCAGCGCCCGGGCCATCTTTGCTCCAATGGAGCCTTGGCTGCGGGAGGGGAAGAGACAGAGAGGAAGGAGGGGGTGGGGGTGGAGAAGCAAATGGGCGCCTCTCCTATGCGCCCTGGCCGGGAATCGAACCCGCGTCCCCTGCATGCCAGGCCGGCGCTCTACCACCGAGCCAACCGGCCAGGGCCCGCCGTGCTCCTCTTGAGTTGACCCAGTGCAAGCGCCCGCACCTGTCCGAACCTCAATTTCCTCTTTTGTAAATGAGAATAACAATCATACACCCGCACGACATTTCTGTGATGGTTGATGTTGGGCAGATAAAATGTATTATGCTCACTTTGTTAAAGAGGCCATTGCCCAGGTGGTATTAATGTGTGTTGGGGTGGGCTAAAGGCAGGCAGAATCCTTGTAGCCTGGGGCTTGGTTTTGGGATTAAGCCTTTCCCACCCTTTTTGGTGTAAGGTGGTACAATCCTATCATGCCTCAGAGAAGTGACTTTGTATTAGAGACTTCCCTATTATGTATATTGAATTAAGGGTTTGGATTTCTACACTATAAAATGGGAACGGAGCGAGAGTTTGCTTCTTGGTTCCTGAGGTTAGCATGAGAGCAGAGAGAGTAGAGCCAGCAGCAGAAGGAGGCCACGTGGAGGAGGCCAGGAAAAGCAGCCAAGATGGCGGAATGCTGAGTGAGATGCCAGTTTTTGCAGAGTTTGTATCTGGGATAAGGAAGGAGATGGGGAACTGAGGAGAATAAGGCTGGTGAGCTAGAAACCTTTGACTCTAGGAAACTCGGATAAGTCAGTAGCTTTGTGAGCACTGAATGTGACTGGGGTTTTGGAGCCCAGTGTGTATTTTTTACTTGCCCACCGGGTGCAAGCTAGGATTAAAGGCTATGGCCCACCAGTTTTTGGCTCCATGGTTTCTTTACCGACTGTCCGAATCCAATGCGAACCTGCATGGGCCAGGCTGCTTTGATGGTGGCCCTGGCCGTGGCTTCTGGCTCTACAGTTGACTTAGATGAGATGATGATGTGTGCGCCCAGTGATATAGTGACATATAGTGAACAATCAATAATTTTTCACGGTAGCTATTCTTACTATCATTATATGGAACTTGCGGAGAGCAAGCGGTGTGGCAATGGAAGTAAGGCGGACAGGGTAGGGTTTGGTAGTGAAAAAAGACGAGAATACAGGGTGATCAGGTGGAAAGGGTGCAATATAGTTAAGAATGTGATTCTCAGTCAGTAGCAGGAGCCCTGGAATGATGAGGGCAGGATTTTGGACTGACCAAAATAAAGGTGGGACTCTTAAGTGGGGATGGCACCAGCCGGAAATGAAATGTGGCGGCTCTGGAACAGGGGCGGGGGCGCTGTGGATTGAGTGACCTGGGTTTAGGCAACGTTGCTAAGGGGCCAGGTGACTTTGAGTTTACACACACACACACACACACACACACACACACACACACGAAGGAGCCTGTCTGAGGCAAGCAGAGCTCTGTAGTGGTAGAGTACTCCGTTCTTGTGGAGGACAGTCTATCTAAGACAAAGTCATTGCAGCCCTCCCCCACATTCCTTGCTTGATTGGATTGCTAAAGGCAAATCTATATTCCTTTCCTCTTACCCTTTGTTGGAGGAACTGCTAGATGGAGGGAGAAGAATGCAGGAACTTCCTGGCTTGCAAGGACAGCTGGGTCATCTAGTCATAATTTAAATATAGTTCTCCAGAAGGACTGAGGCCGCTACTTGCTAGACAACAAGGAAGATAAAATTTATCTGGAAACTTGCCTGACCGGGTGGTGGCGCAGTGGATAGAGCATGGGACTGGGATGCAGAGGTCACCAGCTTGAGCGTGGGCTCATCTCGCTTGAGCAAAAGCGCACCAGCTTGGACCCAAGTTCGCTGGCTCGAGCAAGGGGTTACTTGATCTGCTGTAGCCCCACGGTCAAGGCACATATGAGAAAGCAATCAATGAACAACTAAGGTGTCTGGCTGTCACTATCTAACTCTCTCTGTAAAAAACAAACAAACAAACAAAAAAATCTAGAAACTCCCTCTTCCCCTTCCTTATTTAATTAAGATATGTAAACATTGTCTCCTAAAGAATCTTAAGGAAGGAGACAATGTTTACATATCTTTTTTTTTTTTTCTTTCTGAAGCTGGAAACGGGGAGAGACAGTCAGACAGACTCCCGCATGCGCCCGACTGGGATCCACCCGGCACGCCCACCAGGGGGCGATGCTCTGCCCCTCCGGGCGTCGCTCTTCCGCAACCAGAGCCACTCTAGCGCCTGGGGCAGAGGCCAAGGAGCCATCCCCAGCGCCCGGGCCATCTTTGCTCCAATGGAGCCTTGGCTGCGGGAGGGGAAGAGAGAGAGAGAGGAGGGGGGGGGGTGGAGAAGCAAATGGGCGCTTCTCCTATGTGCCCTGGCCGGGAATCGAACCCGGGTCCCCCACGCGCCAGGCCGACGCTCTACCGCTGAGCCAACCAGCCAGGGCCAATGTTTACATATCTTAATTAAAAATTCCTACACTGATTCTAACTATTCCTCCCTTCCTGGAGTCCTGAGAGTGACCTTTACCTCTAGACCAGGGGTAGTCAACCTTTTTATACCTACTGCCCACTTTTGTATCTCTGTTAGTATGCACTGCGCCACTGCCTGGTCAGGCTTATATGCTTTCTAATAATCATCCCTCTTGAAATTCTTCATATATATAAAACTTGTAAACTAAAACAAGCAGGGCCTGACCAGGCAATGGTGCAGTGGATAGAGTGCATTGGACTGGGATGCAGAGGACCCAGGTTCGAGACCCCGAGGTTGCCAGCTTGAGCGCAAGCTCATCTGGTTTGAGCAAAAGCCCACCAGCTTGAACCCAAGGTCACTAGCTCCAGCAAGGGGTTACTCGGTCTGCTGAAGGCCCGCGGTCAAGGCACATATGAGAGAGCAATCAATGAATAACTAAGATGTTGCAGCGCACAATGAAAAACTGATAATTGATGCTTCTCATCTCTCTCCGTTCCTGTCTGTCTGTCCCTGTCTATCCCTCTCTCTAACTCACTTCCTGTCTCTGTAAAAAAATAAATAAATAAAAACAATTTAAAACAAGCAGGGACTAGCTTATTAGGTTTCCTAATAAAGTGGCCCCAATACTTTTAGCAAAGGTATTTACATTTAGCCTCTCTTCTTATCCTAAGCTAACCATTTCGCTGTGGCAACAGGAATGGGTAGACACTAACAGGGGTCCCCAAACTTTTTACACAGGGGGCCAGTTCACTGTCCCTCAGACCGTTGGAGGGCCGCCACATACAGTGCTCCTCTCACTGACCACCAGTGAAAGAGGTGCCCCTTCTGTAAGTGCGGCAGGGGCCAGATAAATGGCCTCAGGGGGCCGCATGCGGCCCGCGGGCCGTAGTTTGGGGACCCCTGCAAGATTTGGGAATGTCTTTGTTGGGTATGTAAAACAATTGTCACTACTGTTATCTTGTGGTGTAGGAATGCTTTTTCCCTTTTAATAGATTGTTGGGCAGATAAAATGTATTATGCTCACTTTGTTAAAGAGGCCGTTGCCCAGGTGATATTAATGTGTGCTGAGAATTGTTGTAGCCTGAGGCTTGGTTTTGGGATTAAGCCTGTCCCACCCTTTTTGGCGTGAGGTGGTACAATCCTATCATGCCTCATAGAAGTGATTTTGTATTAGAGACTTCCCCATTATGTATATTGGATTAAGGGTTTGGATTTCTACACTATAAAATGGGAACGGAGCGGGAGTTTGCGCTCTTGGTTCCTGAGATTAGCAAGAGAGAGCAGAGGAGAACAGAGAAAGGCCACGTGGAGGAGGCCAGGAGAAGCAGCCAAGATGGCGGAGTGCTGAGTGAGATGCCAGTTTATGTAGACTTTGTATCTGGGATAAGGAAGGAAATGGGGAACTGAGGAGAATAAGTCTGGTGAGCTAGAAACCTTTGATTCTAGGAAACTCGGATAAGTCATTGGCTTTGTGAGCACTGAGTGTGACTGGGTTTTGGAGCCCAGTGTGTATTTTTACTTGCCCGCCGGGTGCAAGCTAGATTAAAGACTATGGCCCACCAGTTTTTGGCTCCATGGTTTCTTTACCGACTGTCCGAATCCAATGCGAACCTGCATGGGCTGGGCTCCTCTGATAGTGGCCCTGGCCTTGGCTCCTGGCTTTACATAGATCCTATAGATAGATGTTGTAAGCTTGTTAGTAATTAACTATTGTACCATGCTCCCTTCTTACCCACCCCAACCAGTACTTGATTTTGTATAAAAGAAGGTCTAGAATGGTAAGAGGGCCTACATGATTTGGGACTGTGCCCCATGTAGCTAGCCGGCTAATTAATAAAACTCCTCAAATCTCTTCTGTAACCTGGCTGGTGTCTCTATGTAACCTGCGGATTGCAGTACTTTACAACAGAGACATAAAGGCAGGTTACAGAAGAAATTTTTGATGAGTTAATGTGATAAGTAAGGTGCCAAAGAACTGTAAAACTTAGTATTGGCAACGTCATTTTAAAGAGAAAAGGTCAGGCTTCTTGCCCCCTTCCCCTTTCTGTGGAGAATGGAGGGAGAAGAATGCAGGAGCTTCCTGGCTTGCAAGGGCAACTGGGTCAGATAAGTCATAAATTAACTACAGAGCAAAGAAGATAGAAATTATCTAAGAATCCCTTCACTTCTCTTTTCTTAAAAGCCTTTAGAAAAGAATGTTTATGTACCTTAATTAAGAATTCCTACACTCCTACTTACCCTCCCATCCTAAAGTCATGAGAGTAATGTATACCTCTAGACAAAGGGATCACAAGCCCCTCCTTACCCACCCCAACCGGAATGTGATTTGGTCTATAAAATCAGCCACAGAATGGTAGGAACTTTCTACATGATTTGGGACCATACCCCATGTAGCTAGCCAGCTAATTAATAAACTCCTCAAATTTCTTCTGTAACCGGCCTGGTGTCTCTATGTAACCTGCGGATTGCAGTACTTTATAACATTTCCACCAGGTCACCCTGTATTCTCGTTTTTATCTTCATCTCCAAACCCTACCCTATCCACCTTACTTCTGTTGCCACATCCCTTGCCCTCCGCAAATCCCACATAATGGTAAAAATAGCTACCGTGACGATTTATTGATTGTTCATTATATGTCACTGTATCACTGGGCACACACATCATCTTGTGGTAAGGTGCCAGAGAACTGTAAAACTTAGTATTGGCAACACCGTTTTAAAAGGAAAAGTCAGGCTTTCTGTCCCATCCTTTCTTTGGAAAATGGAGAGAGAAGGATATGGAAATTTCCTGACTTACAGGGGCAACTGGGTCATTTAGTTTTAGTTCTCTGAAAGGATTAAGGTTATCTGAAGAACTTCCTTTCCCTTTCAATAAGAGACAGAATTTACATACAACCCTACACTGCTTAGCTCTCCCTCCCTTCCTGGAATCCTGAGATTAACGTGTACCTCTAGGCAAAGGAGGAGAGATAGACACTAAAAGGTTTATGAATGTATTTTAATATGTAAAATGACATCACCATTGTATTACCTTGAAAGTTTTAACTTTGAGTCAGAGAGAGGGATACATAGGGACAGACAGACAGGAATGGAGAGAGATGATGTTGGGCAGATAAAATATATTATGCTCACTTTGTTAAAGATGGCACTGCCCGCATGGAAGCCCGTCGCCCAGGTGATATTGATGTGTGTTGGGTGTGGGCTGTGGGCAGGCAAGATGCTTGTAGCCTAGGGGTTGGTTTTAGGACTAAGCCTTTCCCACCCTTTTTGATGTGGGGTGGTGCAATCCCATCATGTCCCCAGATAAGTGACTTTGTATTAGAGACTTTCCTATTTGTATATTGGATTAAAGGTTTTGATTTCTACACTATAAAATGGGGGCAGAACAGGAGCTTGCTCTCTCAATTCCTGAGATTAGCATTAGAGAACAGAGCAGAGAAAGGCCATGTGGAAGAGGCCAGGAGAAGCAGCCAAGATGGTGGAATGCTGAGGGAGAAGCCAGTTAGTGCAGAGTTTGTGCAGGGAGAAGGAAGGAGATGGGGAACAGAGGTGAATAAGTCTGGTGAGCTAGAAACCTTTGATTCTAGGAAACTTGGATAAATCAGTAGCTTTGTGAGCACTGAATGTGAGGGGGGTTTGGAGCCCAGTGTGTGTTTTTACTTGCCCGCCAGGTGCAAGCTAGGATTAAAGATGATGGCCCATCAGCTTTTGGCTCCATTGTTTCTTTACCATTGTTCGAATCCAATGCGAACCTGCATGGGCCAGGCTGCTGTGATGGTGGCCATGGCTACTGGCATCACAGATAAGAAGCATCCATTCTTCATTGCGGCACCTTAGTTGTTCATTGATTGCTTTCTCATATGTGCCTTGACCAGGGGACTACAGCAGACCAACTGACCCCTTGTTCAAGCCAGCAACCTTGGTCTCAAGCTGGTGAGCCTTGCTCAAACCAGATGAGCCCGCACTCAAGCTGGTGAGCTCGGGGTCTTAAACCTGGGTCCTCCGCATCCCAGTTCAGTGCTCTATCCACTGCGCCACCGCCTGGTCAGGCTTGATGAAGAAAGATTTTATAATATCTTTGATATGTATGTTCAAACTGGGAGCGGTTAGAAGATAGTCCAAGTTTAGACAGCTCAACACTGATTGTTTTTGTTTACTGTACCTTCGATTTTGCAGTCTGACGCCTGGAGGAATGGGAAGAAACAGAGTCCGCATCGGAATATAGAACAATGTGTTGTTTTTCCAACTTCGAACCTCAGGGCTGAGTCACAAATACAATAATCCTATATTACCCTGAGTTTCAAAAATTGAAATAGCTAATGCAAATGCAAACACAGGTTAACTTGTGAGTGGTCAACAATGTGTAAGAGAGATAGTGGCTGAGTAGCCATTTTATCTATCAATTTTGTCTCTTGGTTTTTTGTTTAATTTTCTTTCTCCTGCCTGCTTTTCTCTTCCCTTTCTAGAATTTTCATTTAAGGTTAGCAAATCACTTTCCAGGGACTTGTTACACCTGCCTGTAGAAAAATTAGATAAAGTATGTGCTTTTGAAGGAAACCATTAGATAACATCTTAATTCCCATTTGTATTCCATAGTTTAGGTATTTATTCTATAAGACATTTTTATGTAATTTCTCTCCTCTGATCACCTTTGAAAACAGTTGTAAATCATTACTTGTAACAACCCTTTTACTCTCTGAGGGTTTTTTTGGGGGGGTTTTTTGTTTTTGTTTTTTTTTGTATTTTTCCGAAGCTGGAAACAGGGAGGCAGACAGACTCTCGCATGTGCCTGGCCGGGATCCACCCGGCATGCCCACCAGGGGGCGATGCTCTGCCCATCTGGGGCGTCGTTCTGCTGCAACCAGGCCAACTTTGCTCCAATGGAGCCTTGGCTGCAGGAGGGGAAGAGAGAGACAGAGAGGAAGGAGAGGGGAAGGGGTGGAGAAGTAGATGGGTGCTTCTTCTGTGTGCCCTGGCCGGGAATCGAACCTGGGACTCCCGCACGCCAAGCCGACGCTCTACCACTGAGCCAACTGGCCAGGGCCTACTTTCTTAGGTTTGACGCCACCCCATTATCACAGGACCCAGTGCTGATGTGACTGGACCCCCTGCTCTCTCAGGGAGAGAATGCTTCCCACACTCACAGGGCCCAGAGCTGATGTGAGTGGACCCTCTGCTATCTCAGGGAAAGAACCCTTCCCATACACATACGAACCAGAGGTGATATGACATGATCCCCAAATCTCTTAGCAATAAACCTTGCCTCATACTCACAGTACACTCTACTTTTACTAGGCGAGACTCCTCGCAACACTTAGAAGACCAGGAGCTGTAGTGACTAGACAGTCGCTCTCTTAGGTATGATCCTCTCCATACTCACAGCACTCAGTGCTGACATCACAGTACCCCTCCTTTTTCAGGTTGGACTCCTCCCCACACTCCCAGGATCCAGAGATGGCGTCAAAGTATCCATACTCTCTCTGGTGCGTCCACATTCCACACTAAAGAAATCCAAAGATGATATGAAAGGACCCCCAATTCTCTCATGAGGGAACTCCCCCACAGTCAGAGGATAGAGCTGACGTAACAGGACCTTCTACACTCAGAGAGAATCCAGAGCTGCTGTGACAGGGCCCTCTACGCTCTGAGTGGAAGACTTCCACACACTGCTGCACACAGCCAGGAAATGCTCTTTTCTGCTGCCATCTAGTGTACTTCTTGGGAATAGCTTCTATTTACTAAGGACTCGCTCTTACCATTTTGCAAGGATCCTATGAATCCCTATCTCAGGATGTCTTATGTATGTATAGTGATAGGACCCACTACTGTCTTAGGTGGGATCTTTCTCCAAACAGGACTAGACATGCAGGAATATTTCCCCACAGTGAGAAAACCCAGAGCCTATTGTCTATGGTCCCACCATCAAGGACATGCAGCCAATGTGACAACCTCCTATTGTCAGATGAGAACTTCACCCAGGCTCACAGGACCCAGAGCTGAAGCCTTGTGACCCCTTACTATCAAGTTGGACTCCTCCCACAGTCACAGGACCCAGAAGTAATATATCAGGATACCCTAATTTTACAGACAGAGACACCTTTTAACACTGACAGGACTCAGTGCTATAGTGACAGGACACCCCAGTCTCTCATCTCTGGTCCTCTCCACACTCACAGTACCCAGACCTGATGTCACAGGACCTGTCCCCTTGCTCAGAAGACCCAAATCTGACATGACGCAACCCCCTTCTCTCTCTGATGAGGCCCTAGGACTTATGTTGCAGGACTCCATAAACTCGCGGGTAATCCTTCTCCCAAGTACCCAGAGCTGATGTGAATTGACCCTCTCTCAGAGTGGGACCCCTTTCAACACTCTGATACACACTGCTATATAGTGTGCATCTTTGGGACAACACCTGAGGCCACCAGGAAATGCTTTTTTGCTGCCATGTAGCGTATATATTGGGAATAGCACCTTTTTACTAAGCATCTGCTCTTATCATTTTGTCAGGACACTTAGAAGACACCTTATGTCATCCCTAGCTCAGAGCATCTTATATATCCATCTTGTGTTTCTATCTCTGATTCTCTTCTGTATGTGGGGTGTCTGGCTCATGTATGTGAGATTCCCATACATGTGTATGTCTTTTCAATTTTTTTTAAGGATTTTATTTATTGAGTGAGGAGAAAGAGAGAAGGGGTGTGTTGGTGTGTGTGGGAGGGGGGACAGAAAGCATTAACTCATAGTAGTTGCTCCTCATATGTGCTTTGGCCAGACAAGCCCAGAGTTTTAAACCGGCGATCTCAGCATTCCAGCTCAACATTTCAACATTTTATTCTCTATGCCACTATAGGTCAGGCCATAGGTATGTCTTAAATTTGGTTATTTTCTCTGTCTAATCTGCCTCATATATATTTGTTTATTAGACCAGGCAATAGAATCTTGAGGTTAGAGGGAAGTCTGTTTTTTTCCCTGTAAGCAGGTAATCATATTTAATAGGAGGTAAATTATTGGAGTACATCAACATCATGGGGTTTCCTGAAAAAGAATTTTTTTTACAATTTAATTTGTTCTCAGGACTGAATAATTACATCAACAAAATATGAAACAATCTACTAATGTAGCTTGTGGATGTAAAACTTGTATTTAAAGTTTCAAAGGTGGGAATAAAGAGGGCCAAGATTTTGGGCTTGACATGTTTTTAAGCTGGTTCTTAAGAAACAAGACCAAGAAAGAACCTATGACTCATTCTCACCTCATTTCTTCCTAAGATATTTAGTTGGGAAAACCTGGTTTAGGAAGAGAATTTTAGCATTATTACCTTAGTTTTAGAAACTCAGACTCCAAGCAGGAGTTTGTAGACCCCTTTACCTTACCTCACATGTCCTGTTGATTTGAGGCTGCCTAACAAAAAGTAACCTGCCACGTATGCTGCACTTTTTAAAATTTACCTGCATATCATCCATTTCACCTCTGAAGTATAAGACCCTGTTCCCCCATTGCCCAGAATGTCCTCTACCCATTATTACCTCATTGTCTTTGCTATTCATTCATATGTTAGTTTCCCTTCCCATGTATTAAACTTGAATATCTTCTGTTAATCTGATTATGTTAATTTGATTATTAGCCCCCATGGTATTGATCAGCTGCCATGTGAAATTACTGGGTGGGAAACTGTTAACTAATGGAAACTGCTGCAGCTGAGAGATCATGAACATCTGTGGGGAAAGGTGAGCATTATTTTTGTTCACTCTGTCAGCCTTCCTGGTCAGTTTCAGTTTGGTGGAATTTAGAAGTGCTGTGAGTTATTTTCCCGTCTTCTACATTTACATTGTCATGAGACAATATCTGTGAAGCTAGCTCCTTGGACTTAGAGAGTCATGGGTTTTCTTTATTGAGTCGTGGGTCTGCTAACATTGTAAGGGTCTGGTTCAGCTTCTGCATCGGGCAGCTGTGCTCCGGTGTCTAGCTCCAACATCATCTGGCTAAGAAGTCCTAGTTATAGATCTGGGTTTTATCTCTGGGGTCAAATCTCTACTCCGCTGTGTGTCCGGGTCTCTTTCTGTGGTGTGGCTTTGTTTTGTGTGTGGGATCCACGTGCAGCTCTGTGTCCAGGGTCTGGTGTATGGAAGTTAGTGTCTGAGTCAGTGTCAGTGCCTGGTGCCTGGCATTCTGGGTCAAGGTCTGGCTTTTGGATCCAGGAATAGTTTTGCGTTTGGAGACCGAGGTCTGGGGTACAGCTTTTGGTTCTGAGTCTGTGTCTGGGATCCTGAGTCTGGCTCTGGCCTCTGGTGTCTGTCAATCAATGGTTATTGCCTCTAATTCACTGCCTATAGGAGTCACCAGGTTAGGGTGCGGGGAAGGTAGGAAACTTTATGCAGATGCCGAGCAAATAGATCAGTTATTTCACCACACGGCTGTGAGAACAGCAACGCTGCTGAGAAGCTCAGCATTGTTCCAGGTGAATTATGAAGCAGCACGGCATGAACAGCTCAATAGTGCCACTTGTCAGTTATGAAGCATCAGGACTGGGAGGCCTGGGCTGGGCAGTGCTAGGATGAATTCTCTCCCAGGCACACAGCTCACTGTACTTTGCTGTGTTTCACCCCCGAGTTCTGGTCTGGTTTTGCCATTTCTTCTTTGCTGTGTTTTGTCTAGACATCTTCATCAGTCCATTCAGTGCAGGAGGAAGTTTGCTGGTCAGTGCCTCCCTGCAGTGAGGTTTGTATGAGAAGTTTCTGTGTAGGATTGGCTGGTAGGGTCTTTTGTAAAAATTTAAGTCCAGTTATATACCAGGATCCTTTTTTTTTAATTTAAGATTTTATTTATTCATTCTAGAGAGGGAAGAGATGGGGGGGGGGGAGCAGGAAGCATCAACTCCCATATGTGCCTTGACCAGGCAAGCCCAGGGTTTCAAACCAGCAACCTCAGCATTCCAGGCTGACACTCTATCCACTGCACCACCACAGGTCAGGCCAGGAGCCCTTCTTCAGGTACCTTTTTCTCAGGACAGCTGTTGTCTGGTATGTGAGTTGCACAGGGCATCCTGGGTTAGGCACTGGAGGAGACCTGAGGTGGGTCCACTGCGGCTTGGGGCAAACATGGATCCGCATCTGTGCTGTTTCCCTCGTGTTACCCCCACCCTAAGGCGCTGCAAAGGGGTAAAGGGGAGCAGAAGCTTCCTGTGTACAAGGACTGTGGAGGGCTGGGGCCAGGGGCTGTTGGTCCTCTGGGGACCCAGCTCAGGAAGGGTCTGCGTGAATAATTGTTGGGTTTTCAGTTTGTTTTTAGTGTCATCTGCTTGTGCCGGTCCAGCATTATCTGTGTCATTTATACGGTTCACTTTTGGATTCTCCATTCTGCTCCCTTGATCTGTGTCTATTTTTATGCCAGTACCAGCCTATTTTAATCATGATAGTTTTTTAGTGATACGGTTATTATTATGTGGAAAATTGGAATGAAAGAATCCCATGATGTCTCTACTCCAAGGCATAGTGGCTGTTAACATAGTCTGGCCCCCCGGCATTTAATGACCTGTGGACTGCTTCACCACGTTTGGTGAACTAGGCACAGGGCTTGGTCTCTGTAATGATTCTGGGTGTCTTCCCTGCTCTTCCACCTGGTGTTGGCATGGTTGTTTCAATAGTGATTTACTTGACAGTAATTTCAAAACTCCAGAAAACTTTTCGTGGCAGTACAGATACTGTTTTTCTGTATTCAGAATCCGCAACTGTCATCGCCTGACTGCATTTGACATGTAGAACTCGTGTGTTTTGTCCCAAAAAGGTGCACTGTCCCAGGGAATCACCAGGTAACACACCAGTATGGAAATCATTACGGTTTCCACATTATGATCCGGTCCACAGACCCAGGTCAGCTTTCAGCACCTGTACCAACCATGTGAAATGTCTTTTCCTTTCAGATCGTACTTTATTTCTCTAGACTACTGTGTTTGAGACTTGCCCTCATTTTCACAACTGTGATGGTTTTAAAGTGCACAAATGACTCCACTCTGGGGTGGCCTTTTGCCCGGCTTCTTTCATGCATTACAAGGTTTTCAATGCTTATCCATGTTGTAACATGCATCAACACTTCATTTGCTTATTTCTTTGTGATTAATCACGGCAACATAACATTTACCACTCAAACCATTTGAAGTATATAGTTCTGTGGCATTAACTGCATTTACATTGTTGTGTAAATATCTTCAACACCATGCAGCTTCAGAACTTTATTTCCTTCAAGGGAAACTATTCATTAAACACAAACTCCCCATCCCCTGGCAACCACATTCAACTTCCTGTCTCTAATTTTGATTTCTATAGATGGCTCATATAAGTGAACTCATATAATATTTGTCTTTTGCAAACTTACACTGTTTGCAAAAATTTGGGAATATTTTATTGCTTCATATTCATTTTGAAATATCTCCGAATTTTTGTGAGCAGCATATTTCACTTAGCATAATGACTTCAAGATTTATCCATTTTGTAGCCTGTCAGATTTCCTCAGTTTTTTAAAATTATTTATTTATTCATTTTTTTTTTTTAGAGAGGAGAGGGAGAGACAGAGAGAGAAGAGACAGAGAGAGGGGGGGGGAGGAGCTGGAAGCATCAACTCCCAAATGTGCCTTGACCAGGCAAGCCCAGGGTTTTGAACCGGCGAACTCAGCATTTCCAGGTCGACGCTTTACCCACTGCGCCACCACAGGCCAGGCAAATTTCCTCAGTTTTTAAGGCTAATATTCAACTGTGCATATATTATGTTTTGTTTATCCACTCATCAGTGGACATTTAGGTTTCTTTCGGTTATAGTGAATCATGCTATGATGAATAAGGGTGTGCAGATAACTGTTTGGGTTTTGCTTTGAAATATTTTGGGTGTGTACCCTCAATTGGAATCGCTGGATTGTACGTGAAATCTTTGTTTTGTCAGAACCTCCATACTGTTTTCTGCTGTGGCTGTGCCTTTTTACTTTCTTCCTTTCAATGGCAGAATAGTAGTTCATTTTATTGACTGACCACTCTTTGTTTATCCATTCACCTGTTTACAGACATTGGAATACTTTCTACCTTTAAGTGAACAATGCTACTGTGAATATTCGTGGATAATTTTATCTGAACACAAGTTTTCACTTTCTTAAAGTATGTACATATTTGGAAGTGGAATTGCTGAACCGTATGGTAATTTTTAGAGGAAATGCCGAAGGCTGCACCATTTTGCATTTGTACAAGCAATGTTTCAGGGTTCCAATGTCTCTATAGCATTCTCTACATTGGTTATTTTGAGTTTTCTCAATTATAGTCGTTTTGATATCTGTGAAGGGGGTATTATTTTCTTATTTTAATTTGCATTTACATCATAACTAATAACATTGGAACTGCCTGCTTACCATTTGTATTTCTTCTCTGGAATTAGTAAAAAAAGAGGGGTTCAAAAATTTAAAAATGCCAAAAAAGTTATCTTTTTATATAGAGAGATACATTCTTAGTAAGACTTAGTAAATTCAGCAAGTCCTGGCGCAAATGTATTGTTTTTTCATTCTTGTGTTTATGAGAAACATGATCCTGAAATGTCCTAGCGATTTCTTCAATGTTTGGGCATATATTTGAAAGGCAAACTCTCATTTCCTCGTCAATACATTGAAGAATTCCTCTCTTTTTACTCTTGTGTAGAGGGTAGAAAATCCTAATTCACATAAATAGGATGTTGAAAATTGTAGTAAAATATTCAAAGCTTTTTTAGATATTGCCACATATTCTTCCTTTATAGAAATCCAAAAGGAAAAAAAAAAAAAGAAATCCAAAAGGCTTCAAGAGACAATTCCTTATGTTTAATCATCAATCCAAAACCCCCACCATACATATCATCTTAACTTTACACCAAACAAAGGATAGAAGAAACTTGCCTCCAGTCTTTCTGGGGAACATGGGGGGTAGTGTAAACAATCCAGCACCACAGCTTAATAGCCTTTTGCAACCTAATCAGGCAAGTGAGGTGGGGGGTTGGGCAGACTGTCAGCTTACAGCCAATTCCCCACACTTCTGTCCCCCAAAAATCTAAACTCCAAAACCCTGTTGGTCTTTTGGTCCCCAACAGGCACATACATCTCTAGAATACCAGAGGGCGCACCTGGAAATCTTCTAGCGTGCACACTTTGAGAACCACTGAACTAGGGAATTAAAAAAAATCCACATGGAGATCGAAAGCAGGGGCAGAGACACAGAGAGGGCTTGTCCCACACCCAAGTGTGGTGGATAAAATTCCGGAGGGATATTTCAGCTGTGGAGGTCCCCTCTGAGGAGTGAGGGGTCCCAGCCCAGGGTTCCAGGTCCAGGAAGAGAAGTCCCCATAACTTCTGGCTGTGAAAAGCAGTAGGGATTGAGGCTGAGGGAAACTGATGGCTGTTCCTCTTAAAGGGCCTGTGTGCAGACTTACTCTGAGTCACTCCCTCTGAGCTCCAGGGCTGGGGTATAAGCTGGAAGGCAGCAGGGACATGCAGAAAAAAGCTGAATTACCAACACCTGGGGGGATGGGCGAAGCCCCGCTGTAAGATTTTGAGGGTGGGAGCTGGGTAGGGCTGGGAGCCCTCTGGGACAAAGCACTGTGGTCCTGGGCACTCAGAGGGCAATTGTGCTCTGCAGTTGTGGCTGGCCATCAGTGTCCAGCAGAATCAGGGCCATGTTCCCGCAGCATTTCTGGATGTAGCTATAGGCTTCTGGGGGCGGGGGTGTGGGCAATAGGTGCAGCTGGAGGTGAGGGCTGTCTGCAGGGGCCTC
This sequence comes from Saccopteryx bilineata, assembly GCF_036850765.1. Lineage (NCBI taxonomy): Eukaryota > Metazoa > Chordata > Mammalia > Chiroptera > Emballonuridae > Saccopteryx > Saccopteryx bilineata. Next base: position 48,120,706 of record NC_089498.1, on the reverse strand, counting down.
TCTGAGGCCTCACCACCTCCACACCCTCCTCCCTCCCTTCCCGCAGGCCCCAAGGCAGCCAGGGCTACTCTCATTTCCCAACCCTGACAGAGCAAGGGACGACCGGACTGGCCAGATATCTAGGAACCCATGTTTATACCCTTCTGTCTTCCCAGCTAGCTCAGGCAGCTTGAGGCTGGAAGGAAGGCTGAAAATTGGCAGTACGTTCCTTTCGGTAGGTGAGTCTTGGGCATGCTGAATGTGGGGAGGGGGACCCCTGAAAACTTACACACAGCACAGGCTACCTGCCCCCTTCAAGGGGGCACATCCCGTGCTTGCTCTCCTGACCACAGCCTGGTGTGGTCAGGTTCCCAAATTATACTTTCTTTTGGCCCCTGCAGAATTCTGTCTTGAAAACCTGCTTTCTGCCAGGTGAAGTTACTCTGTGAAGACTTTCTCTGCGACTGGCACCTCTTCTCCTGGATGCACACATTTGCAGACCAGGAGAGCCTGACCCCTCCTGCTGATGGCCTCGAATTTGCCAGTGGGGAGCAAGACATTTCAAGGACGTCCTCCATAAGTCCCTTCTTCAGCCATTAGCCTCCCTCCTCTGTTCCTCCATTGCTCCAGGAGATAGGTCCTACCCCGAAAAGTGTCTCTTCTCTTTGTGGCCTTAGGTGCTCCATGCATGAGCATTTCTGAGACAACTGACCAAGGATGGAGCTGTGCAATATCCACACAAAGAAGGGAACCAGTGACCCAGCTCCTTGAGGCCAGGAGACAGCGGTCCTGTTCTCTAGAGCTCCCCAGCTTCCTACTCAAGGCAAAGGTAGGGTTTCTTGGGCTGCAGGCAATGGAGAGACCCGGGGAAGGAGTTTGGTGATGGTTGCTTATTATTCCCATCGCTCTCCATCTTGCCAACTTGCCCTGTTAAGAGTTGCATCTGACACCCAGGTGGGGAGCTGAGAGCCATGTCAGAGCCACCCTCCTTCCCAAGTGCTACTGGGGGGCTGCGATTAAGGAGCTCTTCAAAGTCCAGACATTCAACTGACATTGGAAATGTTGACTGAGACCTCAAAGAGATGCAGCTGGGGTCCAGGTTCCCATAAACACATGATCAGACCTGGAGGCTTTATTTCTTCCCACCTGGAATGAAGGCCTTCCGTTTCCTGAGGGGAAAATAAAAGAGGCAAAGGTCATGGGACATCATGGAGACCTGCTGGCTGCCGCAGGGCTGCGGAGGCAGGCGCTGGTGTGAGGGCCCAGAGCCTCCTCAGAGCCCTGCCCTCGGCCTGCTGCTTGGGGTCCCGGAGAGCTTTGCATTTTCCAGACCTGGTAGGATTCAGCCGCAAATGTACCAGCAATCTTCACTGACTCTTCCTCACTCCTGGGCCCAGGCCCAGTCAATCTCCCCTCATCTTTCCTTCAAGTGTCAACTCTGGAATCAGCAAATATTTCTTACAATGATAGGAAAATATTTGTTAAAACCATTTCAGAGAAACTTGCGGCAAAAGACCAGCATATACAGGACTGGCTCAACCAGTTACAGAAACATAACTTTGATTGTCCGTCTTATATGCTTTATAATAAATAAATGGCATTAAATAAATATTTCATCAGAATGTTACTTATGTAAATATTTTGAGATTTTGTTTTAATTTCTTGGATTTTTTTTAGCAAGTGTGAAAGAGACACAAAAAGAGACAGGAAGGGAGAGAGATAAACATCAACTCTTAGTTGTGTCACTGTAGTTGTTCATTAATTGCTTCTCATACATCCCTTGACCAGAGGGTTCCAGTCGAGCCAGTGACCCCTTGCTCAAGCCAGTGACCTTGCACCCAAGACAGCAACCATGGGATCATGTCAATGATTTCATTCTTAAGCCAGCGACTCCGTGCTTAAGCTGGTGATCTCGGAGTTCAAACCTGGGACCTTAGTGTCCAAGGTTGACGCTGTATCCATTGTGCCACCACAAATCAGGCTTGTTTTAATTCCTAAATAGTGAACACTAGTAGATATTATCTACATAACTAAATGTTTTTGGAGTCCTTAACAATTTTCAGTGGTGTAAAGGGGTGTTGAGGTCACACTGGAGAACCCCAGCCTGGACGCGGTGTGGCTGAGTGCAGGGTCAGCTGAGCACAGCTTACTATGACCATCACCTGCTAGCCTGTCTCCCAGGTGAGGCTCCTGGGACAGATGCAAAACAGTTCTTCATTGTACCTCTCTGTTTTCCCTGCTTTTATTTCTTCTTTTCTTCCCTTTCCCTCTTCCTAGCTTTTCTTTTGTTTTTCTTCTTTCCTCTCCCCCAACCTCAACTCACAACAAAAGTTGCCCGCATTACATATACACAATGAAATACTATGGGGCCATGAAAAAGAAGGAAATATTATTTTTTGCGACAACATGGATGGAACTGGAAACTTATGTTAAGTGAAATAAGCCAGGCAGAGAAAGGAAAATATCATATGATCTCACTCATGAGGATTCCAACAAACAATGTGAACTGAGGAGTGGAATTGAGACAGAGGGGTGATCAAAGGATCCAGAGGGAAAGCAGACAGAGGGAAAGGGGATGATAGGGTGATAGGAGGGGACCAGAGCAGAAAAACAAATCCTGGAGGGAAGGGGGGAGGGTGTTACAGGGAGGGGGACAGGGGGCATGTACTGGGGAACACAGGTGACATTAGAATCTATGTAAACACAATAAAGTAATAAAAAAAAGACCCTGCCCTGGCTGGTTGGCTCAGTGGTAGAGCGTCGGACTGGCGTGCAGAAGTCCCGGGTTCAATTCCCGGCCAGGACACACAGGAGAAGCGCCCATCTGCTTCTCCACCCCTCCCCCTCTCCTTCCTCTCTGTCTCTCTCTTCCCCTCCCGCAGCCGAGGCTCCATTGGAGCAAAGATGGCCCGGGCACTGGGGATGGCTCCTTGGCCTCTGCCCCAGGCGCTGTAGTGGCTCTGGTCGCAACAGAGCGACTCCCCAGAGGGGCAGAGCATCGCCCCCTGGTGGGTGTGCCGAGTGGATCCCGGTCGGGCGCATGCGGGAGTCTGTCTGACTGTCTCTCCCCGTTTCCAGCTTCGGAAAAATACAAAAGAAAAAAAAAAAGACCCTAAAAAAAGTTACCCACATAAGACTCCTTCCCTTCTTCCTATGAGTTGACATTTTTTCTTTTATCTAAACAGAGACACAGTAACATTTGTAGTAGGTGTTTTGTTACTTACTGCTCATTCCACTCAAAAGAGGTAATGTGCAGTGCATATTTAAAAACACATCTTCACCTGTAATCAAAGAACTGAAAATGAAAGTAATAGTTTTTCACATCAAATTGGCAGAGATTTATTAAATGAAAAGGCAACTCGCCCTGGCCCGTTGGCTCAGCGGTAGAGCGTCGGCCTGGCATGCGGGGGATCCGGGTTCGATTCCCGGCCAGGGCACATAGGAGAAGCACCCATTTGCTTCTCTACCCCCCCCCCTCCTTCCTCTCTGTCTCTCTCTTCCCCTCCTGCAGCAGCGAGGCTCCATTGGAGCAAAGATGGCCCGGGCGCTGGGGATGGCTCCTTGGCCTCTGCCCCAGGCGCTGGAGTGGCTCTGGTCGCGGCAGAGCGACCCCTCGGAGGGGCAGAGCATCGCCCCCTGGTGGGCAGAGCGTGGCCCCTGGTGGGCATGCCAGGTGGATCCCGGTCGGGCGCATGCGGGAGTCTGTCTGACTGTCTCTCCCCGTTTCCAGCTTCAGAAAAAAAAAATACAAAAAAAAAGCAACTCACCTGACCAGGCGGTGGCGCAGTGGATAGAGCGTCAGACTGGGATGCGGAGGACCCAGGTTCAAGACCCCAAGGTCGCCAGCTTGAATACAGGCTCATCTGGTTTGAGCAAAGCTCACCATCTTGGACCCAAGGTCCCTGGCTCAAGCAAAGGGTTACTCGGTCTGCTGAAGGCCCGTGGTCAAGGCACATATGAGAAAGCAATCAATGAACAACTAAGGTGTCGCAACAAAAAATGATTGATCTCTCTCCATTCCTGTCTGTCTGTCTCTATCTATCCCTCTCTGACTCTCTCTCTGTCGCTGTTAAAAAGAAAAAAGAAAAAAAGCAACTCTCTTTTCACTGCCACAGCCCTCCCACCTCACTCTGGCAGCCTTTGCTTGGACATAGAGACCCCATCTGTGTCTTCTGGGGAGGCTCAGGTGTCCCACTGATAAAGCTTCTTAAGTCCAGGTCCCACTGGCAGGGACTCCAGGCCCTGGGGACAGTTTGTAGGATGGCACAAGAGAGGGGAGATGGCAGAGAGGTGACTAGGCAGGAGGGGAGTAAGGACAGGTAAGCCATCTGCCCAGGGGTCTGGAGGCCGGAGAAGGGGTGTGGGGTAAAGGAGGAGTGAACGCAGAAAGGGAGGCCGGGCAGAGAGGGTGGACAGAGGAGGAGGGGAGTGGGGTAAAGGAGGGGTGAAAGCAGAAAGGGAGGCCGGGCAGAGAGGGTGGACAGAGGAGGAGGGGAGTGGGGTAAAGGAGGGGTGAAAGCAGAAAGGGAGGCCGGGCAGAGAGGGTGGACAGAGGAGGAGGGGAGTGGGGTAAAGGAGGGGTGAACGCAGAGAGGGAGGCCGGGCAGAGAGGGTGGACAGAGGAGGAGGGGAGTGGGGTAAAGGAGGGCTGAACGCAGAGAGGGAGGCCGGGCAGAGAGGGTGGACAGAGGAGGAGGGGAGTGGGGTAAAGGAGGGGTGAACGCAGAGAGGGAGGCCGGGCAGAGAGGGTGGACAGAGGAGGAGGAGGGGAGTGGGGTAAAGGAGGGGTGAACGCAGAGAGGGAAGCCGGGCAGAGAGGGTGGACAGAGGAGGAGGGGAGTGGGGTAAAGCAGGGGGGAACGCAGAGAGGGAGGCCGGCAGAGAGGGTGGACAGAGGAGGAGGGGGGTGGGGTAAAGGAGGGGTGAACGCAGAGAGGGAGGCCGGGCAGAGAGGGTGGACAGAGGAGGAGGGGAGTGGGGTAAAGCAGGGGGGAACGCAGAGAGGGAGGCCGGCAGAGAGGGTGGACAGAGGAGGAGGGGGGTGGGGTAAAGGAGGGGTGAACGCAGAGAGGGAGGCCGGCAGAGAGGGTGGACAGAGGAGGAGGGGAGTGGGGTAAAGGAGGGGTGAAAGCAGAGAGGGAGGCCGGGCAGAGAGGGTGGACAGAGGAGGAGGGGAGTGGGGTAAAGGAGGGGTGAAAGCAGAAAGGGAGGCCGGGCAGAGAGGGTGGACAGAGGAGGAGGGGAGTGGGGTAAAGGAGGGGTGAACGCAGAGAGGGAGGCCGGGCAGAGAGGGTGGACAGAGGAGGAGGGGAGTGGGGTAAAGGAGGGCTGAACGCAGAGAGGGAGGCCGGGCAGAGAGGGTGGACAGAGGAGGAGGAGGGGAGTGGGGTAAAGGAGGGGTGAACGCAGAGAGGGAGGCCGGGCAGAGAGGGTGGACAGAGGAGGAGGAGGGGAGTGGGGTAAAGGAGGGGTGAACGCAGAGAGGGAGGCCGGGCAGAGAGGGTGGACAGAGGAGGAGGAGGGGAGTGGGGTAAAGGAGGGGTGAACGCAGAGAGGGAGGCCGGGCAGAGAGGGTGGACAGAGGAGGAGGAGGGGAGTGGGGTAAAGGAGGGGTGAACGCAGAGAGGGAGGCCGGGCAGAGAGGGTGGACAGAGGAGGAGGAGGGGAGTGGGGTAAAGGAGGGGTGAACGCAGAGAGGGAGGCCGGGCAGAGAGGGTGGACAGAGGAGGAGGGGAGTGGGGTAAAGGAGGGGGGAACGCAGAGAGGGAGGCCGGGCAGAGAGGGTGGACAGAGGAGGAGGGGAGTGGGGTAAAGCAGGGGGGAACGCAGAGAGGGAGGCCGGCAGAGAGGGTGGACAGAGGAGGAGGGGGGTGGGGTAAAGGAGGGGTGAACGCAGAGAGGGAGGCCGGCAGAGAGGGTGGACAGAGGAGGAGGGGGGTGGGGTAAAGGAGGGGTGAACGCAGAGAGGGAGGCCGGCAGAGAGGGTGGACAGAGGAGGAGGGGAGTGGGGTAAAGCAGGGGGGAACGCAGAGAGGGAGGCCGGCAGAGAGGGTGGACAGAGGAGGAGGGGGGTGGGGTAAAGGAGGGGTGAACGCAGAGAGGGAGGCCGGCAGAGAGGGTGGACAGAGGAGGAGGGGAGTGGGGTAAAGCAGGGGGGAACGCAGAGAGGGAGGCCGGGCAGAGAGGGTGGACAGAGGAGGAGGGGAGTGGGGTAAAGGAGGGGTGAAAGCAGAAAGGGAGGCCGGGCAGAGAGGGTGGACAGAGGAGGAGGGGAGTGGGGTAAAGGAGGGGTGAACGCAGAGAGGGAGGCCGGGCAGAGAGGGTGGACAGAGGAGGAGGGGAGTGGGGTAAAGGAGGGCTGAACGCAGAGAGGGAGGCCGGGCAGAGAGGGTGGACAGAGGAGGAGGGGAGTGGGGTAAAGGAGGGGTGAACACAGAGAGGGAGGCCGGGCAGAGAGGGTGGACAGAGGAGGAGGAGGGGAGTGGGGTAAAGGAGGGGTGAACGCAGAGAGGGAAGCCGGGCAGAGAGGGTGGACAGAGGAGGAGGGGAGTGGGGTAAAGCAGGGGGGAACGCAGAGAGGGAGGCCGGCAGAGAGGGTGGACAGAGGAGGAGGGGGTGGGGTAAAGGAGGGGTGAACGCAGAGAGGGAGGCCGGGCAGAGAGGGTGGACAGAGGAGAAGGGGGTGGGGTAAAGGAGGGGGGAACGCAGAGAGGGAGGCCGGGCAGAGAGGGTGGACAGAGGAGGAGGGGAGGGGCTGGGCAGGGGAGCAGGACGACAGCAGGCTGTGGGTGGTGGATCCCAGGAGGACTTAGGGAGGACTGGGAGAGGCTGGGTGGGGTGACCTTGCACCAGGAAGGGATGCTGGGCCCCACAGCCTCCACTTCAGTGCTCCCTTTGTCCCATTGGATTGTTTCCTATTGGGTCAGAAGGACAGACTCGGCCTCAGGAGGAACTAAGCAGTTGTGGGGGATTCAGGACAACACCCCTCAGTTGTGGGGTGAGGGCTAGAGGGACAAGAGAGAGGGGCCGAGACTCCGTGAGCCTGAGGGGATGGAGGCCCAAGAGCAGGGTCATGAGTAGCAGGAGGTCCCTGGGAGAGAAGAACACAGAATTCAACATGCAGCTGGGGCGTTTGGAGTTGGGCAGCATGGTATGCATTGCTGCTCAGCTCCTGAACAACTGGGTCATCTGGGCAAGTTGTTTAACCTCTGTGTCCCTTTCTGTGCCCATAAAATGGAGGTGCTTACATGTAATGCAGCTGTGCTCAGTGTGGGGCCCGGCAGGTACAAACCTGGACTTGCAGAGAGATCAGCTGGTCCAACCCCAGTTGAGCTCCACGCTCCTGGTGCACACGTAAGCCCATGGCTGTACCTCAGTTTCCTCATTTGTAAATGAGGTTAATGACCGTGTACACCTCACAGGTTGTTTGGAGAATGAACTGATTTTACTTATAAAGTATGTAGCCCACTGACTGATCTTTAGGACTTGCAATATGAAAGGTGAGAGGTGCCTTCACTGTCATTAATCAGGTCTCCTTGAAGAGTTGGGGTTTCTAGGGGTGGAGACTGAGCCAGGTGTCGGAGGTGGTTAGGAAGATGTGTGATGACGACTAGAAGCAGAGATGGAGAACTCCATGTCTGAGGGCAAGAGGTTCTGGGGACAAAGGGCTGTGGGTCAGAACAGGAGTGCTGGCCTGGGACCTTCCCTATCCCTGACCTGCAGGCACTGGGTATTAGAGAGGCTCACCCTCAAACTCAAGATATATATAGCCCTGGCCGGTTGGCTCAGTGGTAGAGCGTCGGCGTGCAGAAGTCCCGGGTTCGATTCCTGGCCAGGACACACAGGAGAAGCGCCCATCTGCTTCTCCACCCCTCCCTCTCTCCTTCCTCTCTGTCTCTCTCTTCCCCTCCCACAGCGAGGCTCCATTGGAGCAAAGATGGCCCGGGCGCTGGGGATGGCTCCTTGGCCTCTGCCCCAGGCGCTAGAGAGGCTCTGGTCGCAACAGAGCGCCGCCCCGGAGGGGCAGAGCATTGCCCCCTGGTGGGCAGAGCTTCGCCCCTGGTGGGCGTGCCAGGTGGATCCCGGTCGGGCGCATGCGGGAGTCTGTCTGACTGTCTCTCCCCGTTTCCAGCTTCAGAAAAATACAAAAAAAAAAACCCCAAAAACAAAAAACCCAAGATATATATAAAAATATATATAAATAAAAATTAATTCAAGTATTTTTAGGAAGAAAATGAGTACCGCCCAGGCTCCAATGTGGAGGGGTGAGTTCATGGAAACAACAGGACATGCTGTTACAATCAAAATAATAAATTCCATGCAAAACAAATATCAAAATGTATGTTGACAGGGGTGGGGAAAAAATGAATAAATAAGAACAAATTTTAATTACTAGTGTGGGAAGAAGAATGTTAAGCTCCTGATGGACGTGTGGACTAAAGACATACTCCACTTATGTGACATAAAACATGAAATATTTTGTAAGGGTCTGTGGTCATCTGCACCCCCATGTCCCTAGAAAACAATACATGTGTAACCGGTAGCTGTGACCTCTGGCTGGTGCCAAGGAGCCATGCAGAGACAGAGGTGAGAAAGCCTTCCTGGGACCCAGGCAACAGGGGGGCCTGGGCTCTAACTGCCAGGTATATCCAGGAAAGGCCACAAAGCACCCTGGTTAGCTCAGCCCGGGACACTGCCTCCTGTAGGCCGGACACTGAGAGAGTTTGGGAGCAGATGGACCAGACAAGCCCCTTGTGGTAACTTGGGGCATATCCTTAGAGTTCTGAGGAAGTTTAGAGGCTCCTCAGGCATCCCCAAACTACGGCCTGTGGGCCGCATGCGGGCCCCTGAGGCCATTTATCCGGCCTCACCGCACTTCCAGAAGGGGCACCTCTTTCATTGGTGGTCAGTGAGAGGAGCACTGTATGTGGCGGCCCTCCAACGGTCTGAGGAACAGTGAACTGGCCCTCTGTGTAAAAAGTTTGGGGACCCCTGCAGGTGATATAAATCACAGCACCTTTCTTTCCAGCATTCAGCAGGAGGAGAGCCGTGGAAGGCTAAGTCCACTTCTGAAGATGGTTTCTGCCCTGGCAGGATAACTCAGTTGGTTAGAGCTTTTATCTGGAAATGCAGAAGTTGCCAGTTCGATCCCCAGTCAGGGCACATACAGGAACATAATGTTCCTGTTTCTTGTTCTCGCTCTCTCTTCTTTCATTAAAATCAATAAATAAACAGTTAAAAAATGAAGACGTGCCTGACCTGAGATGCGGAGGACGAAGGTTCGAAACCCTGAGGTTGCTGGCTTGAGCACAGGCTCAGCAGCTTGAGCACAGGGTCACTGGCTTGAGTGTGAGATCATAGACATGACCCCATCATCGCTGGCTTGAGCCCAAAGGTTGCTGGCTTGAAGCCCAAGGTCGCTGGCTTGAAGCCCAAGGTTGCTAGCTTGAGCAGGGGGTCACTCGATCTGCTGTAGCCCCCGGTCAAGGCACATATGAGAAAGCAATCAATGAACAACTAAGGCGCCGCAACAAAGAATTGATGCTTCTCATCTCTCTCCCTTCCTATCTGTCTGTCCCTCTCTCTGTCTGTCAAAAAGAAAAAAAGAAAGAAAGAGAGAGAGAGAGAGAGAAATAAATAAATAAATAAATAAATAAAGGTGTTTTCCATTCACAGGGCCTTGCTGTTTGCCCAGGTTTGCTCCCCAGCAACAGGCACCAGTTGCCAGGAGGGGTGTGGAGACCCACAACACCCAGAGCGCCACAAGATAGGGAGCATGTCACCAAGGAGAGTGCCCACATCCATGGTAGAGGCAGGAGGGGCAGCGGTGAGGGTGAGGAATGGCTCCGGGAAACATGTGCATCTTACTCAGGCATGCCTGGTCTAGCAGAGTGACTTTCTCCCACAGCGGGGTCCCAGCAAAATCTTTTGTGGCCAGAAGGGTTCGAGAACCTACACCAACGTAAGGTGGAGAAATGGAGACCTGTTCTAAAAATTCAGGAGGTACTGAGTGTTTGGGAATCCAGGACTTCCAGCGAGGGCAGGGAATGTGGTGGAACATGCCAGCTCTCACTGGGCGACGGCTTTACCTGCCGTGGTTGGACACTGAGGGTTTGTGCTCTGAGATCGCACTGGCTGCTTACCCTAAATAAATATCGGAGACTGTGACTGCTATGCCCAGGTACAGAATATTTGCTCCTTGAAGTAGGAAGGACACCGTCAGCAGATAATTCCTTGGGGCTCCTCAGAGCTCATATACATCCGGGTCGGTACTGCCTTTCCTGCTAGGGACTCCTTTTCTCTGTGCCCACCGTCCCTTCTCACGTGCAGGCCTTTCCTGCTGGCCTGACCTCCCCCATAGGTCTGTTCTGTATCAACTGTTTCTGAGCGCACTTCTGTCCTGACCCCTTTCTCTTTGTAGGTAGATGCTGGATTTATTCTCACTTTATTGCCCTAGAGGCCTTTGGTTTCTGCTCTTCCTTAGGTTCCCCTCCTGTCCTGCCCCTTCGTCTCCTCTTCCTGTGCGACAGAGCACACGACTCACTTTCTCCCGCTCCGCCTTTCGCTCCCTCATTTCTTTTCCTTCTTGGACCTTGGCTTCCCTGACTGGGGACCAACGAGCATAATTGGATCTGCCCCGTCTAATCCAGAGGGGGACAGGAGTAACCATGTTCCAGGGAGAGTGGGGTGCAGGAAGCTTGAAGAGCAGTGGAAAAGAGGCCGCAGGGATTAGTGCTGACAAGCGGGCTTTAGAAAGGTGGAGGAGCAGATCCAGCCCAGAGACAGAGGGGAAGTCTTCCCTCTCGCAACCCTGGCGTTAGCCGTGGACAAAGTTGAACGAGAGGGAAGACCACCAACCCTCCAGTCTTTCTTTTTTTTTTTTTTGTATTTTTCTGAAGTTGGAAACGGGAAGGCAGTCAGACAGACTCCCGCATGCGCCCGACCGGGATCCACCCGGCACGCCCACCAGGGGGCGATGCTCTGCCCATCTGGGGCGTTGCTCTGTTGAGACCAGAGCCATTCTAGCGCCTGAGGCAGAGGCCACGGAGCCATCCTCAGCGTCCAGGCCAACTTTGCTCCAATGGAGCCTCGGCTGCGGGAGGGGAAGAGAGAGACAGAGAGGAAGGAGAGGGGGTAGGGTGGAGAAGCAGATGGGTGCTGTGTGCCCTGGCTGGGAATCAAACCCAGGACTCCTGCATGTCAGGCCAATGCTCTACCACTGAGCAAACTGGCCAGGGCCAGTCTTTCTAATATACAGAAAGTACTTGTAAGGCCAGTGGCTGTTGCCATTGGGGCCATGCAGGTTCTCGTTGGATTCAGGCAGACAGTAAAAGAACAGTGGAGCCAGAAAATGGTGGGCCATTCTGTTTATTAAAGTCTCATAAAGGCGGATAAGCAAAAAAGCAGGGTAGACCGCTTCCCTCTCACTCAGGGCTCCCAAATCCCCAACTCATTCTCCGGACTCACCCAGACACACAGGCCCCCACCAGCCTCAGCAGGGCTCCCAAAACCCTTCAGCACTCTTTCCCTCCCTTTGGATTCTTCCTCAGTACTCTGCACTCTCTACTCTCCCAGAAAAACAGGATGGGAGAAAAATCCCTTCTCCAGCAAGCAATAGCAAACAATCACCCCTCCCAAGCAGGAAGGCAATCTGCAATCTGCCACCCTGAGGGCAAGCACCGGCAGCCTTCCATAGACTATACACACATGGCACTGCCCCAATACAAGCAAAGAAACTTAAAAAACATTTGAAACAGATTGATTTGCCCAACAGTACCCCAGGGCTGTTATCAGAACTGCCCCGGCCAGGACTCCAATCAAAATGCCCACAACAACCCTGTCTGAGAGGCCAGTACTTGGTGCTGTTGGATCATCTGTCATGGGTAGAAAAGAAGAATGAATGAAGGTGACATTATTTTACAGTGTGGGTGCCTGTAAAACAGCTATTAGAACGACTATTATTGCCTGACCGGTGGTGGCACAGTGGATAGAGTGTTACCCAGGGACACTGAGGTCCCAGGTTTGAAACCCCTACATCACTGGCTTAGGCACAGGCTCATCTGACTTGAGCGCAGGCTTGCCAGCTTTAGCATAGGTTGCTGGCTTGAGCGTAGGATCATTGATGTAATCTCACGGTCACTGGCTTAAAGCCCAAGGTCACTAACTTGAACCCAAGGTTGCTGGCTTGAGCTAGGGGGTTACTGGCTCAGCTGGTGCCCCCAGTCAAGGCACATATGAGAAAGCAATCAATAAACAATGACAGTGATGCAACTAGGAGTTGATGGCTCTCATCTCTCTTCTTTCTTGTCTCTCTCTCTCTCTCTCTCTCTCTTTCTCTCTCTCTCACACACACACATACACACACACACACAATAAATAAATAAATAAATAGGAATGGCTATTATCAATAAGACAAGAAATAACAAATGTAGAGATAAAAAGAACTCTAGTATACTGCTGGTGGGAAGGTAAATTGGTACAGTCATGTTGCAGTCCAGCCACAACAAGTCTATTACAGGGTCCTTGAACGGGAAAAGGTATGGAATTAAATAAATGATAGAGAATTAAAGATATATACATAAAGATGGGTTTGGGAGGATGGCAAACAGTCTCTATTGTTCCTAAGCTGATGCAATGGCGGCTCCCAGAAGCACATCCATTTTTATTCAGGGAAAAACCGTGTTCCATTAGCAATTCATTTGTTTCTAAGACAACTCAAAGACAACCCCCACCATACCATTTAAATCTAACTTTACACCAATAAGAAACTAGCTTCCAACCTCCTCCGGAGAACATGGGTGGGACAAGCAAGAATCAGGTATCGCTCTTTGTTAATTAGGCAGGTGAGGTGGGGGGTTAGGCCCAGCACCTCTGTCCCCTGGATATCCAGATTGTAAAAACACTCAGTTTATATTTTGGGCCCCAACACAGTCACAATGGAAAACAGTGTGGATGTTACTCAAAAAAATGAAGAATAGCGCTACCATATGAGCCAGCAATCTCTCTTCTGGGTATTTACCCCCAAAATTTGAAAACATTTTGTTATAAAGATATATATTTTGTAGACTTGTACATATGAAACTTATATAATGTTATTTATTAATGTCACCTCAAAGAATTTAATTTTTTTAAGTAAGAGGAGGAAAGATAGACAGACTTTTACACACACCCCGACTGGCATTCACCGGCAGTCCTTCTCTAGGGCCGATGCTCGAATCAGCTGAGCTATCCTCAGCACCTGAGACTGACACTCAAACCAATCCAGGCCCTGGTTGAAAGAGGGAAAGAGGGAGGGGAAGAGAAGCAGATGATTGCTACTCCGGTGTGCCCTGATCGGGGAGCAAACCTGGGATGTCCACATGCCAGGTTGACACTGTATCCACTGAGCCAACTGGCCAGAGTGAATTTAATTTTTTTTGAAATTGAACAGTGAATTACTATTTGATCTAGCAATTCCATTTCTGGGAATATATCCAAGGAATTGAAAGCAAGGATTTAAAACAATTATTGATTGGTTTTAGAGGGAGGGGACAGAGAGAGAGAAACATTGATCTGTTCCTGTATGTGCCTTGACTGGCAATCAAACTGACAACCTTTGTGTATTGGGATGATGCTTTAACCCAGTGGTCAGCAAACTCATTAGTCAACAGAGCCAAATATCAACAGTAAAACGATTGAAATTTCTTTTGAGAGCCAAATTTTTTAAACTTAAACTATATAGGTAGGTACATCCCTTATCGAGGTAATGCCCGCACATGGTATTTTGTGGAAGAGCCACACTCAAGGGGCCAAAGAGCTGCATGTGGCTTACGAGCCACAGTTTGCTGACCAGGGTTCTAACTGAACTATCCGGCCAGGGTGAAAGCAAGGGTTTTAATGATATCTGTACACCCATATTCATAGCCAAGGATTACTGTCCCCACTCACAGGAGTATTGCCATTTCAAGATTTATTGATAGCTGTGTGATGAGTGTAAGGAATGTGGCAGGAGACAGAGGAGGTTTGTAGACCCGATGAATAGGATAAGTGACATTAGCATAAGGGCCCAGGTCTGCCCCTTTTGATTATGAATTATTATTATTTGTTTTAATGTCAGGTGGAGAAGTCATCATTGTATTATGATTAGGCGGTTTATAATTAATCAGTTGGAAGATGGAAAGAGAATAGTTGGAAATACACTAATTAATATAACAATAGGGAGTCCTATTATTGTAAGGGTAATGAAAGAGGTGAATAAATTTTCATTCATTTTGTTTCTCAAGGGGCTTGGTGTTTTAGTGATTTGGTGATCATAGGTTCGGGAGCTGGGTAATAATAGTGTTTAGAGACTTTTAGTTGTATACTAATAAATAATGTAAGAATCATTGATAAAATTGTAATAAATCATGTTGATGTATCGAACTGGGGTATATCATTAAGAAGAGATTTAGACTCTCAGTCTTTAACTTAAAAGATTAATGCTCGTTAGACCCTTAATGAGGTTATGGTATGGATGAAGATCATTTGTCAAGTGTTTTATTTATTTTATTTTATTTTTTAATTTACAGAGACAGAGAAAGAGTCAGAGAGAGGGATAGATAGGGACAGACAGATAGGAACAGAGAGAGACGAGAAGCATCAATCATTAGTTTTTCGTTGCAACACCTTAGTTGTTCATCGATTGCTTTCTCATATGTGCCTTGACCATGGGGTCACAGCAGACCGAGCAACCCCTGCTCAAGCCAGCGACCTTGGGTCCAAGCTGGTGAGCTCTGCTCAAACCAGATGAGCCTGCGCTCAAGCTGGTGACCACGGGGTCTTGAACCTGGGTCCTCTGCATCCCAGGCTGATGCTGTATCCACTGCGCTACCGCCTGGTCAGGCATTGTCAAGTGTTTTAATGGAGTCATTTCAAGGACAATTGGCATAAAGCTGTGATTAGATCCACAGATCTCAGGACATCATTTACAACAGCTGAAAGGAAGAAATAGCCCAAAAGTTCATACATGGATGAATGATAATCAAAATATAATGTATACATATATACAAGGGGATATTATTCAGCCCTAAAAAAAAAAGGATTGAAATTCTGATATATGCTACAAATGGATGAGTCTTGAAGTCTTTATGATAAGTGAAATAGCCAGACACAAAAAGAAAAATAGCATATGATTCCACTTATATAAGATACTTAGGAATAGTCAAATTATAGGACAAAAAGTAAAATAGTGGTACCAGGGTTTGGAGCCAGGGATGAGACATTATTGCTCAGTGGATACCGAGTTTTAGTATGGTAAGATGAAAAAGTTTTGAAAGTGGATAGTGGTTATCGTTGTACAACCATTAATATAAATGTACTAATGTCACTGAACTGTATAGAATAGTTAAAATGGTAAATTTTATGTATATTTTATCACATTAAAAATGATAACAAAAGAACCCTTGTGCAAGATCACATGAATGCCAGACCCAGGATCAGAAACTAAATATACGTAATTCAGAGACTGAACTCCTAACTACTTGGCCCTTCTGTTTACTGTAATGCTCTCCTGATTGACATTCTGCCCCCTCTGACTTCTGTCCATTTCGCACAACACTGATAAGAGCAATCTTCCCAGGAAGGTGTGGATGGAGCAAGGGGTCACTTACATTGCACACCCAGCCCGAGAGGCCACTTTTGCTGAAACAGATGGGGTTGGAGACCTCACACCGATAACCCCCAGCGTCCTCGCCTCTGACGGGGTCTGTGATGAGGGTGCTGCTGTCCCAGGACAGCGTCACTGTCTCTGTTAACAGGAGACTCTGGTTATTGAAGAACCACTAGGTGGAGATTCCACTGTCATTTGTGAGACAGGCCAGGATCACGGCAACCTTGTGTTCTGTGACTATGACTTTGCTGGCTCTGGTGGAGGGTTTTCCCGATGGGTCTGTGGAGACACAGAGGAGGTGGCTGACTGAGACTGGGCTCCTTCCTCAGAGACCTCAGCCACTCACGGGTCCACAGTGAACTCTGGGATTGTCACCAGAAAAGGGCCCTGACCTCTGCAGAGTGACAAGTGTCTTTGTTCAGGTAACAATCTCTAAGGAGAGGGTTGAATGCCCCAGCCTCATATCACCCCAGAATGACCCCTGACCTGCCTCCCTGGATCTTGGTAGTATCAGCACCAGGAACCCCTTCTCAGCCCATGTGTCCAGCATCTTCATCATCAGGTGGAATTTTTCACCCACTGACATTTTTTTTTTTTTACAGAGAGAGGAACAGACAGGAAGACAGGAAGGGAGAGAGATGAGAAGCAACAATTTTTCATTGCAGCACTTTAGTTGTTCATTGATTGCTGTCTCATATGTGCCTTGATCCGGGGGCTACAGCAGAGCGAGTGACCCTTTGCTCAAACCAGATGAACCCATGACTCAAGCTGGCGACCTCAAGGTTTAGAACAGGGGTCCCCAAACTTTTTACACAGGGGGTCAGTTCACTGTCCCTCAGACCGTTGGAGGGCCAGACTATAAAAAAAACTATGAACAAATCCCTATGCACACTGCACATATCTTATTTTAAAGTAAAAACAAAACGGGAAAAAATACAATATTTAAAATAAAGAACAAGTAAATTTAAATCAACAAACTGATCAGTATTTCAATGGGAACTACGCTCCTCTCACTGACCACCAATGAAAGAGGTGCCCCTTCCGGAAGTGCGGCGGGGGCCGGATAAATGGCTCAGGTGGCCGCATACAGCCCGCGGGCTGTAGTTTGGGAACCCCTGGTTTAGAACCTGGGTCCTCCATGTCCCAGTCCAACACTCTATCCACTGCGCTGCCACCTGGTCAGGCCCCACTGACTTTTGTGTGACTATTTCCTAGTTTTCTGTGATTTCTTAAAAAATATCAGACCCCCTTTCTAGTAAGGTGGCTTTACATTGTTAATCCAAATTCGGAGGGACCCGAAATATGGAAGACAGGAACAAGGTCCATCGTTTACACATCAAAGCTTTATTGTCTAGCTTGGCCAAGCGGCGGGAACTCCGACAGAAATCTGACGGAGAGCGTGCAGGCCCTTTGTTCTACTTAGTTTTTATAGTTTTGTAAGTGGGAAGTACAGAAGCAAAAACTGCAATTAGGAGCCCCTTACCGCTATTGGTTATAGTCATATGTCCTTTAACATGATAGGACCACGTTCAATTTGCAAACCATACATCATTTTGGAGAAAACAAAATTTACAAGTCAACACAATGGTAGAAAGATGTCTCTTTACATATTAAAGGCATTCCTATATTATCTAGTGTTTATCTGCTATCTCTCTGTCCAGAGTCACACACGCATTTAATAGGAGAGGTAGTTTCGGTGGGGACAAATGCCCGCAAATTGCTATAAGAAAAGGTTTATTTTGGCTTTTCTCTTCTTGCACCTGGCTAGCCATTCACCCCTTTCCCCACAGGTGTGGTGGAATGTCTGGGGATCCATGTTTTCCTCCCCTTTGCATTTACAATACAATGCCAAGGGCCATCCTGGTTATGCCAATCACACAGTACAGAGACTATCCTCACAATTTCTCTACACACCTTAACCCAAATTAATAAAATGTTCTCCAAGCCTCCTAAAATATTAATATTAATTCTGTAGCCTTTGGTACTTTACAACACCTGCGGGTGAAATGACTCAGTGGCTCCTCAACATAAAGAAGGGAAGTAGTTTCCTTTTTGTTAAATAATTTATTAAAGAATGAGTATAGCCCAGCCAGTCTTCATGACATTAAGACCTCACAAAATTCCAATCTAAAAGATTCTCAATCAGAACAGAACTTTCACTTCCTGGCTTTTGGACTGAATATCACAGAGAAGAAAGGCAATCTCTAGAGAGAAGTACATAGCCACAGTTTTAACAAAAGGCTGGCACTCTTGGCCTTCTCCGTAATTATAAACTTTGTGGCACTGCTCCTTCTGTCACATGAAGGGACTTCATGGGTGAATCTACTTATTTGTCAAGCGTGTACCATTGCTCACTGCCATCCTTTGGAATATCATATGTACATTGGTGTCACACAGCGTTGTGCAGCTGGTGGCTTCAGAGCCAGGACACAGCTCAGAGGATTTATCCTGTGGTTTGCTCTCTTCCCATTTCCTGGTCTGAGAGAGGCTCTTGTGTCAGTGGTGGCCAGATTAAGGACAGACCACCCATGCAGCTTCTATGGGCCACTGTCCCAGCACAGATGGCAGCAGAGCAGAGTCCGTCACCGGGTGAGCCTGGAGAAGAACAGAGAGCAGCGTCTGTCTGTCCTGCTCACCCCACCTCAGAGGTGCTTTCATCCTTTTGTTTGGGGAAGAAAGAGGTGAGTTTGATTCAAAGTCATGTATGTTCCTGTGGCACGTGGAGTAGGTAACAGAAAAGAAAGAGGTGACAGAAGATACGGGTTAGAGACAGAAGAAGCAACTTGACCTTGAGGACTCTTTTTTCCCCTCTGTGAAGCCCCCTCCGCCATACAGGGCTAAGGTTAGAGAAATCTTTTTTCACTTTCTAAGTCTGGAGGCCAGCACTGCCATGAGAAACCAGATGAGTAAGGAAAGGAAAGAGTCTACAGAGACGCGGGGGAGGCCTCAGGGCGAGAGTCTGTGAATGGCTGGTGTCCGTGGCCACAGGACGGGAGATGACATCCAGGCTCTTTTCTGACTTCCAGACAGACTGTTACCATAGACAGTCCAGGAGCGCCAGGGAGTCTCCCCTCACCGACCAACACGGCTGCAGAGAGAGGTTCTTACACTGAGCACGCCGAAAGCTACAGACATGAGTAAATAAGGCCAGAGCATGGCAGAAGCTAGCCAGACAACTGGGTAGAAAAAAATTCTTTCCCTTCCTTAACTCTATAAGAACTGTGGGCTTGAGCAGGAAGGGGAGATGATTTTTGAGATGCGAGTCCACCCTTCTCTCAGGTGTCAGCACCTGAATAAACCTCTTTCTTTTTGCACCAGCACCTGCCTCACGATTTTGATTTTTGTTGCATCAGGCAGTTGAAAGCATTTGCCTTTTTAGGTTACAAGACCCCCACCCAGAGCTTGGTGTTGATGGTCCAGGAAGCATTTACCAGAAACTGTGATTTTTTGTTGTTGTTGTTGTTGTGATGATAAGTTTATTTATTTGTTTTTTAAATAATTATTTTTGAATTACTATTGACATACAATATCATATTAGGTTCAGGAGTACACCCCAGTAATTAGACTTCATAACTTAAGTGATCATCTTGTACCCATGTGATCCTATATGTAGTTATTAGAATATTATTAACTATATTCCCTATGCTGTACTTTACACTCCCATGACTATTCTGTAACATCCAATTTGTACTTTTTAACCCCATCACCTTTTCCATCCATCCTCCTACCCCTCTCCCATCTGGCAACTGTCTAAATGTTCTCTGTATCTATGAGTCTGTTTATGTTCTGCTTGCTAGTTTATTTTGTTTTTTAAGAACAGTGACCTTAGCCAGCACTTTTGTCTGGCAGAAAGCTGTCCTTAGCTCTTCTCTTAATGCCAGACAATTCAGTTCTTTCCCATAGGTCCCTGATTTTTCTTTTTTTTTCTTTTCTTTCTTTTTTTTTTTTTTTTTTTGTATTTTTCTGAAGTTGGAAACGGGGAGGCAGTCAGACAGACTCCCGCATGAGTCCGACCGGGATCCACTCGGCATGCCCACCAGGGGGCGATGCTCTGCCCATCTGAGGCGTCGCTCTGTTGTAACCAGGGCCATTCTGGTACCTGAGGCAGAGGCCATAGAGCTGCCCCCAGCGCCCGGGCCATCTTTGCTCCAATGGAGCCTCGGCTGCGGGAGGGGAAGAGAGAGACAGAAAGGAAGGAGAGGGGGAGGGGTGGAGAAGCAGATGTGCGCTTCTCCTGTGTGCCCTGGCCGGGAATCGAACCTGGGATTCCTGCATGCCAGGCCGACACTCTACCACTGAGCCAACTGGCCAGGGCCAGGTCCCTGATTTTTTTTTAAGTTCCTGCCCAGCACTGGAGCTCAGAGGGAGTGAGTTTGAGTAAGTCTGTGTGTGGGCCCTTTATAGGCACTGCCTGGGACTCCAGCAGCCTTCCATCTCACTCAGCCACAATCCACACTAGTTTTAGTAGCCAGAAGTTATGAGGGCTTCTCTTCCTGGCACTCAAATCCTGGTCTGGAGGGCTTGGTATGGGGCTGGGACCTCTCGCTCTTCAGGGGGGACCTCCACAGCTAGAGCTATCCCTTCTGATTTTTATCCACCACAGGTGGGTATGGGACCAGCCCATTCTGCATCTCTGCTCCTCCTACTAGAGACTAATATTCTTGTCTGTGGTCCTATTCAGGCCAGTGACAGAGTTATAAGGTAAGACCAGTATAGGATCCACTACCATTTGCCGTAATGTTGAGGAGAAAGAGTTCCTGTGTGGTTTGCTGGGACCTCTTACTAATAAACCAAGAATACTGTGTGGGCCAGTTAAAGGCCATACAGCAAGAGAGGCTAAAGTATGCCCCTGGTAGGTAATGGAAGTTTGGCTGGGAATGGTGGGTGTGTCCAAGCCATCTAGGACAAAGAGAACACACCCACACATGATATAATCAGAGGCAGGTAGAGATTTCTTGTCTGAGTAAGGGCCACAGTGTTTTCCTGAGCTGAGTCACAACCTTATTTTTAAAAGTCCCAAATATAAAACCCACATGTTCCCTGAGCCCGAGTCTGAGACATTAAAACCTGTGTGTCCCATGACAGGTTGTTAACCCTGTGCCTCTCTAGACAGAAGCCTCTCGTCCCCTTCTAGTCTTGACTCAAGACCAGGCCTGCCCAGATTTGCCTGGGACAAGAAGTCACGACCATCGTGGGTTTTGGAGTGAGGGTCTGTGTATTCGGGTCTGAGAGATGTAGTCAGTCTCTGGCAGTGTGGGTTTGGGCAGATGCCTGAGCCAGGTAGGGACAGAAGTTATTCACAGAGAACATGCAGGGTAAATGGCCAGCACTCACTGGGTACCAGGTTTCACACTCATAGGGTCCCGTGTCATTCCTTATGAAGTAAAGTGACAGTCCTGTTGTCCTTGGACAGCTCCAGTCTGGCGCTGTCTGGAAGACTCTGTTGATCAAGCACAGTAGGAGGTTTACATGTTAACAGGACAGGGCCCGTGTGCTCCTCGGGGTTGGAGTTGTTGCTTGTGATGTTGGGTGTGGGTAACTTCACTGTGCAGATAACAGAGAAAACATTGCTCTGTGTTGTACCTTGGATTCCTTCAAAGACATCTTCACCCAGAGTTTGTGCCTCTATCACAAGACAACAAACGCATGAGGGTCTGAACGTCAGCGACCTTAAGCCCTCCGGCTCTATGTCTGGGGGAAGGTACAGACTTTCCTGATGTCAATTAAATATCAGGATTTCACCATGGAAAGACATAGGACTGAGGCCAGAGTCCACTCGGTACCTGTCCTGGCTCTTCACTGACCAGCTGAGTGACCTTGGGGTCTCACCTGGAATGCCCGGTGCTGAGTCCCTTTGCAACACGAACCTGCACTGCCGAATCGGGATGTGTTTGCACCGAGGCCTCACATTCTAGGGTCATCCTAGAGATGAGCAATGATGGGCCATCCCAGAGTCCTCACACCCCGAGGAGACCGGGCAGTGCGGCCCGGAACTGGTTGAGCAGAAACAATACACGGGGAGACCAGAAGCAAGTCTGATGGTCCGTCAGCTTTCAGGCTGCAGGGCCACGAGGTGGCGCAGTCTGCCCAGGAGCTCACTGGTGACTGACATGAGACAGTGACCCCAGAAAGGCTAGAGCAGAGCTCAGGAGTGATTCAGAAAAGAGTGAGGGATCGTGGGAGCTGGCTGGCTTCGGCATCAGAACCCTGCTCTCTGCCCTTGATCTTTAAATTTTATTTATTTATTTACAGAGACAGAGAGAGAGTCAGAGAGAGGGATAGACAGGGACAGACAGAAACGGAGAGATGAGAAGCAACAATCATTTAGTTTTTCGTTGCGCATTGCGACACCTTAGTTGTTCATTGATTGCTTTCTCATATGTGCCTTGACCGGGGGCCTTCAGCAGACGGAGTAACTCCTTGCTGGAGCCAGTGAGCTTGGGTCCAAGCTGGTGAGCTTTTTGCTCAAGCCAGATGAGCCTGAACTCAAACTGGTGACCTCTGGGTCTCAAACCTGGGTCCTTCCGCATCCCAGTCCGAGGCTCTATCCACTGCACCACCACCTGGTCAGGCTCTGCCCTTGATCTTTAATGTCCTGTCTCCCACCACAGAGGGCAGGGGTCCTTGTCAAATACTCAGATACGGAAGGGTTGTCATGTGGCCCTCATGGACCATTTGTGTTTGGCAGTTATTCAATAGAAATTTGAGTTAGGTTGTGGAAGAATAAGTGAAAATCATTATTCATACCACAGAGATCTAAGACCAGTTTTTAGAAGGATCTCTGCTTAGAGAACCCCGAAGAATAAGTGAAAATCATTATTCATACCACAGAGATCTAAGACCAGTTTTTAGAAGGATCTCTGTTTAGAGGACCCCGAAGGGCACAGACCAGGTTCTGAAGTCCAACCAGGGTCACACTGTGACTGAAGGAAGGTGCTATGCAGGTGTGAAATAGTGACTCCTGGGGGTAGAAGATGTCAGTCCTGCTAAGAGAAGGAAGAGACCGCAGGGCAAGTATAGGTGTGTCTGTCGTATAAGGGAGGGAGGATACCAGACTGGTCAAAGAGATGTGTTATGTTAGTGAATTTAGGAAGATGGTTCCTGTCACCAGTTTCTATGGTCAGGCAGGCAAATGGGGAGGGGCCCCCACACAGGCGTGTGGCAGGTGTTCTTCCTTTTCCTTCCAACGCAGGAAACAGAGCTGGAGTGTGATCAAATGCATTGGGCAAATAATTGAACAGCCAGTAAGAGAAAGACAGAGGCTGGTGGATCTCACGTCTGACAGGTTCCCTCCCTATGGTAAAAGTGTCATCATGAGGACACTCGTATGTTAAACGGACAGTAAACCAGTCAGATGGTGCAGGGCCACCAGCCCCATCTTGGGAAAGTTTAGGAGCTACTGGGAGGAATGGGAGCCTCACACCAGGATGAGGATGTGAGTCATGAGTCAGGGGTGAAGGGAGCCTGTGAGCTTTTGGAGACTGAAGGGTTGTCCTGCCTTGGACTCCCTGGCTGAGTCATAGAGAGAAGATCAGTGGTTCACCCGTCCTGTCATGTGCCCTGTTCCTCTTGTTGGTATCAGGGAGGGAAGGCGCTCTAGATGGCGGCATAGTGAAAGCTCTTTCTTCTGGTGATCTGGAAAACTGGCCAATATATAGAGCCATGGGCTGCTGCTGCAACTGATTTGTATCCTTTTTTTATTTTCCTTGAGGATTGGTCTGGACACAGGTGTTAGGGGGAGATCTGGGGAGATTGCAGGGTGGAGTAAGCGGAGCAGAGCGGGGCAGCATGGCTGAAGATGAGGGGCTTGGAAGGAGTAGAGAGAGAGCCAGAAATGTCCTTGGTGGTGAGCAGTGGGGGTTACAGGTGACTGCAAAGATCCCAGGAACAGGCCCTGGCCGGTTGGCTCAGTGGTAGAGCGTCGGCCTGGCGCGCGGGGGACCCGGGTTCGATTCCCGGCCAGGGCACATAGGAGAAGCGCCCATTTGCTTCTCCACCCCCACCCCACCCCCGCTCCTTCCTCTCTGTCTCTCTCTTCCCCTCCCGCAGCCAAGGCTCCACTGGAGCAAAGATGGCCCGGGCGCTGGGGATGGCTCCTTGGCCTCTGCCCCAGGCACTAGAGTGGCTCTGGTCGCGGCAGAGCGATGCCCCGGAGGGGCAGAGCATCGCCCCCTGGTGGGCAGAGCGTTGCCCCTGGTGGGCGTGCCGGGTGGATCCCGGTGGGGCGCATGCGGGAGTCTGTCTGACTGTCTCTCCCCGTTTCCAGCTTCAGAAAAGTACAAAAAAAACCCAAAAAAACAAACAAACAAAGATCCCAGGAACCAAGAGCCTATGGCTGCCCCAGGGCAGGACCAGTACAACCCAGAAAATCCTCCCTTGGCCAAATAGCCCCACAGTCACTCTGAGACTTGGCTACTGGAGGGGCTTTAGGGGCAGGTGGTCAGAGGGATAGAACATGGGCCTCAGCCCTTGGAGTAACAGGGAACAGGTGTGCCCTAAACCTCCGAGCACCCTGCATCCAGGTTCCAGTCTCTGTACAGGTTATGAATCATTCATTCACTATTCACTTCTTCTCTCTTACATGAAAGAGCACTTGTGTGTTGGTCCGTGCGCTGGTTGCAGGTGGAGAGCAGGAGTGAGAAGCAACATTTTTTCCCTTATGTCAAGTGGGAGTGACACCCACAGGTCAGGAAACAAAGAAGTGATTCAAGTCCAGGACAGGGAGATGTGAATCGGCCCCCTGAGGGGAAGGCCTGAGCATTCCCAGTCTTGATTCTGATTGTTACTGCCGGTAATTTAGAGTGTGTGTGTGCGTGTGTGTGTGTGTGTGTGTGTGAGAGAGAGAGAGAGAGACAGACAGACAGACAGACAGACAGACAGATAGGGACAGACAGGAAGGGAGAGAGATGAGAAGCCTCAATTCTGTGTTGCAGCTCCTTAGTTGTTCATTGATTGCTTTCTCATATGTGCCCTGACTGAGGCACTACAGCTTGCTGAGTGAACCCCTGTT
The DNA here is from genome assembly GCF_036850765.1 of Saccopteryx bilineata. NCBI lineage: Eukaryota > Metazoa > Chordata > Mammalia > Chiroptera > Emballonuridae > Saccopteryx > Saccopteryx bilineata. Next base: position 48,096,092 of record NC_089498.1, on the reverse strand, counting down.
CAAGCCAGCAAGCTTGGGCTCAAGCTGGTGAGCCTTCTCAAACCAGATGAGCCTACACTCAAGCTGGCGACCTCAGGGTCTCGAACCTGGGTTCTCCACATCCCAGTCTGACGTTCTATCCACTGTCCTATCCACTGCCTGGTCAGGTGTAATTTGGTTCTTGAGGTAAAACATTAATCTCCATTTGCTTTCACTCCCCAGACCAGAAAATCCACCTTGAGCTGGGGATACCTAAGTGGAAAGAACCTGGACCAACTTTTGGTCTGGGGGTCCACAGACGTAAGACCCCGGGATAAAGAAGAGGATGGAACTGTGGTTATAAGGGTCTTGCTATGTCTGATCTATTGCTTATGGTCTGTGTGACCCTGATTGATGATTCACACTGTGCCTCAGTTTCCCCTGAATAAAAATCAAATAAATGGACTCTGGGTTGCCATGTCTGTGAATTAACCTTAAAACATCCCTGAAATACGTGACCTGAAGCTCAGTATGGAGAGGCTGCCCAGATAAATGGTCACTACCATATCTGTCTGTGAGAGAGAATCCCCTGGGCTGATCGCTGGTGGACAGGAGCTGCCAGGAGCATCGTCTCTCCTCTGCTTCTTCTCTGGAGCTCACTGTTCCCTGGAGTCCCCTAAGTCCCCTAGGGCACGCAGCTAATGGCCTGGGGACCTTGTCCATCTATTGTCTCCACACACAACACAGTGTGAGGTGAAGGACCAGGCCCCACCCCTGTCCTGACACAGTTCTTGGGGCTGAGTCCTAGCTGGTGACCAGCTCAGGAAACTTGGGACTCGGGGACCTGGAGTTGAGAGTCCAGAGTTTGTGCCAGGTCAGGTCTCTGCGAGAAGAGGAAGCCCACAGGCTGCTGTCCAGCACCCTCAGGACAGGAGATGTCACTCTCAAGGTGGGGAGGGGTGTCTGTTTTCTGGGAGTGAAGGGAGATCTGGCCCCTCACTGTTAGGAAACCCTGCCCTCTCCCCTGACTGTACGAGGCATAAAGACTCATCCCTGGGACAGCCACCGGCACTCGCTCACCTCCTCCCATGCTGACACCAGGCCCTGGTCTACAGGGAACATGATCTGACCTCAGGAATCACAAGGGGTAGGATAAGGAAGCAGGTGACCTGCTTCTGTTGTGTGGTTTCTCTCATCTATTTAACGCCTGTTTATCAAGCATCTGTGAGGGTGCAGACAGGTGGAACTGGATATCCCGCCTGGATTCTGTCTCATCCTCACAGGCACTATCGCTGGGGAAACGCTTCTGCTCAGAGTCCCTGCCTGGACACAAGGACTGGACCTCCCATCTGTCATTGATTTCACACTCCTGGGCCCTGGCTCCGCCTTCTGCTCTCACTGTAGATTCCTGGTCAACCTCCTACTGCATCCTTGCCCTGCCCAGGTCTCCGCACAGCCTCTCTGGCACAGGGTCCCCGCACTCAAGGTGCCAAGTGACCAAGCCGCGCCTCACATAACCCTCCTGGCGTCGGAGGGAAAAGCCCTGTGATGGAATCAGGGTCACCTGTTGGGAAAGGGCTTCCAGGTCTCAGTAGGTCCAGTCCAAGGGCATCACGGTGGGTGCTCGCGGTGTCGGGGTGCACCCAGGAGCTGCTGTGAGAACTGAGTGTGGTGTCAGTGCTTTCCTATAGGGACTCGGTTTCCATAGCTTCCCCTGTCTGTGGACTGAGCTGATGGTCGGGACTGAGCCACAGAGAGCGCGCTTCCAGCCGCCTACCCTGCAGTCAGCGCCGCGCAAACCGGCCATTGGGCGCGGGGACAACACGCCCCGGCCGGAGAACAGGGGAGCTTGGGACTCAGCTGGTCCTGCCGCTGGTGGGAGGCGGGGTGGGGGTGGGGATCTGGATCAGGGCTCGAAGCCACCTTCAGTTTTGTACTTACAATTTAAGGGGGGATAGGGGAATAATTTTTACTACGTAGCCAATTGTCTAAAGGGAACTCTATCATTGTACAATGAAAGATTCTTTTAAGGAAAGAATCCTTAAAATAATGCACTAGAATGTTCTTTTAAGGAAAGCAATCATTTTAAATTTATCAGCTACTGCCCTGGCCGGTTGGCTCAGTGGTAGAGCGTCGGCCTGGCGTGCAGAAGTCCCGGGTTCAATTCCCGGCCAGGGCACACAGGAGAGGTGCCCATTTGCTTCTCCACCCCTCCCCATCTCCTTCCTCTCTGTCTCTCTCTTCCCCTCCCGCAGCGAGGCTCCATTGGAGCAAAGATGGCCCGGGCACTGGGGATGGCTCCTCGGCCTCTGCCCCAGGCGCTAGAGTGGCTCTGGTCACGACAGAGTGACGCCCCAGAGGGGCAGAGCATCGCCCCCTGGTGGGCAGAGCGTCGCTCCCTGGTGGGCGTGCCGGGTGGATCCCGGGCGCATGCGGGAGTCTGTCTGTCTATCCCCGTTTCCAGCTTCAGAAAAATACAAAAAAAAAAAAAAAAAAAAATTATCAGCTACTGTGATGCATGTTTTATTTTTCTAGTTCATCGGTAATGAGGAGCCACTGCGCCACTTCACCCGCAGGTGTTGCAAAGTACCAAAAACTACAGAATTAATATTAATATTTTAAGAGGCTTGGAGAACATTTTATTAATTTGGGTTAAGGTGTGCAGAGAAATTGTGAGAATAATCTCTGTACTGTGTGGTTGGCATAACCAGGATCGCCCTTGGCATTGTATTGTAAATGCAAAGGGGAGGAAAACATGGATCCCCAGACATTCTACCACACCTGTGGGGAAAGGGGTGAATGGCTAGCCAGGTGCAGGAAGAGAGAAGCCAAAATAAACCTTTTCTTATAGCAATGAACCATTTGTGGGTATTTGTCCCCACGGAAACTACCTCTCCTATGTACATGCGTGAGGTTAACACGTGTGACTCTGGACAGAGAGATAGCAGATGAACACTAGATAATATGGGAATGCCTTTAATATGTAAAAAGACATCTTTCTGCCATTGTGTTGACTTGTAATTTTTGTTTTCTCCAAAATAATGTATGGCTTGCAAATTGAACATGGTCCTATCATGTTAAAGGACATATGACTGTAACCAATAGTGGTAAGGGGCTCCTAATTACAATTTTTGCTTCAGTACTTTCCACTTACAAAACTATAAAAACTAGGTAGAACAAAGGGCCGGCGCGCTCTCCTTCAGATTTCTGTCGGAGTTGCTGCCACTTGGCCAAGCTAGACAATAAAGCTTTGATGTGTAATGGACGGACTTTGTTCGTGTCTTCAATGTTTTGGGTCCCTCTGGATTAGGATTAACAGGTAATATCACTCTTTTGTAGTTTTAGATATTAGGAAATGGTGAACGCCACCCATGACCCGTGTTTTAGCTCAGGGATGTAGATTTTAGGTGGACACTCCTACGATTTTAAGCTTCCATGTATATCATCGTCTCTCTGTCCTCTCGGTTACTCATCACTACACACAGGGTCGCGTTCCCCAGAGCTGGAGAGCAAGTGACCACCGTGGAAACAAAGGTGTCTCGAGGCCGCCGGGCACTGCCGGCGGCGCTCGTGGAGGTCTGCTCAGGTGGGAAAGGGGGGTTCTCCCAGGGCCTGAGCGAGCAGGTGGTCTCCTGGCTTCATCATTAACTCCACGTCAGGACCCAGGACATGGGGTGTGAGGTCCTGCCTGGCCCCCTCTCAGGACACCATTGCTGGGCTGGCTGTCTGTGGGGAACTCAGTCTCCCCGGCCCCTCCCTGCAGTGCAGGAAAGGAACCCAGAGCCCGTTCATGTAGAGTTGGACCATAAATGAGCACAGGTGAGGCAAGGAAGGTGGACATGTGGAGAGACCCTTAGTCCTGGAGGACGGAGCTGTGAGATGATGGGCGGCAGGGGGCGCACAGCCGCTTTTAAGCTGCTGCAGCTGAGTCAGAGGCCAGAGCGTTTCCTCTGGAGAATCTGGCCTTGCCTCATCCCCACCACAAACATTCTAGACTTCCCACTTCAGTACTTCCAATGGAGGCCCCTCAGTCCTGCTCCCCGACTCAGTTCCACATCACCTTTTTGTGCCCCTCACACTTGGGCACCTCTGACTACCCAATGGCCCAGCACCCCCAGGTCTGCAGAATGGTCCTTGCTGCCCCTGCCCCACCAGTCTGGAGGCCCAGGCCTGCCTTCCCGTCAGCTGTGGGAGCAGGCTCGCAGGCTCCCTGTGCTGCATGCCAATCATCTGCCAGGAGGCAGCGGCAGCTGAACAAAGCAGAGATGCAGGGACAGTTGTTAGCTCCTGTGTCTGCAAGTGGACCTGGGGGAAGAAACACAGGGAACGACTGAACTCCCTGCTGACGAGATGTCTGTAGTGTGCTAGTGTCTGTAGTGTGCTAATGTCTGTAGTGTGCTAGTGTCTGTAGTGTGCTAGTGTATGCCTTGGGAATTTAATAGAGAATAACTGGATAGTTTCTTACTTTGGACAATAGGCTTTTGAGTTTGGAATGACAGGTTTTCCTTGGTTGTCACCATCAACTTCAATCCCATGCACTTGGATCACAGACTGCAAATTCTGCACCCCAGTGCAGGGCTGGCGCTGGGGCAAGGCACTAGCAGCCCAGCCCGGGGCCCCTCTGTATTTGTAGGGCTGCAGAGATGAGTTTTGTGCTGGAAATAGTGCTCCTTCCTGGACAGACCCCTGGTGCTCTCCCCACTCCTGCAGGCCCTGCCCCTCCCCAGCCCCAGCTCAGCCCTCACAGCAGATTCTGAGCTGACTGTCCCAGGGACAGCCTGTGGGTCATTCACTCTCTATGCTCTGCTCCTGTTGCCTGCCTGGCTGTCCATTACCATGGAGGTTCTCTGGGTGTGTGTGTGTGTGTGTGTGTGTGTAGGACTCTGCACATATACAAATCTCAAGGTAAGGAAATTTGAGAAGCATTTAACAAATATTTACATTAAATGCAAGGATTCATGGTTAGGTCTTCTACATCAAGTTAACAAAGTTTGATGTTGTAGATGAATCACTCTTCTTAACCCCCCTACCCTCCTGACATAAGGACGACACATCCACCCCTCTGCTGGCCTACAGCTCCCCCCACGAGCAGGCAGCGCATCCCCGCCCCAGCCCGTTAACCTCAGGCTTGGCCATAAGACCATGAGGTCCAGGGATCTCCATATCAAGAATCAGCTCAGGTAATTCTCAAGAACAATGAGAATTTGAGAAGGATTTCCCTAAATAGTATAATTTACAGGTTCTACCAGTAGGACAGATGTTGCCACATTTGGGGCAAGAATCAATTGCAACTCCCATGATTTGTGCTTGATGGGAAGACCTTTAATGGAATGAGATGTACGCAGAGGAGCCTGTGTGGAGACCAGAGATAAACTTTAAAACTGTGCAGTGAAGATGGTGGAGAGTAAACAGTGTAGCTGGGTGAACACAATCCCAGCTTAGATGAGAAGCCAGAGAAGAGTGGTGGGTACAGCCCAACTAGAGTGACGTGGCTCTTACATGTTGACCTGAGCCTTGAGGTCTTCAGACATACAGGATGGGATGAATTTGATGGGGCACTGGGACAGCGAACAGACCTCAGCCAGCACCTTTCTGGGCTGCAGCCCATAGTGCTGTTTTGTGGGTGCCCTGCTGGTGGCAGCACTGTCCTGTATGTCGCTGGGCAGGTCATTACTAACTAGTTGCATCCCCCCATCTTCCTTATCTTCTGTGTTACTTTGTAATCAGTTGTATGTATGGACTTTACTGACCAAAGTGGAATAAAAATAATTCAAACTGCATTTTGTCCTGAGTAGCCTTTGTTTCTTTTTCTCATGTGACTTGACTATACACAAAATCACAGACACACACAGACACACACACAATTCTACTGTCACCAGTGTGCGGGCAGAAGCAAACACCCCTTTACTCAAAAGACATATTCTCCCTTCTCCCTCAGACACTATTTCTTCCCACACAGTCGTGAGAAGAATAACACGGAAGGATAATATATGTACTGGGGTCAGGCCAAGCAGCAGTACTAGAGTGAAAGGACTAGTTATAACTGGGGCTCATCAGCTCTCAACTGAACCGCTCTTTTAAAAACAAGATACATACCCGGGTTCGATTCCCGGCCAGGGCACATAGGAGAAGCGCCCATTTGCTTCTCCACCCCTCCGCCGCGCCTTCCTCTCTGTCTCTCTCTTCCCCTCCCACAGTCAAGGCTCCATTGGAGCAAAGATGGCCCGGGCGCTGGGGATGGCTCTTTGGCCTCTGCCCCAGGCGCTAGAGTGGCTCTGGTCGCAACATGACGACGCCCAGGATGGGCAGAGCATCGCCCCCTGGTGGGCAGAGCGTCGCCCCTGGTGGGCGTGCCGGGTGGATCCCGGTTGGGCGCATGCGGGAGTCTGTCTGACTGTCTCTCCCCGTTTCCAGCTTCAGAAAAATGCAAAAAACAAAAACAAAAAACAAGATACATTTTAAAAATATGTACTGAGGTGTTTCTTGAATGCCTATGACTCCCTAACTCACATCATGCACGCTCATGGAGCTGACAGCCGTCTCTCCTTGAAGCCCATGACCAACCATGTCCTAGGGACCCTCAGCCTCAATGTGGAGGTCCTGTGCTGACCTAAAGGGAAAAAAATGACGGGAATGTCAGTTTTGTTAGGGTTGCCATGGCCTAAAGAACATTCTCTAATTTTCTGGTGACCAACATCCCAGAAAAACTTGTTGGATTAGATTACTGACTGATGGGGTGCCTACCCAACTTTGTCACTATTGAGATCACAAGTTTAAAAAGTCCTTCCAGGTACATATAATTTACTATAGGTTTCCAATGGCATCATTGGCTTGTATAATCACATGCTTTTAGCAGAGATTTTTAAAAGTCTAGAAATATCAGCTGGACAAGAGGCATTTTGGTCATGGAAACCGGTCTTTCTTATTTCCTTATTTGTAAAACTCTCAGTTTGTTGGTATGAAGTGAACTTTGGGGGGGGGTAGTGAACACACAATATGGTGTACAGAGATGTGTTGTAGAATTGGGCACGTGAAACCTACATAATTATGTTAACCAGTGCCACCTCAATAAATTTAAATTTAAAAAAAAGAACAAAAAAGAAAAAATGTTTTGATTTTCTCATTAATTAAATACCAAATACTTGGTGTTTAACATCATACAAGTTTATTAAGTATCCTATTTCTAAATAACACCACTGGAAAATATGAGTAAAATTCACTGTACTTTTGCATCCAAAACTCTCACTTTTTATTAAAATAATTGTTTCTCCTACGCACCTAATATAGGAGCACCTAAATATATAAAGCAGACATTGATGGATATAAAGGGAGAGATCAACAGCAATACTATAATAGTAGGGGATTTCAATACCCCACTAACATCACTAGATAGATTCTCAAGAAAGAAAATTAACAAAGAAACAGCAGACTTAAAGGACATACTAGATCAACTAGATTTAATAGATATCTTCAGAACCTTTCACCCTAAAGCAGTAGAATATACATTCTTTTCAAGTGCTCATGGTACATTCTCTAGGATAGACCACATATTAGGGCAAAAAAGAGGTCTCAACAAATTTAAGAAGATTGAAATCATATCAAGCATTTTCTCTGATCACAATGGCATGAAACTAGAAATCAACCACAACAGAAAAGCTCAAAAATTCAATTCTCAAACACATGGAAACTAAATAGCAGGTTGTTAAATAACGAATGGATTAACAATGAGATCAAAGAAGAAATAAAAAAATTCCTAGAAATGAATGATAATGAGCATACAACAACTCAAAATTTATGGGACACAGCAAAAGCAATACTGAGAGGGAAGTTCATAGCACTACAGGCATACGTTAAGAAGCTAGAAAAAGCTCAAATAAACAATTTGACCCTGCATCTAAAAGAACTAGGAAAAAAACAGCAAGTAAAGCACAGAGGTAGTAGAAGGAAGGAAATAATAAAGAGCAGAGCGGAAATAAATGACATAGAGGCTAAAGAAACAATACAGAGGATCAATGAAACCAGGAGGTGGTTCTTTGAAAAGGTAAACAAGATAGATGAACCATTAACTAGACTCACCAAGAAAAAAAAAAGAGGACTCAAATAAATAAAATTAGAAATGAGAGTGGAGAAATAACAACTGACACAACAGAAATACAAAATATTGTAAGAAAATACTATAAAGAACTGTATGCCAAAAAACTAGACAACCTAGATAAAATGGACAAATTCCTTGAAACATACAATCTTCCAAAAATCAATTTGAAAGAATCAGAAAACCAAAACAGACCAATTACAGCAAAAAAGATCGAAACAGTTATCAAAAAACTCCCAAGAAAAAAAGTCCTGGGCCTGATGGCTTCACAAGTGAATTCTACCAAATATTCAAAGAACTAGCTCCTATCCTCCTCAAGCTATTTCAAAAAATTCAAGAGGAAGGAAGACTTCCAAGATCCTTTTATGAGGCGAGCATAATTATGATTCCAAAACTAGGCAAAGACAACACAAAGAAAGAAAATTATAGGCCAATATCCCTGATGCTAAAATCCTCAACAAAATATTAGCAAACTGGATCCAGCAATATATGAAAAAAATCATACACCATGATCAAGTGGTATTTATTTTGGGGAGGCAAGGCTGGTACAATATTCTCAAATTAATCGATGTGATTCATCACATAAACAAAAGGAAGGAGAAAAACTACATGATAATTTCAATAGATGCAGAAAAAGCATTTGATAAAATCCAGCACCCATTCGTGATCAAAACTCTCAACATAGTGGGAATACAGGGAACATACCTCAACATGATAAAGGCCTTCTATGACAAACCCACAGCCAACATCATACTCAATGGGCAAAAATTAAAAGCAATGCCCTTAAGATCAGGAAAAGGCCCTGGCCGGTTGACTCAGTGGTAGAGCGTCGGCCTGGCGTGCAGGAGTCCTGGGTTTGATTCCCGGCCAGGGCACACAGGAGAAGCGCCCATCTGCTTCTCTACCCCTCCCCCTCTCCTCTTTGTCTCTCCCTTCCCCTCCCAAAGCCAAGGCTCCATTGGAGCAAAGTTGGCCTGGGCGCTGAAGGTGGCTCCATGGCCTCTGCCTCAGGCGCTAAAATGGCTCTGGTTGCAACAGAGCAATGTCCCAGATGGGCAGATCATCACCCCCTGGTGGGCATGCCGGGTGGATCCCAGTTTGGCACATGCGGGAGTCTGTCTGACTGCCTCCCCATTTCCAGCTTCAGAAAAATACAAAAAAAAAAAAAAGATCAGGAACAAGGCAGGGGTGCCCCCTTTCACTACTCTTATTCAACATAGTCCTGGAAGTCCTAACCACAGCAATCAGACCAGAAGAAAGAAAAGGCATCCAAATTGGAAAAGAAGAAGTAAAACTATCATTATTTGCAGATGATATAATATTGTATATAGAAAACCCTAAAGTCTCAGTCAAAAAACTACTGGAACTGATAAATGAATTCAGCAAGGTGGCAGGATATAAAATTAATACTCAGAAATCAGAGGCATTTTTATACACCAACAATGAACAGTCAGAAAGAGAAATTAAGGAAACAATCCCCTTCACTATTGCAACCAAAAAAATAAAATACCTAGGAATAAATTTAACCAAGGAGATTAAAGACTTGTACTTTGAAAATTATAAAACATTGATAAAAGAAATCAAATAAGATACAAACAAGTGGAAGCATATGCCATGCTCATGGTTAAGAAGAATAAACTTCATTAAAATGTCTATATTACCCAAAGCAATTTATAAATTCAATGCAATACCAATTAAAGTACCAATGACATACTTCAAAGATATAGAACACATATTCTACAAATTTATATGGAACTGAAAAAGAACACAAATAGGCCCTGGCCAGTTGGCTTAGCGGTAGAGCATCGGCTTGGCGTGCGGGGGACCTGGGTTTGATTCCTGGCCAGGACACATAGAAGAAGCGCCCATTTGCTTCTCCACTCCCCCTCCTTCCTCTCTGTCTCTCTCTTCCCCTCCCGCAGCCAAGGCTCCATTGGAGCAAAGATAGCCCGGGCACTGGGGATGGCTCCTTGGCCTCTGCCCCAGGCACTAGAGTGGCTCTGGTCACGGCAGAGTGATGCCCCAGAGGGGCAGAGCATCGCCCCCTGATGGGCAGAGCTGCGCCCCTGGTGGGCGTGCCGGGTGGATCCCAGTCGGGCGCATGCAGGAGTCTGTCTGACTGTCTCTCCCCATTTCCAGCTTCAGAAAAATACAAAAAAAAAAAAAAAAAAGAACACAAATAGCCTCAGCAATCTTGAAAAGGAAGAATAAAGAGTGAGGTATCACACTTCCCGATATCAAGTTATACTACAAGGCCATTGTACTCAAAACAGCCTGATACTGGCATAAGAACAGGCATATAGATCAATGGAACAGAACATAGAACCCAGAAATAAACCCACAGCTCTATGGAAAACTGATATTTGACAAAGGAGGTAAGAGCATACAATGGAGTAAAGACAGCCTTTTTAATAAATGGTGTTGGGAAAATTGGACAGCTACCTGCAAAACAATGAAACTAGACCACCAACTTACACCATTCACAAAAACAAACTCAAAATGGATAAAAGACTTAAATGTAAGCTATGAAACCATAAGCATCTTAGAAGAAAACATGGGCAGTAAGCTCTCTGACATCTTTCACAGCAATATATAAAATATTTGCTGATTTATCTCCATGGGCAAGTGAAATAAAAGACAGGATAAACAAATGGGACTATATCAAACTAAAAAGCTTTTGCACAGCTAAAGACAATAAGAACAGAATAAAAGGACAAACTGCACAATGGGAGAACATATTCGACAATACATCTGATAAGAGGTTAATAACCAAAATTTATAAAGAACTTGTAAAACTCAACACCAGGAAGACAAGCAATCCAATCAAAAATGGGCAAAAGAAATGAATAGACACTTCTCCAAAGAGGACATACAGATGGCCAATAGGCATATGAAAAAATACTCAACATCATTAATCATTAGAGAAATGCAAATTAAAACCACAATGAGATATCACCTCACACCAGTCAGAATGACGCTTATCAACAAAACAACACAGAATAAGTGCTGGCGAGGATGTGGAGAAAAGGGAACCCTTCTGCACTGTTGGTGGGAATGCAGACTGGTGCAGCCACTATGGAAAACAGTATGAATATTCCTCAAAAAATTAAAATCGATGGCCCTGGCCGGTTGGCTCAGCGGTAGAGTGTCGGCATGGTTTGTGGGGGACCTGGGTTCGATTCCCAGCCAGGGCACACAGGAGAAGCGCCCATTTGCTTCTCCACCCCCCCTTCCTCTCTGTCTGTCTCTTCCCCTCCCGCAGCCAAGGCTCCATTGGAGCAAAGATGGCCCGGGTGCTGGGGATGGCTCCTTGGCCTCTGCCCCAGGCACTAGAGTGGCTCTGGTCGCAGCAGAGCGACGCCCCGGAGGGGCAGAGCATTGCCCCCTGGTGGGCAGAGCGTCGCCCCTGGTGGGCGTGCCGGGTGGATCCCGGTCGGGCGCATGCGGGAGTCTGTCTGACTGTCTCTCCCCGTTTCCAGCTACAGAAAAATACAAAAAAAAAAAAATTAAAATCGAACTGCCTTTTGACCCAGCTATCCCACTTTTAGGAATATACCCTAAGAACACCATAGAACTGTTCCAAAAGGAGAAATGCACCCCCATGTTTATGGCAGCATTGTTCACAATAGCGAAGATCTGGAAACAGCCCAAGTGTCCGTCAGTGGATGAGTGGATTAAAAAGCTTTGGTACATATATACTATGAAATACTTCTCAGCCATAAGAAATGATGACATCAGATCAATTACAATAACATGGACGGACCTTGATAACATTATACTGAGTGAAATAAATCAGAAAAAATTAAGAACTATATGATTCCATACATAGATGGAACATAAAAATGAGACTCAGAGACATGGACAAAAATGTGATGGTAACTGGGGGGGGGGGGGGGGTAGAAAGGAGAAGGAGGGGATTAGGGGAGGGGTGGGGCACAAAGAAAACCAGATAGAAGGTGACGGAAGACAATTTGACTTTGGGTGAGGGGTATGCAACATAATCAAATGTCAAATAATCTGGAGATGTTTTCTCTGAACATATGTACCCTGATTTATCAATGTCACCTCATTAAAATTAATTTTAAAAGAATTAATTGATATAATTCACAAAAAAAAATTTAATACCAATAAAGGAATATTTTTTTAAAAAGTACATGTTTTTGTTCACTAAAATTAATGAGGTAATTTGGGAACAAAAGAAAGATTCTCTTTTTTAAATTCCTCCATGTAGAACTATAGATCAACTTAAGCTGCAATAATAATATCAACAAAGCACAGAAGTGTTGGCTTTGTACAATCCCTGAAGCACATAAAATGCCTCAGTAGATAACAGAACTATTTCATGACATCTATATAAAACTTCACATTCCTCTCCCAGTCTCATCATCCCAACATTCACATTTAATTATGTATTCATTTTGATTGTTTGCATGGGTAAACACAAACTAATCTATTATTTCGAACCAGCGACCTCAGCATTCCAGGTTGATGCTTTTTCCACTGTGCCACCACAGGTCAGGCAAACCTATTATTTCAACACTAAGCCTATTTCTTTTGAAGCCAAGATAATTTTGCTATTTTATAAAAACAATGGAGACCTTTTCCAGGAAGCTTGAGGCAGAATGTTTAAGGTTTATGCTGCTGCTGTGCCTGAGCTTCTGCTCCCTTTGAACCACTGTCAAAACTAAAAATGCACACACTGCATATGTTCTCTGGTTGCAAAGAAAGCATCATAGTACCACGGAACTGGTTTTCATAACAAATCAGAGGTGGTAGGGGGCACCCTGTGGCTGGACGACTGTTTTTAAGTGCATTTTCTCTCATCCATTTTCTTCATTGGCAGCAATAGTTTTTTCTTCAAATTCTATTTTGTTAGCTCTTAAAAACCAGCCTGACCGGGCGGTGGCGCAGTGGATAGAGCGTCGGACTGGGATGCGGAAGACCCAGGTTCGAGACCCCGAGGTCGCCAGCTTGAGCGTGGGCTCATCTGGTTTGAGCAAAAGCTCACCAGCTTGAGCCCAAGGTCGCTGGCTCCAGCAAGGGGTTACTCAGTCTGCTGAAGGCCCACGGTCAAGGCATGTATGAGAAAGCAATCAATGAACAATTAAGGTGTTGCAATGCGCAACGAAAACTAATGATTGATGCTTCTCATCTCTCCGTTCCTGTCTGTCTGTCCCTGTCTATCCCTCTCTCTGACTCTCTCTCTGACTCTGCAAAAAAAAAACAACAACAACAAAAAAAAAACCCACAACAAAAAGCAAAAAAAAACCCAATCATATATCCTGCTGTTCTTTCTCAATTGTCATAGAGCCAGAGGAAGATGCAATATACACATGAGTCACCATCGTGGGAACAGTGGTTGTGGTCGTTTGGGTCCTGCAAACAGCTATAGTACAGCTGCAATAAAGGTTCAGCTTTAATCCATTTTGAGTTTATTCTTTTGTGTTGTGTAAGAAGGTGGTCTAGTTTCATTTTTTCCAAGTATTTGTCCAATATTCCCAACACCATTTATTGAATAGACTGTCTTTACCTCCATTATTTATTCTTGTCTTTTTTGTCATATATTAATTGACCATATGGATGTGGGTTTGTTTCTGGGCTCTCTATCCTGTTCTATTGATCTATATGCCTATTTTTATGCCATAACTATGCTGTCTTGATTACTATAGCCTTGTATAGTATTTTCCCATATTATTTTTTAAATTGGATATAGTAGGGTGATACTAGTTAACATGATTATACAGGTTTCAGGTGCCCAATGCTACAACACATCTCTGTACACTGTATTACGTATTTATCCCCACCAAGTCTCTGCCCATTACCATTTATATACCCGTATCCTCTCTCCTTCACCTACCCCTCCCAGCAATCACCACACCGTAGTCCATGTTCATGAGATTCTTTTGTCTTTTATTGCTCTATCTCTACCTCCCTTGCCCAACCTCCTCACTTCCCTGCCCCCCCATAGCTGTCAGCCTCCTCTATGTATGAGTCTGTCTCTATTTTGCTTGCTTGTTCATTTTGTTCATTAGATTCCACTATGAGTGAAATCATGGTACTTGTCTTACTCTGACTAGCTTATTTCACTTAGAAAAATAATCTGCAATTCCATCCATGCTGCTGCAATAGGTAAAATTTCCTTTTTTATGATTGCATAGTATTCCATTGTGTAAATGTACTATGTACTACAGCTTTTTTTATCCACTCACCTACCGATGGGCACGTGAGCTGTTTCCAGATCTTGGTTACTGTAAATAAAGCTGGAATGAACAAAGAGAGACATATATTTTTTTTGAATTAGTGTTTCAAGTTTCTTAGGATATATTTCTAGAAGGGGGATTTGCTGGGTCAAAAGGCAGTTCTATTTTTAGTTTTTTGAGATAACTCCATAGTACTTTCACCTTGTAATATAGTTTGATATCAGGTGGCACAATACTTCTAAAATTGTTCTTTTTTTGTCAACAATGCTATGGCTATTTGGAGTCTTTTGTGGTTCCATGTAAATTTTTTAATTATTTATTCTAGTTCTTTGATAAATGCCATTGGTATTTTGATAGGAATTACATTTCTTTCTTTAGTATCTTATAGTTTATTTTTTTGTTTTTTACAAAGTCAGAGAGAGGGATAGATAGGGACAGACAGACAGGAACAGAGAAAGATAAGAAGCATCAATCATCAGTTTTTCGTTGCAGCACCTTAGTTGTTCATTGATTGCTTTCTCATATGTGCCTTGACCGTGGGACCACAACAGACCGAGTAACCCCTTGCTCAAGCCAGTGACCTTGGGTCCAAGCTGATAAGCTTTTGCTCAAGCCAGATGAGCCTGCGCTCAAGCTGGCGACCACAGGGTCTCGAACCTGGGTCCTCCGCATCCCAGTTCGACACTATCCACTGCACCACTGCCTGATCACGCTCTTATAGTTTTTTGAATACAGCTCTTTTATTTCTTTGGTTAAATTGATTCCTAGATATTTTATTTTATTCAATGCAATTGTAAATAGGAATTTTGCTTCATTTCCCTTTCTGACAGTTCATTACTGGTATATAAAAACACAACTGATTTCTGAATATTTATTTTTGTATATTGATACTTTACTGGGTTTATTTATCAGTTTTAGTAGTTTTCTGGTGAAATCGTCAGTGTTCTCTACGTATAGTATCATGTCATCAGCAAATAAAGACAGTTTTAGTTATTCTTTTCCAATTTGGATGCCTTTTATTCCTTCTTCTTGTCTGATTACTGTGGCTAGAACTTCAAATACTATGTTAAATAAGAGTGAACATCTCTGTCTCACTACTGATCTTCGGGAAACCCTTTTAGTTTTGTCCCATTGAGTATGATGTTAGCTGTGGGTTTGTTATATACGGCCTTTATTATGTTCAGGCATGTTTCCTCCATCCTACTTTGCTGAGAATTTTTATTAACGAGTACTGGATTTTCTCAAACATTTTTAAATGTATCTATTGATATGGTCACATGATTTTTTTATTTTTATTTTTTTTTTGGTATTTTTCTGAAGCTGGAAACGGGGAGAGACAGTCAGACAGACTCCCGCATGCGCCCGACGGACTGGGATCCACCCGGCACGCCCACCAGGGGCGAAGCTCTGCCCACCAGGGGGCGATGCGATGCTCTGCCCCTCCGGGGCGTCGCTCTGCCGCGACCAGAGCCACTCTAGCGCCTGGGGCAGAGGCCAAGGAGCCATCCCCAGCGCCCAGGCCATCTTTGCTCCAATGGAGCCTTGGCTGCGGGAGGGGAAGAGAGAAACAGAGAGGAAGGAGGGGGGTGGGGGGTGGAGAAGCAAATGGGCGCTTCTCCTATGTGCCCTGGCCGGGAATCGAACCCAGGTCCCCCGCACGCCAGGCCAACGCTCTACCGCTGAGCCAACCGGCCAGGGCCGGTCACATGATTTTTGTCCATCATTTTTTTATGTTATATCATGTTTATTGATTTGTGGATATTATACCAACCTAGCAACCCAGGAATAAATTTCACTTGATCCTGGTGTATGACCTTTTTAATATATTGCTGAATTCATTTTGCTAATATTTTGAGGATTTTTGTACTATGTTCATCAGGGATATTGACCTATAATTTTCTTTCTTTGTGTGTTTTTATCTGGTTTTGAGATTAGGATGATGCTGACCTCATAAAAGGAGTTTGTGAGTCTTTCCTCCAGTTAAATTTTTTAGAATGGTTTGAAGATGGGTGTTAGTTCTTCTTTAAATGTTTGGTAAAATTCGGCCCTGGCCGGTTGGCTTAGCGGTAGAGCGTCGGCCTGGTGTGCAGGAGTCCCGGGTTCGATTCCCGGCCAGGGCACACAGGAGAGGCACCTATTTGCTTCTCCACCCCTCCCCGTCTCCTTCCTCTCTGTCTCTCTCTTCCCCTCCCGCAGCAAGGCTCCATTGGAGCAAAGATGGCCCGGGCGCTGGGGATGGCTCTGGACGCAACAGAGCGACGCCCCAGAGGGCAGAGCATCGCCCCCTGGTGGGCATGCTGGGTGGATCCCGGTCGGGCGCATGCGGGAGTCTGTCTGACTGCCTTCCCGTTTCCAGCTTCGGAAAAATGGAAAAAAAAAAATGTTTGGTAAAATTCACCTGTGCAGCCATCAGCTCAGGACTTTTGTTTGTTGGGAGCTTCTGATTACTGCTTTGATTTCACTGGTTGTAATTGGTCTGTTCAGATTATCTGTTTCTTCTTGATTTATTCTTAGAAAATTATATATTTCTAAGAATTTATCTATTTCTTCCAGATTGTTCAAATTTGTTGTCATATAGTGGTTAATAATATTTTCTTATAATTATTTATATTTCTAAGGTAGCCGTTATTACTTCTCTTCTTTCATTTCTTATTTTATTTATTTGGGTTTTGTCTCATTTTTCCTGATGAGTCTGGTTAAAGGATTTTCAATTTTGCTTATTTATTTTTCATCAAACTAGTTCTTGGTTTTATTAATCATTTTTATCTTTTTAGACTCTACTTTGTTTATTACTTCTTTAATCTTAATTATTTCCTTCCTTCTGCCCACTTTAGGTTTTGTTTGTTGTTCTTTTTCTAGTTCCTATAGGTGTGAGGTAAAATTGTTTATTTGAGATTTTTCTTGGTTCTTGAGGTAGGCCTGTATTGCTCTGAATTTCCCTCTTAGAACTGCTTTTGTAATATTTCATAAATTTGAGATTGTTGTGTTTTCATTTTCATTTGTCTCAAGGTATATTTTGATTTATTTTTAAAAAATATTTTCCATTGCTTTGAGAGAGAGGTTGAAAGAGAGAGAGAGAGAAGCATCAACTCATTGCTCCACTTAGTTGTTCCATTGATTGCTCTTCCTATGTACCTTGACCGGGAATAGAACCCACAACCTCAGTTGCTGGAAAGATGTTTTATCCAGTGAGCCACCCGGCTAGGACTATCTTTTGATTTCTTTATCTCCCTGTTAACCCATTCACTGTTTAGTAACATGTGATTTAGCTTCTATGTCCTTGTGTGTTTTTCATTTTTCTTCTTGTAATTGATTTCTAGCTTTATTCTATTGTGGTCAGAGAAGATGCTTATATTATTTATTCCAAGCTTCTTAAATTTATTGAGACTTGTTTTTTATCCTAGCATGCATTCTATCCTGGAAAATGTTACATGTGCACTTGAAAAAAAATGTATATTCTGCTGCTTTGAGGCTCTGAAAATGCCATTAAATCTATCTGTTTCAGTGTGCCATTTAAGGCTGCTGTTTCCTTGTTGATATTCTGCCAGAAACCTGGCCTTTAACAGTGTCAACAAGGGCAGCCTGCACTTTGTAGTCAGGTGGATATGTACTCACATTCTGTCACCAGTGCTTCTAACCTTCCTAGAAGCAGACAAGCTGTAAGCCTTCCTGATCCTTTCTTTTCTAATGCCTTTCTTAGGGCTCTGTAACTGGAAGTAGCTGTGTGCAGAAGAGGCAGGAAACCCGTGTCAAGCTGATTGGTTTCCCTTTTATTCCTTTAAGCTGAAGCTTTCTAACAATGGAATTAGATTGCTGTCCATTAGTTTTCCTTAGCTCCTCACCTCTACTACCTACAATGTCCCTTTCCCCAATGACTATCGCATAGAACTCACATGTCCTCTACTGAGTGTGCAGAGCACTCTCCGGGGTCCCCCCAGTGAATTCAAACATGCCATCTGCCAGCCCCAAGCAACATCACTGCTCCATCCAGGTGGGATTCTGCTCTGCCCACTTGACTCCAACTCTACGGACCACACCAAATTCAATCCAGGCATTACCTCGCACTGCTCTCACTACCGGAAATGTTCTCATTTCTCTTGGAGGGTTCAAGTTCTAAATGTCCACCAGCTGAAGCTCATTACCATAACCGGTTACCACGTGCTTAGGATTCAAGCCCAAGTAACACTCAGTCTCTGCCCTCCAGAGATTTAGAATCTAGTCAAGAAAAACAGACACATTGTAAATATATAAATAACTTACAGAACTGTGGGTTTTATGGACTCACACTAGAACACAATTACCTTTGAATCTCCACTGTCTCCCTCATTTGCTGTGGGCCCTTCATCAAATTAGCTCCCACCCTAAGAATGGAAATAGCAGTAGTATAAATTCATAGGGTTGTGGTAAGAACAGAATAAGATCATGTGTAGAGGGAGTTTAGCACAGTGCCTGCAACACATGAAGAAAAGTGAGTACTCAAAAAATGGTAGCAGCAACGTGTAGCGCCCACTTTACTCATACTCTCACCAACAGAACGTGGCCAACTCTGGCTGAGACCTTAGAAACTCTGAGAGATCAGTGGTACGTGACTGACAAGTGGGAAGAGCCCAGGAAGGAGAATACACCAAGATTGTCTCAAACTGTAGGTCAGACAATGGCGCTCTCCTCACGGCTCCCACTGCTCTGTGAACAAGACCAGAGCTCATTCATGAGACAAGAATGGGAATTTGAGGGTCCATGTTTGAGCTCATCACAGGAAAACAAGGGGCCATCGCGGTCTTATATGGGGACGGGGATTCCCTTGCAGTAAGCCATTTCCCCTTTCATAGAAGGGTGGATTAGCTTCTAACCATTGTGGATTGCCAGGAGCATAGAACACAGGTGAAGTTCAACACCATTACACATGTACTTGTTTCTCATAACAATTAGCCCCATCTGCAATTAAATATTTGTGTGGTTATTGCCTGTTTTCTGCAGCACTCACTAAACTGCAGGTGCCTTGGATTGGGGGGGGGGTATATGTTTTGGCTGCCTATCCTACACTTGACCTCTAGTGCTGAATCATGTACTGAATTGTCCCTGAGTTGTGATGGATATGGGAACATTCTTCATCATGAGCCTAGTTAGAGATATCACTATCTCACTGACTACCTGGACCAGCTCTGCGCAATCAAAATGAGGCAAGCCACATATTCCATTTTAAATTTCTAGTAGTAATATTATTGGTGGAAATGTGTCCCTCGCTACACAAATTCCTGCACTGAAGTCCCAACTCCAGTACCTCAGAATATGACCTTATTTGGAAACAGAATCATTGCCGATGTAATTAGTTAAGATGACCTCAATAGGATGGGCTCAGGCCAATATGACTGGTGTCCTTATGAAAAAAGGAAAATTGGACACAGAGGCAGAGACCCAGGTAGGAGCTGTGTTGAAGATGGAAATTCTGCTGCCACAAACCCAGGAACACCAGAGAAGCTGGGAGAGAAGCATGGGACGGGTGTTTCGCTACAGGCCTCAGAAGGAACCAACCCTGATAACGCTTTGATCTTGGACTTGTGGCCTTCAGGACTGTAAGATAATACATTTCTTTTGTTCTAAGCCATCCAGTGAGACTTTGTAATGGCAGCCCCGGAAAACTAGTACATTACAAGTAAAAAATAAACAGGTTAATTTCATTATGTTTTATTGATTTCAGAATATAATTCAACATGTAATCAATATAAAATTATTATTATTATTATTATTATTGTATTTTTCCAAAGCTGGAAACGGGGAGGCAGTCAGACAGACTCCCGCATGCGCCCACAGCCATTCCAGCGCCCGCGGCAGAGGCCACGGAGCCATCCCCAGCTCCCGGGCCATCTTTTGCTCCCATGGAGCCTTGGCTGCGGGAGGGGAAGAGAGAGACAGAGAGGAAGGAGAGAGGGAGGGGTGGAGAAGCAGATGGGCACTTCTCCTGTGTGCCCTGGCTGGGAATCGAACCCGGGATTTCCGCACACCAGGCCGACGCTCTACCTCTGAGCCAACCGGCCAGGGCCCAATATAAAATTATTAATGAGATTTTTTCATTCTGTCTTTGAGATCAGGTACATGTTTTATACTCACAGCACATGTGCATTTGGACTCATCTTGTTTCCAGGGCTCAGGAACCAAACGAGAGAAGGGACTCCTACCCTGGACAGTGCTGACCTGAGCGTCACCTGCCAGAACTCTCATCCAAAGCTTCCCACCTAGTCATGCCTCTAGGGAGGGTTCTTGCTCCATCATGCAAAGCTGTTCTTCTGGGTCCAGTTAGGATAAAACATCTGTTTTAAAGAGTTGATTCCCTGAGAAGGAGGGAAGCCATAAGGGCCTGGAGAAATGTGCAGGAGACAAATGACCCTGAAGTCAGCATTAGCCACACATGATCGCTGCCGTCCCTCACAGACAGGTAAGACAAGGCTTCAGAAGCAGCTCAGTGGAACCACCTCTTCACAACTTTACAAAGAAAAGTCTTTTACCCAAGTGGGAAAAGAATGTCTCTTCTCTATTAGTTAGGGGTTCAGACACACTGGTCCCTGAATTTTAGACCCAAAGTTTATGAGCTTGGGACTGTATGAACTTTATGAACACTTCAAGAACCCCAGAGCCCCTGAGAAGATAAAGACCTCACCACAAGGGGCTGTGTGAGAATGTGGAATGTCACCCTTACCTGCTCAGAGAAGGTGCCTGTAGTTCTCTTGAGTCATGTCTCTGTCTAGACCTCTCTGAGAAGAGTCCTGGAGCCAAATCCAGAGTCACGTCCTTGAAGGACACTGGTCCTTAAAATTTCAAGCGCATGGCTCAGCCACCCATCATCAACCCAGTGTTTATAGGATGAGGTGCATGCAGACTGAGACTAGAGGAGCAACGAAAAAATGATGCAGAGTTCGGAGTGTTCAGTCAAGATTCACTGCATCTTCTTCTCTGCTTCATACTGTCAACTGTCACTCATTTTTTAAAAAAACTGGGGACTACCACCTGCCTCACTGTCAGGAGATATGGTGAGATTGTTGGAGACATATTTGGACCACATCATCTTCAAGCCCACTTACTAGCCAGACTTCCAATTCCGTGAGCTAACACAGCTCTCTTTGCAGCTTAAGCCTGCTTGTGCGGGGTTTGTTATTTGTAAATAAATGTAGGTGTTAACTGACCCAGAAATTTGTCATCAGGATGGAATCCTAAAATGTGCAACAGCTTGAGTTTGGGGTTAGCAGTGATACCTCCATCACAGGCTAGGGACCAGGACACCTTGTTATACAGCAGCGAATGCTCAACTGCTATTTGCTGTATCTGGGACTCAATTCGCTGTATCTGGCACTTCAGTGACTATTCATATGGGGCTGCAATGAACACTGTGGATACTGAACATACTTACTTGTGTATTTCTGTGAGGCGATGACTAGAAATGTATCTGCCCACTCATAGGATATGCACACTGTATAATTAAGTGCTATTGAACTGCCCCCAAATACCCTTGATCAGTTTGACCTTAACAGCACTGCCTGTTCCCAACTCCCCACCAAGCCTGGGTGCAGTTTTTCTCAATATTTTCCAAATTATTGAAACTCGACACACCCTACTATAAGGCCAGTGACCATGAGCATGCAGGTTCACATTGGATTCAGGCAGACGGTAAAGGAACTGTGGAGCTGGAGGATGTTGGGCCATTCTGTTTATTAGTCTCCGAATGGCAGACTAGCAAGCAGGCAGGGCAAACTGCTCTCTCTCTCTCTCTCTCTCTCTCTCTCTCTCAGGGCTAATAAGCAAGCAGGGTGGGGGGGGGGCTTCTTCTGCAAACAATAGCAAAAATGGCCCCTCCCAATGACAGCAGGCAAGCTGCAATCCACAATCTACCGCCCTGAGGGCAAGCACCTGCAGCCTACATAGACTACACACAGAGGTACTGCCTCCTGCTCTTGCACCAATCAGGCAACGTACAAGTGAACAAGCCTAACACACTTGTTTGTCAAACACCTACCATGCAATTAATTGATTCCTCCATAAACTGAGATCCCCCTTTATGGACTTTCCTATAACACTCATCATTTGTTTACATGTGTTAAAGAAAAAATTATTCTGACACTTATGAAAGATGACAAGGCACACATTTTTTTGTGACAGAGACAGAGAGAGGGACAGATAGGGACAGACAAACAGGAAGGGAGAGAGATAAGAAGCATCAATTCTTCGTTGCAGTACCTTAGTTGTTCATTGATTGCTTTCTCATATGTGCCTTGACTGGGAGGGAGGGGGCTACAGCAGATCGAGTGACCCCTTGCTCAAGCCAGAGACTTTGGGCTCAAGCTGGTGAGCCTTGCTCAAACCAGATGAGCCAGCGCTCAAGCCAGCAACCTCGGGTTTCTGAACCTGGGTCCTCTGCATCCCAGTCCGACGCTCGATCCACTGCGCCACTGCCTGGTCAAGTGGCAAGGCATGCTTTATCCAGAGGAGTACTACACTGGCATTTGTAGCAGGGGACAGAGATTTTGCTCAATGTTGATTAACAAAGAAAAGTGGGATTTATAGCCAAGGAACAGGAGGATGGGCTGTCAGTGGATGAAAAACTACCAAGAGGGTGGAGTAATTCTTGCTAAATGGACCTAACCAGATTCTTACTGGAGACAGACCAGCATGATCAGAAATTAACTGGAACAGTGAGGGGCAAAGAATTTGGTCACATATGAAGACTGAGCAGATATCATGGGTAGGAGATTCTAGTTAAACTGTCTTAGCAGGCATCTTGCTAAATCTGGACTCTACAGAGACAGAGATAGAAGCCCAAAGCCAGGCCTACCTGAACAGACAGCTCAGAGGACCCTGAATAAAGTCTGGTCAAGGAAAGGATCTCTGTTACATGTTCCCCTCCATCCTGTACCATTCACCTCCATTCACCTCCAAACCATTGTGTTGATAGAGAAAGGGATAAATTGTTATAGTGATATAAATTTAGAGAGGACATGTCAAGGAGATACAAGAGAGATTTTATAATTTATCAGAGACAACAGTGAAAATATTGCTATGCCAATATTTGTTTTAAAACTTAGATTAAATGGTCAGTTATGTAGATAAATGTTAATCATAAAACTGACTTGGGAAAGAAATGGATAATAAGAATAGAACATTAACCATTAAAAAAATGAAAGTAAGAGCCAGTATTATCCCTCTGCCAGTGCAACAATGCCAGAAGTAATGTCTTCATGGGTGAGTTCTAACAAATCTTCAACTTAAAGAACATCCTCAACAAACTCTGAGAACTCAAAGATTTAAAAAGAGAATATTTCCTAACTCATTTCACGAGGCTAGTATAACTGATAAAAAACCAGAGAAGAAAATTATGGACCAAGTACTTACAAAATCAAGTTAAATGTTACTGATTTAAATTCAGAATTAATAACAAACAAACAAAAGGTTATCGTGACCAAGTAGGGTTAATATCAGAAAGGCAAGTATAATATCAACATGTAATTCTTCATGTAATATCAACATGTAATTCTTCATGTAGAAAAATATTGATCTCAATAAATTTTATAAAATTATTTTATCAAATTCAACTTTAATTCATGAACAAAAATCTTATGAATCTAATAACTGGAAGGGGTCACACATACTTCCTCGTAGAGCTGTTGAGGCTAGATGAGTTCATAGAAGTAACGCATCAGAACAGGGCTGGCATCCACTGAAGTCTAAACAAATGTGCACCACCCTGGTCAATTGGCTTAGCGGTAGAACATCTATCTGGCGTATGGAAATCCTGGGTTCAATTCCTGGTCAGGACACACAGGGGAAGCAACTATCTGCTCCACCCCTCCTCTTCTACTCTCTCTTTCTCTTCTCCTCCCATAGCCATGGTTCAAATGATTTGAGCAAGTTTTCCCTGGGCACTGAGGATGACTCTATGACCTCATCTCAGGTGCTAAAACAGCTCGGTTGCCAAGCAACAGAGCAGTGGCCCCAGATGGGCAGAGCACAGCCCAGTAAGGGGCTTTCCAGGTGGATCCCTGTTGGGGTGCATGTGGAAGTCTGTCTCTGCATCCCTGCCTCTCGCTTAATAAAAAAATAAAAAATAAATAAATGTACACCTATTCCGACACCACTTCTCTCTCACATCCTCTCTCTGTCTTTCCTCTCATGTTGTGATTGGTTTCCTCAGTTGTATCTTCTAGAGCAGTGGTAGTCAACCTGGTCCCTACCACCCCCTAGTGGGCGTTCCAGCTTTCATGGTGGGAGGTAGCAGAGCAACCAAAGTATAAATAAAAAGATAGATTTAACTATAGTAAGTTGTTTTATAAATATTTATTCTGCCAAACAGCAAAAATCTGGCATAAAGTACTTTGGTAAGTAATTATTATTATATGCTTTAACTTGCTGTAACTCTGCTTTATAAATTTTATAAAGTAAAGTTACTTCCCTACTTTATAAATCACCATTACTGTGGAACTGGTGGGTGGTTAGAAAATTTTACTACTAACAGAGATACAAAAGTGGGCGGTAGGTATAAAAAGGTTGACTGCCCCTGTTCTAGATCATTCAGTTGGTCTTTCAGCAATTACTTTCCAGTTATCAAGAAATTACACTGAAATTTTCTGTGTACATTTTTAATTTCTAGGAACTCTTTCCCGATCTGACTGCACCTTTTCATAAGAGTTCATCTAGCAATCTTCCTGAATTTCTAGAGTCATAAGGATATTTAAACATTTTCTTCTGAACTTTTCAATGAAGTTTCCCCCAGTCATGGGTTTATTTGTTTATCATCTATTAGCTCCACATTCTGCCAACACTTAGTATGTCCTCACAATGTGTGTTTCTATTTTTCTTTTCTTTTTTACATTCTAAAGTACTTTGCTTTATTTATTTTTAATTTAAATTATTTTTCAATCATTGCCCCATTTTATTATTCTGTTACAAATCGTTCTCAAATGTGTAATGATACTTGGGTGTAAAGTCTATGTTTATTAAGGACTCGGTTGATTAGCAAAGGCATATGATAAGAGCCTGTTTTGTGCTTGTGTAAGTCCTGACTGTAACCTTTTCTTCTTTTCTTACATGATTGATTTAATTTTTTTCAGCAAAAGAAAAAAGAATAAAGTTACAAGATTCTTTTTTTTTTTTAAGATTTTATTTATTCATTATAGAGAGGAGAGATAGAGAGAGAGAGAAGGGGGGGAGGAGTACGAAGCATCAACTCCCATATGTGCCTTGACCAGGTAAGCCCAGGGTTTTGAACCAGCAACCTCAGCGTTTCCAGGTTGACACTCTATCCACTGCGCCATCACAGGTCAGGCAAGATTCTTTTACTATTTTCACAATAGTAAAAGTAAATCAGAGCTCTAGCCTATGTGTGTAAGTACATGTAGAATACAAAAGGGTTAAATAAGATTTTCTCTTTTAAAGATACAAGAATTTAAACTTTACTTACATTTAGCAAACTTCACAGAACAGCTATTGCAGGGGAACAAATCCTGCCCCTGTTGCTAGTGAAAATGGGTCCTTTTGCAGTGTCAAGAGAAAGGTATTTCAAAGGCACATGTGTAGAGAAGTTTAAACATAGTGTTAAGATTTTATTGAGGTGAAGGGAATTAATATACCGTACCTCCAGGGACATAGAGGGCAGGCAGGCTCTAGCAGCAACTGTCCTGAGATTCCAGATAATCACCCATATATTTTCTTGGTTCTTGGTAATGAACAAGCTGTCATTCAAATCATCCAACCCACTCGCTGATCTTCTGGGGTTGAGTTGGACCCTTCCCCTAACCAATCCCTTTCCTGAACCTTTTGCGGTTTTGCACCTCCGATCCAATCTGATTCTTCACCCAGGATTTCCCAGGCTATATTCTGCCCTTCCGTGTCATCATTTGGACTTTTGTTGTACATGCCTCAAAGTGGAAGCACCCCCTCTGCCCCGTGCTATCTTTACTTCTGTTGTGTATAAGCAAAAGTTCTATTGCATCACCTGGTTTCTACTTCACATACCTGCAGAGGAATTTCCCTCAGCCCCTAACTCCCATAATCCTGGTACTATTGCGGTTGCATCCTGGGAGACTCCAGCCTCCAGGATTAAGTCCTAAAGGCAGTGGTCTCCTGGAGTGTGTGAATGAACCTGTAAATGCTATATCTTCCTAGCAAATCAAGCTTAGTGGAATGCTATAACTTCCTACCTAAGCAGGCCTACTATGTGATTATGCTTTCTAGTTTTATTAGACTAATTGTCTGATTCCATCTGCTCCCTTTCTTTAGTAATAACTAGCTAACTATCTCTGCTAACACTCCAGCTCTACCCTCGGGAAGCGAACGTGGGCAGTGAGCCCTGTGTGTCAGGCAGCTGACTTCCCATCGCTGACTCCAAGCAGCTGCCGGTAGGGCCTGAAGAGGGCTGAAGGGCTCATGGGTAGTCTCTCTGGGATCAGAGCCTGGTGGGTGCACCTCGGCAGGCTCCTCACTGAGAATGGTGATGCACTGGCCAGAGGGTCACAGTGTGACAACTGTGTTAGATGTGGGCAGACTTCACTCCTCTGCCCTAGGCTAACCTAGAGCAAGACACTGCCCTTGGTCCTGAAGCAAGAACTAAAACTGGAGATTTTGTATCAGATTCCACTCCAGTTGGGACGGGGTGGGAGGAGGAGGTTGGGAAGAGCATTACTTGCTATTTCAGCATTTTAGATAAAAAATATTAATTCAATACAGAGTTTAACTGCTTGTTGTGGTATAAAAGGGCAAGTTGGTAGGTGAAACTATTCCAGTAGCCAGTGGGTGAACAGATCCAAACTGCCTCTCCAGGAGCCTTCCAGTCTCACCTCTCACAGCCTGGATCAGACAAGGCTCTGGGCCCCTCACCCCTGCTCAGTTTAGCCTGTCTACCCATCCCACCCCCTGCTTGCTGGTGATGATTTCCTAATGTGGGCAAACAGACCCGTCTCCCTACCTGGCCTGAGCCCCTGCTCTCCTCTCTGCCCGCATGGACAAGCACAGGATGAGAAAAGTACTGCCCCCCTCCACCAGCCTGAGCAGATGGCTCTCTCAGAGCTGCACCATGACCACTAACCACTGTTCTAGAGACAGATCAGATCTGCTGCACCCGCGACATAGGCTGCCTCCTCTTACTACAGCTGCTATGTGGTAGACGTGGCGGGTGGACCACAGCAGAGACAAGGCCATCCTCCTCTTGGCCCCTGGGGCTGGAGCGGCATCCTGCTGGGAGGGGCAGAATCTGTGGGCAGCAGCTTCCCAGGGGCTCCCCAGCACTGCTGCTGATCTCTGCTGGCTATGAAAGTTCTTGTCAAAACAGCTCCCAATGCAGAAATCTAGCTGCGGAGGCCAGTCTGTGGCCAGGCCACAGCTGCCGTGCTGTGATTAGCCTAATGGGATCCATGGCCAGACCCTGTACTTGGCAAGTGGCAAACCAGAGCCAGTGGGGTCAGGCTGTGCCCCTGGCTGCTTCTCCTGACCATGAGGTCCTGTGTAAAGATGTGGCTCTCAGCTTGCACTAGTCTTGGGTGAAGCTCATTTTCAAAGTGAGGTTATTGTTTCTCTTCTCGTGTGATAAGTTTTCTCCTAGCAAGTTAGGCAAAAAATTTCATTTAAGATTTTCATAAGCCTGAGCCTGACCTGTGGTGGCGCAGTGGATAAAGCATTGACCTGGAAATGCTGAGGTCGCCGGTTCAAAACCCTGGGCTTGCCTGGTCAAGGCACATATGGGAGTTGATGCTTCCTGCTCCTCCCCTCTTCTCTCTCTATCTCTCTCCTCTCTCTCTCTCTCCTTCTCTCTCTCCTTTCTAAAATGAATAAATAAAAATAAAAATAAAAGAGAGAAATATTAAAAAAAAAAAAAAAAGATTTTCATAAGCCTGACCAGGCAGTGGCGCAGTGGATAGAATGTCACACTGGGATGTGGAGGACCCAGATTCATAACCCTGAGGTCATCGGCTTGAGTGTGGGCTCACCACCTTGAGCGTGGGGTCGCCGTCTTGAGCGTGAGATCATAGACATGACCCCATGGTCACTGGCTTGAGCCCAGGGTCGCTGGCTTGAGCAAGAGGTCACTCACTCTGCTGTAGGCCTCCAGTCAAGGCACATAGAAGAAAGCAGTCAATGAACAACTAAGGTGCCACATTGAAAAATTGCTGCTTCTTGTCTCTCTCTCTTCCTGCCTGTCTGTCCCTATCTGTCCGTTTGTCTCTGTCACAACAACAACAAAAATATTTTCATGAGGACTGTATTTCCCCACCCCCACTTCCAGCTCTCTGGGAGAGCGAGGCCACACCCTGACAGAGCCTTGCCAATCTCAGCAGCCTGCTGTGGGCCATGGAGTAACACT
Source organism: Saccopteryx bilineata (assembly GCF_036850765.1). NCBI lineage: Eukaryota > Metazoa > Chordata > Mammalia > Chiroptera > Emballonuridae > Saccopteryx > Saccopteryx bilineata. The sequence goes on along the minus strand of NC_089498.1, from coordinate 48,067,504 downwards.
AAGAACATTACTAAGATGTGAATGAGACAAAAATTTTCCTTTCTACTTAACATAGTACTAGAGGTTTGGCCAGAACAATTAGGCAAGAAGATGAAATAAGAGGTATCCAAACTGAAAAAGTAGAAGAAAAATTATCTCTTTAACACACAACATAATCTTATATGCAGAAAAGTAAAAAACTCACCTCCTGTAACACAAAAACTATTAGAACTAATAAATTCAATGAAGTTGCAAGAGATAAAATCAACACTCAGCTACATTTCCATTTTTTTGCAACAACAATGTACAATCCCATAACAGAATTAAGAAAATAGAATCAGGAAAAATAGCATATTAGAAATAAACTTAACTGAGGAGGTGGAAGATACATACACTAAAACCTGCCAAATGTTTCTGGAAGAAAGTAAAGAAGAAACAAGTCAATGAAAAGACATCTATGTTCGTGGATTGGAAGACCCCCAACTATCTACATATTTGATACAATCCCTATCAAAATTCCAATGAATTTTTTTGCAGAAATAAAAAAATCCATCCTAGAATTCATAAGGAATTTCAGTGGACCTAAAAGATTGCAATGATCTTAAAAAAAGAATGAAATTGTAAGTCTCAAACTTTCTAATTTCAAATCTTACTACAGAGCTGAAGTAACTAAAATAGTGTGACACTGGAATAAAAACTTCTATTCATCAAAAAACACAATCAGATAGTTCTGACAAAGGAACCAAGACTGCTCAGTGGAGAAAGCACAGTCTTTTCAACAAATGGTGTTGAACGCAATATCCACATGCAAACAAATGAAGTGGACCTTAAATGGAAAGTGTTCCAGACAGAGACTCTGAGAGGAGCGGGAGCTGAGGTGACATTTTCCACGCACATGCTCTTCTGGAAATTCTGGCTAATGTCTGGCCTTTCACCCCTTCAGTGATCTTTAGACACAGTAGCCAGGATACTCGATGGCCACTGTGCCCTGGCCACAGCAGGCTGCTGAGATTGGCAAGGCTCTGTCAGGGGGTGGCCTCGCTCTCCCAGAGAGCTGGAAGTAGGGGTGGGGAAATACAGTCCTCATGAAAATATTTTTGTTGTTGTGACAGAGACAAAGGGACAGATAGGGACAGACAGGCAGGAAGAGAGAGAGATGAGAAGCAGCAATTTTTCATTGTGGTACCTTAGTTGTTCATTGACCACTTTCTTCTATGTGCCTTGACTGGGGGCCTACAGCAGAGTGAGTGACCTCTTGCTCAAGCCAGCGACCTTGGGCTCCAGCCAGTGACCATGGGGTCATGTCTATGATCTCACGCTCAAGACGGCGACCCCACGCTCAAGGTGGTGAGCCCACACTCAAGCCGATGACCTCAGGGTTATGAATCTGGGTCCTCCGCATCCCAGTGTGACACTCTATCCACTGCGCCACTGCCTGGTCAGGCTTATGAAAATCTTAAATGAAATTTTTTGCCTAACTTGCTAGGAGAAAACTTATCACACGAGAAGAGAAACAATAACCTCACTTTGAAAATGAGCTTCACCCAAGACTAGTGCAAGCTGAGAGCCACATCTTTACACAGGACCTCATGGTCAGGAGAAGCAGCCAGGGGCACAGCCTGACCCCACTGGCTCTGGTTTGCCACTTGCCAAGTACAGGGTCTGGCCATGGATCCCATTAGGCTAATCACAGCACGGCAGCTGTGGCCTGGCCACAGACTGGCCTCCGCAGCTAGATTTCTGCATTGGGAGCTGTTTTGACAAGAACTTTTATAGCCAGCAGAGATCAGCAGCAGTGCTGGGGAGCCCCTGGGAAGCTGCTGCCCACAGATTCTGCCCCTTCCAGCAGGATGCCGCTCCACCCCCAGGGGCCAAGAGGAGGATGGCCTTGTCTCTGCTGTGGTCCACCCGCCATGTCTACCACATAGCAGCTGTAGTAAGAGGAGGCAGCCTATGTCGCAGGGACAGCAGATCTGATCTGTCTAGAACAGGGGTCCCCAAACTACGGCCCGCAGGCTGCATGCAGCCCCCTAAGGCCATTTATCAGGCCCCCGCTGCACTTCTGGAAGGGGCACCACCATCTCATTAGCCAAAAGAAGGCCCATAGTTCCCATTGAAATACTGGTCAGTTTGTTGATTTAAATTTACTTGTTCTTTATTTTAAATATTGTATTTGTTTTTGTTTTGTTTTTTTACTTTAAAATAAGATAATTGCAGTGTACATAGGGATTTGTTCATAGTTTTTTTTACAGTCTGGCCCTCCAACGGTCTGAGGAACAGTGAACTGGCTCCCTGTGTAAAAAGTTTGGGGACCCCTGGTCTAGAACAGTGGTTAGTGGTCATGGCGCAGCTCTGAGAGAGCCATCTGCTCAGGCTGGGGCAGGGGTGGTACTTTTCTCATCCTGTGCTTGTCCATATGGACAGAGAGGAGAGCAAGAGTGAAAGGCCAGACATTAGCCAGAATTTTCGGAAGAGCATGTGTGTGGAAAATGTCACATCAGCTCCCACTCCTCTCAGAGTTTCTGTCTGGAACACTTTCTGTTTAAGGCTTTTATAAGTTTGACTCCAGCAATGACAGGTGTCTATTGTTTTAAATCCACTAGCCATGCTCAATAAAAATATTCTTCATGTTTTCATTTTATACAGTGGCTAGTAGGAACCTTAGTAACCAGCCAGACATCAACTTCAACCACCATCAACCCCTAAACCAGGGGTCCCCAAACTATGGCCCGCGGGCCGCATGCGGCCCCCTGAGGCCATTTATCCAGCCCCCACCGCACTTCCGGAAGGGGCACCTCTTTCATTGGTGGTCAGTGGAGGAGCATAGTTCCCATTGAAATACTGGTCAGTTTGTTGATTTAAATTTACTTGTTCTTTATTTTAAATATTGTATTTGTTCTCATTTTGTTTTTTTACTTTAAAATAAGATATGTGCAGTGTGCATAGGGATTTGTTCATAGTTTTTTTTTATAATCTGGCCCTCCAACGGTGTGAGGTACAGTGAACTGGCCCCCTGTGTAAAAAGTTTGGGGACCCCTGCCCTAAACTACAGTGCCTGAATAGCTAGCTAAAGAAAGGAAACAGACTGGCTGTGGTCTCCCAGCACGAGGCGTCTGTCTGGCCGGCTCGGTCCTAAATAAGGCTCCCATTAGTGAACTAAGAGCAGCGTCATGTAGCAGCCAAGCTGGCCTTCAGGAGCACTTCCTCCCAAGCGCCTCACTTTCTGATCCACTTCCACGATTTTCACGATGGCTTCCTTCCGGCTATGGGCCACCCTAGGCGGTCAAAAGTATAGGCGTGCTGCTCCGAGAGGCGATGTAACATTCAGAACACATAACCAGAGTGCAGTCCCAATGCCTGCTGCACCAGCTCCAGTTTGGCTTGGCACTGGAAGCACCCCCATTCACTCTTCTGTTTAGATTGGCTGGTTTCCTCTCGTTCGGTATTCTCCAGCAGTCGCGGCCTTTCACTGGCAAAGCCTCCTTCTCAGACTGAACCTGTACCACAGGGTCTCTCGGTTGGTGTGAGGAGCAGACACATGAGCTGTGTCTGTGCCTGGCCCGCACTCCTCTCACTTGGTGAAGTTACATTCCGTTCCGGGGGAAGCAGCTGCTGGCTGGGACGAAGGCTTGGCGCCGGTATCCAGGTATTGTTGTTGTCACTGGTGGTCTCTTCGGAAAACAAATCTGATTGGCTGTTACTTGTTCTTGGATTTGAATCATCATCTGGTTGTTTCTTTTGAAAATTAGCAAAGCATTTGGAACAGAGGTTCATAGTTTTGCTGGATGCCTAGAAGCAGCAGGGACAGCGAGGTGGCAGGCTGGGCGCTTTCCTGGGCTCACTCCCAGTGTCTTTCTTGGTGCTGGCTGAAGAGACCCGGGGAGTTGGGGGAGGAGAGGAGGGTCTAGGGAACATGGGAGAAGCAAGAGGGGGGTGCGGCGAGGCCCTGGCTTGGACCCGAGCTGGTATTTCAGCAGGGTGGCTAGCTGGAGATGCCCTCACCACTAGGCCTGTGTCTGAAGAAGTGGAAACAGACTTCTTCAGTATTGGAGAGGGGGAACACATTGCCCCCCCTCAAATTTGAATGATATGTTTGTTTGTTTGTTTTTAAAAAGGACTGAGACACAAAAAAATTAAACATTTTTTCATATTTTATATTTCATGGTCAGTTTTTTATTACTCACTTTTCTTCATGTGTTACAGACACTGTGCTAAGCTCTGTCTATACATGATCTTTTTTTTTTTTAATGTTTATTTTATTGATTTTAGAGAGAGAAAGGGAGAAAACAGGACAGAGACAGGAACATCTGCTCCTGTATGTGCCCTGACTGGGGATTGAACCGGCAACCTCTGTGCTTTGGGATGATGCTCTAACCAACTGAGCTATCGGACTAGGCCAGGGCTTACTTAGTTTTTACAACAACCCTATGAATTTATACTACTGCTATTTCCATTTTCAGGATGGTGGCTAATTTGATGAACGGCCCACCGCAAGCAAGGGGACAGCAGAGACTCAAGGTGGCTGTGATCCAGTCTGATTCCATAAAACCCACAGTTCTCCAAGTTATTTATTTACAGTGTGTCTCTTTTCCTTGGATAGACCCTAAGTCCCTGGGGGGCAGAGACTGAGTGTTATTTGGTTTGAAACCCAAGCATATGAATCCCAACGATATAACATAGGAGTGCTTCAGCCTGGTGGGCATTTGAGATCTGAACCTTGTGAAAGAATTGAGAACATTTCTGGTTATGGGAGCAGCGTGAGCTGAGGCCACGTGTTGGAATCAAACACGATTCCTGAGGTTGGGGAGGTAGACAGTGCAAAGGGACTCCTAGGTGTAGAGCAGTGGATGCTCGTTGCTTGCAGATGACTCTCTTGAATGCCCTGGGGTACCCCAGGGATCGCTCTGCACACCCAGGGCAGGACATGTGAGTTTTATGTGGTAACCACCGGGGAGAAGGGCAGCGGAAGTGAGACATTAAGAAAATAAACTAGTGGACAACAAAACAGCCACAGGGATGCAAAGTACAGCATAGGGAATGTAGTCAATAACATTATAATAAGTGTGTCTGGTGCCAGGTGGGTCCTAGACTTATTGGGGGGATCTCTTTGTAAACTATACCAATGTCTAACCACTGTGCTGCACACCTGAAACTAATAAAATATCAAATGTTAAGTGGAGTTCTAAAATTTTTTTTGAAGCTTTAGCCTAAGGGAATAAAAAGTAAACCAACTTTAAGTTGGCATCTATTTAGTACCAAGCGTCACACTGAGTCCCCTCTGGACTAGACCTGAGAGACATGTTCATTTAAAAGGTTCAGGTAGCTTTTGTAGCATGTCTGATTTCACAGAGGCTGGAGCATTGATGTGCATTAGAGCTGCAACATGCTGCCTTCACTGGTGCAGATAAAGGCCGTGAAGAGGCTGATGTGGCAAAAAAGGGAAGTGTCTTTTCTTTTATTTTTTTTAAATAAAAAAAGCCTATTATAGGCCCTGGCCAGTTTGCTCAGTGGATAGAACCTCGGCCTAGTGTATGGACATCTTTGATTTGATTCCCGGTCAGGGCACACAGGAGAAGTGACCACCTGCTTCTCTTCCCTTCCCTCTCCCCCTTTTCTCTTTCTTCCTCTCCCATAGCCAGTGGCTCAGTTGGTCCACGCATTGGCCCTGGGCACTGAGCTAGGCCCCTGGCACTGAGGATAGCTCTGTTGATTTGAGCACCAGCGCCAGATGGGAATTGCCAGGTAAATCCCAGTCAGGGTGCATGCAGGAGTCTGTTTCACTAACTCCCTTCTTCTCACATTAAAAACAAAACAAAACAAACAATAAAAAAACCCTATTACAGAAAAATAAATTACTAGTAGGCCAAGTGCTCAACTAGCTGTGACAGGTTGAGAGAAGCCTAGTGAGCACATCATTGATTCTAATATACCGTATGTCCCCATGCATAAGGTGCACCTTTTATCGAAAAATTTGGGGTTTAAAAACTGGGCGCATCTTATACAGTAGTTGTAGATTTTTTTTTTACTTATATTTCCTGCTTTTTCACACTTGTTTTTGTGCTCATTATTGAAGACAATGATTCATCATCAGACACAGACGAGGACAACCTAATGGATGGGAGTTTTGACAGTGATGAGTTGTATGAATTTTATGATTAATAAAACTTGAGTTCAATAACTTTATGTAATACATACATTTTTTTCAAATTTCAGGCCCCCAAATTAAGGTGTGTCTTATACACGGGGCATCTTATACATGGGGAAATACGGTAAGCACTGAACACAGCACAAGAAGATCAAACAAGCTCAGGAATCAACAGTCCTGGCCCTGACTGGGAAGCTCAGTTAGTTGGAGCATTTTCCTGAAAGCCAAGATGGTCAGTTTGATCCCCAGCCAGGATACACATATGAGGCAAACAAGAAATGCATAAATAAGTGGGACAATAAATTGATCTCTCTCTCTTTCTCTTCCCCTTCCTCTCTCTCTAAAAATCAAAGAATTAAAAAAACAGAATCAACATTTCTTCCTTTGTGTCATGGGGGCAGGGTGCTGAATTATTTATTCCTATAGCTATAAAAGCTGGCCCTCTAGGCCTGCAGTCATTGTCCTGAGAGGAACCCAGGCTGACATTGTCACTGTGTTGTCTAAGGATTCAGTCATGGCCCTTATGCTGTGGAGTCATGACTTACTTTGTTGTGGAGAGGGCAAGGGTTTATGTCCCCAGAACAGTTCACAAGATCTCTGGAGGACCACTGGCTCTCCATGTGGTGTTTCAAAAATATGTGCAAGTTTCTGTTGAAGAACAGAACACCCTTATTTCCATTCTGGGTTGTCTTGCTCCAGTTGCACACCATCTGACTGTGGATGAATCTTCAGTAAATATCTTGTATGGTTTTTGAAAGAAGAAGTTTCTTAAACAGATGTGGTTGTAGTTTTATTACCCTCCATACTGTCTGTATTTTGACACCAAAAGGAAATTCAACAAAAGTAAAAATAAACAAATGAGGCCACACCCAAATAAAAAGCTCCTGCACAGCAAAGGAAACTATAATATATACATGGAGTCACTTTAAATGGAGGCACAGCTGCCATCCGAGAGAAACTGCCTTGCATATCTTATGCCACAAAATTTTTAAGTATTAAAATAAGTCAGCCTGACTAGGCAGTGGCACAGGGGATAGAGCGTCGGACTGGGACGAGTAGGACCCAGGTTCGAGACCCTGAGGTCGCCAGCTTGAGCGCAGGCTCATCTGGTTTGAGCAAAAGCTCACCAGCTTGAGCCCAAGGTCGCTGGCCCAAGCAAGGGGTCACTCAGTCTGCTGTAGCCCCCCTGTCAAGGCACATATGAGAAAACAATCAATGAACAACTAAGGTGTCGCAACAAAGTATTGATGCTTCTCATCTCTCTCCCTTCCTGTCTGTCTTTCCCTATCTGTCCCTCTGTCTGACTCTGTCACACAAAAAAAAAAAACCATAAAAAACAGGTCAAAGTAACCTTTGAACTGGAACTAAGCAAAATTGTGACCAGACAACTATTTTATGAAGCTAATAAAAAAGCAGATATTATGACTACCATATTGAAAATTAAAAACATTCTTATAATAAGCGTCATTATGTTTGCTTGTCTGCAACAGTAGAAATGCCTTCCTTCTAGTGATATAAGTGTTCCCCTTTCCTTTCTTATAAATAAACACTATTTGGGCTTCTACCTGAATTAGTGCTTCTTTTTCCTTCCTTCCTTCCTTCCTTCCTTCCTTCCTTCCTTCCTTCCTTCCTTCCTTCCTTCCTCCCTCCCTCCCTCCCTCCCTCCCTCCCTCCCTCCATCCCTCCATCCCTCCCTCCTTCCTTCCTTCCTTTCGTGAGAGGAGGAGAGACAGAGAGACTCTTGCATGCGCCCTGACCTCCCTGACCGGGATCCACCCAGCAACCCCCATCTGGGGCCAATGCTCAAACCAACTGAGCTATCCTCATTGCTCAGGACCGATGCTTGGAGCCACTGGCTACAAGAGGAGAAGAGAAAGAGAGTGAGGAGAAGGAGGGGAAGAGAAGCAGATGGTCGCTTCTATGTGCCTGACTGAGTATCAAATCCGGGACATCCATACACCGGGTCAACCTTCTATCCACTGAACAAACCTGCCAGAGCCAAATCAGTGCTTCTTGAACAGGTATTCTCTTGTTTGACTTCAAATAAATGCTTGTTGCCTCTCACTTTGACCTTTTATTTTTAGGTTAACATAGCTGGTTCAGAAATCAGGATCTAAAGTAGCCTTAACTGTCACAGACCGGCATCCCCTGGAACTGGGTGTGCTACCTACAGAGCCGCTTCTGTGCTCACTGCTTCCAGGGGCTCCTGTCTCTGACTGTGTCCCTACTAGGTGAGGACCTCCCTTCTTTTTTGGTTGAGGTCAAGTGTCTTTGAGATTAAGAGGGGTATCTCCCTCAAGGGGGAGATGCTGCAGGTGCTGGCCTGCGGTGGATGCTGCAGGAGCTCGTAACACATGGAAAAGAATCTTTTCTTTCTCGGGAGAAACTTGTCACAGTTCTTGCACTTTTAAAAAGTGCCCAGTAGCAGCTTGCAGGGTGTAAAGCCAGTAGCCAAGGCCACCATCACAGCCGCCTGGCTCATGCAGGTTCACATTGGATTCGGACAGTCGATAAAGAAACAATGGAGCCAAAAACTGATAGGCCATTTTCTTTAATTCTAGCTTGCACCCGGCGGGCAAGTAAAAACACACACTGGGCTCCAAAACCCACTCACATTCAGTGAGTTTCTAGCTCACCAGCCTTATTCTCCTCAGTTCCCCATCTCCTTCCTTATCCCAGATACAAACTCTGCACAAACTGGCATCTCACTCAGCACTCCATCTTGGCTGCTTCTCCTGGCCTACTCCACGTGGCCTTTCTCTGCTCTCCTCTGCTCTCTCATGCTAATCTCAGGAACCAAGAGAGCAAGCTCCGTTCTGCCCCCATTTTATAGTGTAGATTCAAAACCTTTAATCCAATATACAAAATAGGGAAGTCTCTAATACAAAGTCACTTCTCTGAGGCATGATGGGATTGTACCGCCCCACATCAAAAAGGGTGGGAAAGGCTTAATCCCAAAACCAAGCCCCAGGCTACAACAATCCTGCCTGCCCACAGCCTGCCCCCAACACACATTAATATCACCTGGGCAACGGCCTCCACGTGGGCAGCGTTATCTTTTACAAAGTGAGCATAATACATTTTATCTGCCCAACACAGGGGTTTTCCTGATGCATGAATATTTATTTGGTTGTGTGTTATTTCATTTCCTTTTCTTGTCTGTGCCTGTTATTTGTCAGAAAAAAAAGAGGTTTCATAAGGAGAAGAACCCAAACTGCTCCCGGGCAATGGAATACATTTGTTGGTTGATAAGCAGAAGCTTCTAAAAAACAAAATACTTTATCTAAAAGAAACTTTGGCCATCTGAGCATCTGAGCCTGACAATTTCGTACTCTTTGTCCTACGTGAAACCTGAGAAGATATTTCGAAGAATTTAATAAGTCTATGATTGTGATCAGAACTTTGACAAAATTAAAAGTCTAGTAAGATTTTTAAAAGCAAAATTACAGAGGTCCGTTATGTGACAAGAAATAAAGCCACTCAGATAGCTATGAATCCTGGAAAGGACCCTGCCCCATGTTTACTGCAGGGGTCTAATGTCCTGGGTCCTCAACTTTCACTCACCCCTTTCTTCATTCTCTTGACTCAGCAAGCTCCTCCTAGGACACCCTGTCGCTATCCCATTCCATCAGGCACGCCGACACCCACCACTAGGCTACTCTTCAGCCTCCACTGGGTGCCTGCTTCCTGTGCACTTACAGTTGCAGCCACCTTGTGGTACTGAGGAAGTGACATATTGCATTTCTACGGAACAGGTTTCTATGGCGCCAAGTTTCTTTGGCGAAGCTGAAACTGGGACCCAGAGCCGCCCTCGGGAAAAGCAGCGCGAGTCTGGCGCTGGTTGGAGCCCACACTGCAAACCCTGGCCCTCAACCTGGAAACCGCGCTCCCTGGACTCCGGCCCGCGCGCCCCGCAGCACAAGCCCGACAGCCTTTCCCACCCTTCCCCCAGGCTGGAGTTTCGTAATCCTCTTCAGATCTGACCCCTACACACACACTCCCCGCCCCGACTTCCTCCCTCCTTGAAATAGCCTCCCGCCTCCTCTCCACTCTTCATCCTGCCTGTATGCTCCCCACACCCTCCCACCCTTCCTCGCTCGCTGGATTCCATTCCCCCAGTGGCCGCTAGTCTCCCTCTCACCTCTCCCAGGGTCTCCGCCCCTTGCTCTGGGGTCAGCAAGTTCTAAACTGAGCTGTCCTGGGCATCAGTGACTACAGCCCGCATGTTTCTCTGGCTACCTTTGTTTAGGGACGCATTATCTGCCCTCACTCCCCACCCCTTCTTCTCTGGCTTCTTTCTTCCTTTCCCTGCCTCCCTTCCTCCCTCAAAGGCTATTTGGAGGTATTTTCAATGCATTTAGGAAGTTGTTGGGGAATGCGACTTCAGGGCACTTGATTCTATAAGGACTTTTGTCACCTACACAGACTGCTAGCTTGTCCCCACACCCTATCCAGTTACCCTTACCTCCTCAGGAAAAGACTCCTGATATCTGGAACTAGTTCCAAAATATAGAGAAATGTGTCTATCTGGTCCTTCTCCTTTAAAATTTCAAAAATTTTCTCATTGTATTGCTGCATTGGTTTAAATAATAAAAAGGTTTCCTAATCTTAATTTTTTTCTGGTGCATTTAAAACATTTTCCGACAAGAAACTGGTGTCTTCTTGTTGATGTAAAATATAGGAAAATGTTTTGATCATTTTCTTATGAATAAAGATTTTGGAGATAATTATATTTTCCGGGTGTTTTTGGATGAAAAGAGAGGTGTATGTGTTGCTTTAAAATCCCTGGGGTAAAATATTCTAATTGTGGTCTGTTGGATTAAAGTAATGGTTTGACTGTTCTGATATGGCCCTTAAGTTTTAAATTTTCTGGTGTGCATTTTGTAGTAACAGGGACATTCTCTTACAAACACTCAGAAATCCATCAACAACAGACAGGAAATCAACATAGAAACAATATTACAGTCTAATACAAATAGTATCTGTATAGCAAAAAAAATAAGATAAAAAATATACCACCCCTCAAAGAAGTAGAGAGGTAGAGTGTGTGTGTGTGAGAGAGAGAGAGAGAGAGAAGAGCTATTCCCTCCTTCCTCTTCCCTCATTGTCCTGGGACCCAGTTCAGGAGGATGTGCTGCCATTAGATGCCAGCTCTCAGGAGCTCACTCTGGTTTTTTGTTTGGTTGTTTTTTTTTCATGATACTGACATTTAACAAGAGTTACCAGCTGAGATTTTGTTGAAGGTGTTTTGGTTTGGTACAGACGATGTATTATAGAATTGTACGGGCCCTGGCCAGTTGGGTCAGCAGTAAAGCACCAGCTCAGCATGTGGAAATCCTGGGTTTGATTCCTGGTCAGGGCACACAGAAGTGCCCTTCTGCGTCTCTACCCCTCCCCCTCCTCTTCTCTCTCTCTCTCTCTCTCTCTCTCTCTCTATTTCTCTCTTTCTTCCCCTCCTGCAGCATGGCTCAAATGGTTTGAGCAAAGTTGGACTCAGGCACTGAGGATGGCTTCAGGGCCTTGCCTTAAGTGCTACAATAGCTCGGTTTAGGCCCCAGCTTGGCAGAGCTCCATCTGGTAGGGGCTGGCTGGGTAGATCCCAGTTGGAGCGTATGCGGGAGTCTGTCGCAGCTTTCACGCCTCTCACTTCATAATAATTTTTTTAAAAAAAGAGAAAGAGAGGCCCTGACTGGTTGGCTCAGTGGTAGAGCATTGGCCTGGCGTGCGAGGGACCCGGGTTCGATTCCCGGCCAGGGCACATAGGAGAAGCGCCCATTTGCTTCTCATCCCCCACCCTCCTTCCTCTCTGTCTCTCTCTTCCCCTCCTGCAGCCAAGGCTCCATTGGAGCAAAGATGGCCCGGGCGCTGGGAATGGCTCCTTGGCCTCTGCCCCAGGCGCTAGAGTGGCTCTGGTCGCGGCAGAGTGACGCCCCGGAGGGGCAGAGCATCGCCCCCTGGTGGGCAGAGCATTGCCCCTGGTGGGCGTGCCGGGTGGATCCCAGTCGGGCGCATGCAGGAGTCTGTCTGACTGTCTCTCCCCGTTTCCAGCTTCAGAAAAATACAAAAAAAAAAAAAAAAAAAAAAAAAGAGAGAGAGAGAGAGAGAAAAGAATTGCACACCTGAAAAGTATATGATTTTTCTCCCAATGTCACCCTAACAAATTCAATAAAAAAAGAAAAGCTAAAAAAGATGCTAGCTGTAAAGCCAGTAGCCAGGGCTACCATCACAGCACCCTGGCCCATGCAGGTTCGCATTGGATTTGGACAGTCAATAAAGAAACAACGGAGCCAAAAACTGATGGGCCATCTTCTTTAATCCTAGCTTGCACCCGGCGGGCAAGTAAAAACACATACTGGGCTCCAAAACTCACTCACATTCAGTGCTCACAAAGCTACTGACTTATCCAAGTTTCCTAGAATCAAAGTTTTCTAGCTCACCAGACTTATTCACTTCTTTTCTTTTCTTTTTTTTTTTTTTCAGACTTATTCACTTCTGTTCCCCATCTCCTTCCTTCTCCCTGCACAAACTCTGCACTAACTGGCTTCTCCCTCAACACTCTGCCATCTTGGCTGCTTCTCCTGGCCTCCTCCCCGTGGCCTTTCTCTGCTCTCCTCTCTGCTCTCTCCTCTAATGATAATTTCAGGAACCAAGAGAGCAAGCTCCCTCTCTGCCCCTATTTTATAGTGTAGAAATCCAAAACTTCAATCTAATACAAAGTCACTTATCCAGGGCACGATGGGATTGTACCACCCCACATCAAAAAGGGTGGGAAAGGCTTAGTCCTAAAACCAAGCCCCAGGCTACAAGGATCCTGCCTGCCCACAGCCAGTCCCCAACACACATTAATATGACCTGGGCGACAGCTTTCACGTGGGCAGTGCCATCTTTAACAAAGTGAGCATAATATATTTTATCTGCCCAACACTAACCCTGGTCAGGAAGCTCAGTTGATTGGAGCCTTGTCCCCATGGGCCAAGGTTGTGATTTTAATCTATCAGGGCATAAGAGGAAACCAATGAAAGTGTGGATAGAGTGATGAACAGATGTTCTTTTCTCTTTCCTTTCCTCTCTCCGAAATCAATCAATAAAAAATTTTTAAATGATGCTTTGGTTTGGGGTTGCTATTGTTTCCTCGCAAATAATAACATTTATGTATTTGGGGCAGAAGTGTCACAGAAATGGCACTGTTTTCTCTATCATATCAAGACAGACATAACATGCTCATCTGGTTTTGATGATGTCTACCAAGTGTCTGCACTGTAAGTGTAATTGACAAGTATTTTGTACCTACCACTAAGAAGAATGAGGCATTGACATGTATTTTGTGGGTAGTGGTGGGGAGCAGAGACTAAGCCCTGTGAGTATTATGGTCCTCAGATTTTCAGCCACTGGGATAACACCCAGGGATGATTTTACCTCATTCAGTTCTTACTATGATGGTTGTCTGGCGGAGCTTCTCTAATTATATTATTTCTTCTATATTTACCAGTAAGCATTCACTGCAGAATTTCACTTTCTCTTTAATTGGTTTGTGTACCTGTGTCTGTAAAGGCTTGTCGATTGACAAAGCAGGAACCTGTCTTGTTGTATTGCAGATATAAAAAGCACTTTGTTTTTCGAGGTCTTCACATTTTTTAAACTGTGTCAAATGGCCCTGCAGGATAAAAAAGGGGCAACAGGCACCCACCTCACCCTGTTTGATCAAATTTATTAAGAGTTATGCCAGCTAACTTCCTCTTACCTTAAAACCACTTTAGGAAACTTTCATGTGACACCTGGCTAAAATTCACATTCTTTTACAGATAGATAAACCCAATGTTATGTTTCCAGCTTTAGTGAAATACAACTACCTCCTAATCTAACTCTCACACACCAAGCCACAATTTCCCTGACCCTAAATCTTCCCTGTACCAAGTCCCAGGCGTCTAGGGACCAGCCCTACAGCTCCATACTTACCATGGTTTTTCCAGTTACACAGCACTAAGCCAGTCTTCTTTCCAGCCCTGGCACCTTTCCCCAGAAATCACTGGAGAACCACTCTGACTTAGCCTCTCCATTTTTGCGTGTGTATCTCCACAACCTCCCCCAAATCTGGCACTCCTCCTGGTCCCTGCATGGTGCACACGGTCTTCTTTCCAGGGGAACTGCTAGTTCTAGAAACTTTGTTTTTTTAACTGGCATTGACCTCTTTGTATTGCTACTCAGTCACCTATGTAAATTAAGACCCATGCTCAGCAAACTGTTACTGTTTCTGAACTCGGCCCAGTCTAAGGTTAACAGATATTCGTGATGTTTTCCAAGGATCTGATTATTTTATTTATAAAAGCCATTACCATGCACCTTCTAATGCCTATCCTGCATCTTATGCATCTTATGCATAAGATGATGCTATTTTTGCCAGAGGAATTTATACTGTATCTAAAGGACAAGTTGATAACACATAAAAAGTGCATGTGGCCCTGGACGGTTGGCTCAGCGGTAGAACATTGGCCTGGCGTGTGGAAGTCCCAGGTTCGATTCCCAGTCAAGGCACACAGGAGAAGTGGCCATTTGCTTCTCCACCCTTCCCCCTCTCCTTCCTCTCTATCTCTCTCTTCCCTTCCCGCAGCCAAGGCTCCACTGGCTCAAAGTTGGCCCAGGCGCCGAGGACAGCTCCATGGCCTCCGCTTCAGGCGCTAGAATGGCTCTAGTTGCCATGGAGCAATGCCCCAGATGGGCAGAGCATTCGCCCCCTAGTGGGCATGCCGGGTGGATCCCGATCGGATGTATACAGAAGCCTGTCTCTCTGCCTCCTTGTTTCTCACTTAAGAAAAATACAAAAAAAAAATTATCTCTAAGGATCCTTAGGTCTTTCTCTGAAGAACTGATATAAGATCAGTCAAGGAAGCAGCAGGAAGATCAGTTGGGAGACTGTTACTGTAATCCCATATGGGAGGGATGGTGACTTGGACCTGAGTGTTTGGGTTCGATCTATATTTTGTAGACTGACTGAAGGTGTGCTGATGGATTAGATATTACTGCAAGAGCAACAGAGGATTCAAAGCTAATACAAAGACTTTCTATATGAACACCTGATTGAGTTGCCCTTGATTGAGAAGAGGAAGAATCTGGGAGGCTCAGGTTGGGAGGTGGGGAGAACAGAGATCTTGGTTGCACTCATGTTACATTAGAGGTACCTCGATGATGTCTAGGATAGATTTCCCCAGATAGGCTTAGCTCATTCTCTTTTAACCCCCTTGGAAAACACAGAAAACTGAGATGAAGACAGTAATTTCTGGAACTCTGACAACAGATTCCACATGTGGATTCTGCAAGAGGGAATGGTTTTGTGAGATGTGGGTTGTGCCTCTCTTGGCACTCAGGGCCATGGAGCTTGTGGGTCCTAGACTGTTGGTACAGAGGCTGCTGTGGCCTGAGACCACTGTAGTGTGTCCATTTCCCAGTTCATTTCATCCGGGAAGTAGCAGCAGCTTCCTTAGCGTGGCACATCTCCAGCCCTGCCCTTGGAGACTATTCTGGAGCCGCAACGTTTAAATACATGAGTAAAGATAATAAAAATTAAGTTAAATAAGTTATACTTTTCTTAAAAATGGAGACAGACCATTTATGTACTGGTTCATGAACTAAGAATTATAATTTTTAAATTCTATGCTCCTGATACCAAAAACAAGACAAAACAAACACAGAAAGCATGCCAGTCTCCATCATATGTCATTCAGACAAAGAGCCAAGAAGTTTAAGCTCTCAGACAAATCTTAATTAGTGTGTAAGGCCCAGAGGGGGCATACTGTTTTGACGTCATTACCTACAACTCCATGGAGATTTTAACTCCCACTGTGGTTGGGACATGAAAGTAATATTATTCCCTGTCTGATACTCCCACTGTGAGCAAAGCCAGTTCTGACTTCCTCCTGTTGGATGTTCTTTCTTGTGTTTGTGACAACACTGGATGTTGTCATGATAAGCCCTGTGTCTCTGTGTGTTCTGTTAAAAGTGATCACAGTAAGTTCTGACTTCTCTGTCTGGGTTAAGCTGAGGACATATACCCCAAACAGTGACTAAAGTCATCTCAGAATAATATGCTTTGAGGCTAACTACTGGCTTTTTACATTTATGCTTTATGTAACACTGGGGAACAAAATTTTTGTTGCATCCACAAAAACACTTGTTCTTACATAATTCGAGTGTGCTGATCTCAAATCTGACATTAGTTTTTCTCTGTAAGCTACATTTTTTTTGCAACTCAAGATTTTAGGTTTTCACCTTATTGTAAAATTTTCAACATTTAGTTTAACATAATGAAGTAGAATGTCTTCTTGGGCATCATCTTTGTGAAAATATAATAATTTATATAATGCATTAAATACACTAATACACTAAAATATATGATTACATCAAAATTTGTCTACAATTTCAAAATAGAACATGTTAAAACACTTATTTTAATCATAAAATATGCGCAAAACTTATTTAAATTCTATTCAGGCAAAAATTTGCATTTGTAGCTCTTGTGTTTGTGTACTTGTTGAGGACAATCTCATTTGATGCTCCAGCAGTAGTCTGCTCATCACTAACAGCTCCAAGATTTTTGGGAAACTTATCAAGATTGACTGTTCAGAAAGTGAATCTTAACGCTCATGTTACATCCAACGGAAAGCCAACAGCATCCTTTGAACCAGAAGTTCATAGCTTTCTGCTTTTTTGTTGTCAAGGAAGTTCTTTGTAACTGCCACAAAAGACTGCCATGCTGCTTTCTCCTCCTTATTTATCTTCCTGGCAAATTCTTCGTCACGTATAAGGGTTCGAATTTGAGGTCCATCAAATACACCTCCTTTTATCTTCTCGAAAGACAGGCAGGGAAAGCAGAAATAATATGTTGAAAGCATCCACTTTCTCTATTCAAAGCCTGAACAAACTGCTTCATTAAGCCAAGTTTGATGTGAAATGGGGGGAAAATGATCCTGTCTCGATTAACTACAGGTTCATTCACAATATTTTGCATCCTTACTTCCACAGCTTCACATTTTGGCCACTCCTTCTGTGTCCAGTGTTTCTCCCGAGCTCGGCTGTCCCACAAACACAGAAAGCAAGATATTTCGTGAACCCTCTCTGTTGTCCTAGCAGGAAATTTACCATTTTAAGATCCACAGAAATGATCCAGTTATGTTCCTCATACTTCAGAAAGTCGAGGACAATTTTTATGTCATTATAATCTTCTCGTAGATGAGTTGAATAATCAATTGGAACTGCTGCATAAACATTACCATTGTGTAGAACACATTTCAGACTCCGTTTGGAGCTGTCAAGAAATAACTGCCATTCTGTTGGACTGTAAGTGGTAACACCTAGCTGGCTGAGAAGACTACTGATATCATGATAGTAAACAAAGTATTTGCTTCGGGAAAAAAAGTCCACAGAAATTTGTTCACGCCTCCTGAAATGGGATACTTTAGCTGACTGGTGAAGTATATTCTTTTCTTGAAGCCTGGAGGCTAATAACTCAGCTACTTTCATTAATAGGCCCAAATCTCTTATTAAGTCGTTCAATTCAGGTTGGCTAAACTGCTGAGGGGTTAATGGTTGCTTGGCATCAGAAGAAGACCCTTCAGTCCTGGCCGGTTGGCTCAGTGGTAGTGTGTCGGCCTGGCATGCGGAAGTCCCGGGTTCGATTCCCGGCTAGGGCACACAGGAGAGGTGCCCATCTGCTTCTCCACCCCTCCCCCTCTCTTTTCTCTCTGTCTCTCTCTTCCGCTCCTGCAGCTGAGGCTCCATTGGAGCAAAAGATGGCCCGGGCACTGGGGATGGCTCCTTAGCCTCTGCCTCAGGCGCTAGAGTGGCTCTGGTCGCGACAGAGTGACGCCCCGGATGGGCAAAGCATCCCCCTCTGGTGGGCGTGCCGGGTGGATCCCGGTCGGGCGCATGCGGGAGTCTGTCTGACTGCCTCCCTGTTTCCAGCTTCAGAAAAATACAAAAAAAAAAAAGACCCTTTAGATTCTACAACCATTTCCTCATGCATCTTATCAAAATATACTTGATCACCATGTTCACTTTCTTTGTCCTTAGAAGAAATAAAACCATTTAAAACTGGAACCAGGAGTGTCTCAGAGTGTAGGATAGGTCGTATTGCTGAAGGAATATTAGGATATGTGGTCGTATGCTGCTTTTTCTTGCCGATGTCCTTTGTATGGATCAGACAGAAATAACAGTCACTGCTGTGGTCCTTAGGTTCACGCCAAACCATGGGAATACCAAAAGGCATTCCTTTGTGTTTTCCTTTTGTCCAGTCACGAAGCATTTCCTCACAATTATGACACACAATATGAGGACCCAAATTCTTGTCTTGATCGTCAAGGGGAACTTGAAAATAGGCAATATATGCACGTGTCACAAATGATAAAATATTGCGCCTTTGACATTGAAGTAACAACCACATATATAACAGAAGGTGTGAGGACTATTCTTACATTTACGCCTACTCGAAGAAGCCATGATTCAATCTTAAAACAAAATAAGAGGGTGTTTTTTATCAGATAATAATTTTTTACATTTAAAAACAACTATTATTGCCTGACCAGGCGGTGGCGCAGTGGATAAAGCATCGAACTGGAATGCGGAGGACCCAGGTTCGAGACCTCAAGGTTGCCAGCTTGAGAGCAGGCTCATCTGGCTTGAGCAAAAAGCTCACCAGCTTGGACCCAAGGTCACTGGCTCAAGCAAGGGGTCACTTGGTCTGCTGAAGGCCCGTGGTCAAGGCACATATGAGAAAGCAATCAATGAACAACTAAGGTGTTGCAACGAGAAACTGATGATTGATGCTTCTCATCTCTCTTCATTCCTGTCTGTCCCTATCTATCCCCTCTCTGACTCTCTCTCTCTCTGTCCCTGTAAAAAACAAAACAAACAAACAAACAAAACAAAACAAAAAAAAAACCCAACTACTATTATGTAAAAGTGATGTTTGTAAAACATTAATTGCCTTGTGGTTATGTTCAATCCAAGAGTCGTTGCCCTTTAACTCCAATTTAAAAACCAATGCATGCCATTAACTATAACAAAAAGAAATTAAAATTGCATAAAAACTAGAGCATGCATCAAAAAACGGATTTCAGATTTGGAATCAGCGATGCAGACATATTTAGAAACAGTTCTAAAACCTCATGCAATTGAGAATGAAAAAAAAAAAATTGTTCCCCAGTGTAATCCAAAGCCTCCCCTCTTGGAAGATGAGAACTCAGCTGTTTTCTTTTCCATCATCATCACATGTGCGTGCGCGCGCACACACACACACACACTCACACACACTCACACACACACTCACACACACACTCACACACACACGTGTGTGCGCGCGTGCACACACACACGTGCGCGTGCGCACACACGTTCTTCCCATCCTGTCTCTCCAGTATTTTTCTAAAGACTAATATTTAATGTAGACTTTATTGTGTCTGTTTAATGTTATTCACATTTGAACCAAATAACTGTGATTTCTATAAATTTGAATCTTTATTTTTTTAATTATTTATTTATTTATTTATTTATTTTTATTTATTCATTTTAGAGAGGAGAGGGAGAGAGAGAGAGAGACAGAGAGAGAGACAGAGAGAGAGACAGAGAGAGAGAAGGGGTGAGGAGCTGGAAGCATCAACTCCCATATGTGCCTTGACCAGGCAAGCCCAGGGTTTTGAACCGGCGACCTCAGCATTTCCAGGTCGACGCTTTATCCACTGCGCCACCACAGGTCAGGCAATTTGAATCTTTAAGGTACATGAAAGATGGAAAAATTCTTTCTGTGAGTTACAGAGATGAAGGAGAGGTAATCTGCTTATCAGACACTTATAATGACACAAACAGAATAGAAAAAGCCAAAACTCCTCATTCCTTCACAGCCCCTCCAGGTTACCGTGTGGTGCTGCCTCTGGTGGTCACATTACAAATTGCACCTCCCAAAAGGGTCCAACCATTTTTTCTAACCCAGGATCACTGCTAGGGACAGAACCAGGAAAAGTCAGTATGTTTAAAAGTTATTAGGAATTTCAGGACAACTAAAGCAGAGTATGAATCTACTGCAGGCCCTTCTGAGTGACTGCACAAATTGTGAACCCATGAGGTCCGCTCTCCCTAGTGACACAAATGTGTGTTCATCCTTCAAATCAGTTCCACATTCAAGTCATAAAAGAAACCTATAGACCTACAACTAATGCCATTCTGAATGGTAAAAATACAGGGTTTTCCATTAAAGATGAACAAAATGGCAAGTTTTCTAAATGGTTTAGAAAGACACACATGCTCCAAAGGGTGGAAGGTGATGTCTGCTAATATGCTGCTCTAAGACAATGACATCAATAATGACGGTGACACCAGTGACAAGATCAGCTCTAGTGATCAGTAATTTAAACAAAACATGGTCTATACAGCCATCTGCATCCATGTCCTTTCAAAGATCGGCCACATTTATGAAGCTTTTATGGCTCCAATAGTCTGAGCCACACTAGACTTTCCATCCAGAGTAAAGGACAAGTTCCCGCAGCTGTACCACCATCTACTTGATGTTAGAATAATGAAAGGTATTTTATGGAGCCTCTGGTGAGACCTAATAAGAGAATTCTATGCAGACATCTAGTTTGGAACAAAGTCATACCTTCTACAGCTCCTGACAAGCTTTTAGGCCTCAGGGGAGCTGGAGACACTGAATGTGGGCTTTAATATGACCAGGTGACAGGGACTTTTCTCATCATGATCTGGGTCCTATCACACTCACCAACATAAAAGCAGGTGAGGAGAGCAGCATCCATCACAGATGGAAGTGATACATCCTGGATTAGACAAGGACAGGTAGCCCAGACCACTGGCACCTATCACTCCAACACTGGGACCTGTCACATAACTCCCCCATTTCACTCACTCCACGTGTATCCTATCCCTCAATTCCCCATCCTTCACAAACACACCACCAGCCACACACTTGTCTGTGGCAGGTTCCCCATCCTTCACAGACACACCACCAGCCACTCCCTTGTCTGTGGCAGGTTCCCCATCCTCCACAGACACAGCACCAGCCACTCCCTTGTCTGTGGCACGTTCCCATCCTTCACAGACACACCACCAGCCACTCCCTCGTTTGTGGCAGGTTCCCATCCTCCACAGACACACCACCAGCCACTCCCTCATCTGTGGCAGGTTCCCATCCTCCACAGACACACCACCAGCCACTCCCTTGTCTGTGGCAGGTTCCCAT
The DNA here is from genome assembly GCF_036850765.1 of Saccopteryx bilineata. Classification (NCBI taxonomy): domain Eukaryota; kingdom Metazoa; phylum Chordata; class Mammalia; order Chiroptera; family Emballonuridae; genus Saccopteryx; species Saccopteryx bilineata. The sequence goes on along the minus strand of NC_089498.1, from coordinate 48,046,142 downwards.
CCTTCACACACACACCACCAGCCACTGCCTCATCTGTGGCAGGTTCCCCATCCTCCACAGACACACCACCAGCCACTCTCTTTTCTGTGGCAGGTTCCCATCCTCCACAGACAAACCACCAGCCACTCCCTTGTCTGTGGCAGGTTCCCCATACTCCACACACACACCACAAGCCACTCCCTTGTCTGTGGCAGGTTCCCCATCCTCCACAGACACACCACCAGCCACTCCCTTGTCTGTGGCAGGTTCCCCATACTCCACACACACACCACCAGCCACTCCCTTGTCTGTGGCAGGTTCGCCATCCTCCACAGACACACCACCAGCCACTCCCTTGTCTGTGGCAGGTTCCCATCCTCCACACACACACCGCCAGCCACTCCCTTGTTTGTGGCAGGTTCCCATCCTCCACAGACACACCGCCAGCCACTCTCTTGTCTGTGGCAGGTTCCCCAATCTTCACAGACACACCACCAGCCACTCCCTTGTCTGTGGCAGGTTCCCTTCCTGCACACACACACCACCAGCCACTCCCTTGTCTGTGGGAGGTTCCCCATCCTCCACACACACACCACCAGCCACTCCCTTGTCTGTGGCAGGTTCCCATCCTCCACAGACACACCTCCAGCCACTCCCTTGTCTGTGGCAGGTTCCCATCCTCCACAGACACACCGCCAGCCACTCCCTTGCCTGTGGCAGGTTCCCATCCTCCACATACACACCGGCAGCCACTCCCTTGTCTGTGGCAGATTCCCATCCTCCACAGAAACATCACCAGCCACTCCCTTCTCTGTGGCAGGTTCCCATACTCCACAGACACATCACCAGCCACTCCCTTCTCTGTGGCAGGATCCCCAATCTTCACAGACACACCACCAGCCACTCCCTTGTCTGTGGGAGGTTCCCCATCCTCCACACACACCACCAGCCACTCCCTTGTCTGTGGCAGGTTCCCCATCCTCCACACACACCACCAGCCCTCCTTTGTCTGTGGCAGGTTCCCCAATCTTCACAGAAACACCACCAGCCACTCCTTTGTCTGTGGCAGGTTCCCATCCTCCACAGACACAGCACCAGCCACTCCCTTGTCTGTGGCACGTTCCCATCCTTCACAGACACACCACCAGCCACTCCCTCGTTTGTGGCAGGTTCCCCATCCTCCACAGACACACCACCAGCCACTCCCTCGTTTGTGGCAGGTTCCCCATCCTCCACAGACACACCACCAGCCACTCCCTTGTCTGTGGCAGTTTCCCCATCCTCCACAGACACACCACCAGCCACTCCCTCATCTGTGGCAGCTTCCCCATCCTTCACAGACACACCACCAGCCACTCCCTTTTCTGTGGCAGGTTCCCATCCTTCACAGACACACCACCAGCCACTCCCTTGTCTGGGGCAGGTTCCCCATCCTCCACAGACACACCACCAGCCACTCCCTTGTCTGTGGCAGGTTCCCATCCTCCACACACACACCTCCAGCCACTCCCTTGTCTGTGGCAGGTTCCCATCCTCCACACACACACCTCCAGCCACTCCCTTGTCTGTGGCAGGTTCCCATCCTCCACACACAAACCACCAGGCCCTCCCTTGTCTGTGGCAGGTTCCCATCCTCCACACACACACCTCCAGCCACTCCCTTGTCTGTGGCAGGTTCCCATCCTTCACACACACACCACCAGCCACTCCCTTGTCTGTGGCAGGTTCCCATCCTCCACAGACACACCACCAGCCACTCCCTTGTCTGTGTCAGGTTCCCCATCGTCCACAGACACACCACCAGCCACTCCCTTGTCTGTGGCAAGTCCCCATCCTCCACACACACACCACCAGCCACTCCCTTGTCTGGGGCAGGTTCCCCATCGTCCACAGACACACCACCAGCCACTCCCTTGTCTGTGGCAGGTTCCCCAATCTTCACAGACACAGCACCAGCCACTCCTTTGTCTATGGCAGGTTCCCATCCTCCACAGACACAGCACCACCCACTCCCTCGTCTGTGGCAGGTTCCCATGCTCTTCGCACACACCGCCAGCCACTCCCTTGTCTGTGGCAGGTTCCCATCCTCCACAGAAACACCGCCAGCCACTCCCTTGTCTGTGGCAGGTTCCCATCCTCCACAGACACACCGCCAGCCACTCCCTTGTCTGTGGCAGGTTCCCATCCTCCACAGACACACCACCAGCCACTCCCTTGTCTGTGGCAGGTTCCCCAATCTTCACAGACACACCACCAGCCACTTCCTTGTCTGTGGCAGGTTCCCCATCCTCCACAGACACAGCACCAGCCACTCCCTTGCCTGTGGCAGGTTCCCATCCTCCACAGACACACCACCAGCCACTCCCTTGTCTGTGGCAGGTTCCCATACTCCACAGAAACATCACCAGCCACTCCCTCATCTGTGGCAGGTTCCCCAACCCCCACAGACACACCACCAGCCACTCCCTTGTCTGTGGCAGGTTCCTCATCCACAACATACACACCAACAGCCACTCCCTTGTCTGTGGCAGGTTCCCATCCACCACACACACACCACCAACCACTCCCTCGTCTGTGGCAGGTTTCCGTCCTCCACAGACACACCACCAGCAACTCCCTTGTCTGTGGCAGGTTCCCATTCTCCACAGAAACACCACCAGCCACTCCCTTGTCTGTGGCAGGTTCCCATCCTTCACAGACACACCACCAGCCACTCCCTTGTCTGGGGCAGGTTCCCCATCCTCCACAGACACACCACCAGCCACTCCCTTGTCTGTGGCAGGTTCCCATCCTCCACACACACACCTCCAGCCACTCCCTTGTCTGTGGCAGGTTCCCATCCTCCACACACACACCTCCAGCCACTCCCTTGTCTGTGGCAGGTTCCCATCCTCCACACACACACCACCAGGCCCTCCCTTGTCTGTGGCAGGTTCCCATCCTCCACACACACACCACCAGCCACTCCCTTGTCTGTGGCAGGTTCCCATCCTTCACACACACACCACCAGCCACTCCCTTGTCTGTGGCAGGTTCCCATCCTCCACAGACACACCACCAGCCACTCCCTTGTCTGTGGCAGGTTCCCCATTCTCCACAGACACACCACCAGCCACTCCCTTGTCTGTGGCAAGTCCCCATCCTCCACACAGACACCACCAGCCACTCCCTTGTCTGGGGCAGGTTCCCCATCGTCCACAGACACACCACCAGCCACTCCCTTGTCTGTGGCAGGTTCCCCAATCTTCACAGACACACCACCAGCCACTTCCTTGTCTGTGGCAGGTTCCCATCCTCCACAGACACAGCACCAGCCACTCCCTTGCCTGTGGCAGGTTCCCATGCTCTTCGCACACACCGCCAGCCACTCCCTTGTCTGTGGCAGGTTCCCATCCTCAACACAAAAACCACCAGCCACTCCCTCATCTGTGGCAGGTTCCCATCCTGCACACACACACCACCAGCCACTCCCTTGTCTGTGGCAGGTTCCCCAATCTTCACAGACACAGCACCAGTGACTCCCTTGTCTATGGCAGGTTCCCCATCCTCCACAGACACAGCACCAGCCACTCCCTTGTCTCTGGCAGGTTCCCATCCTCCACAGACACACCGCCAGCCACTCCCTTGTCTGTGGCAGGTTCCCATACTCCACAGAAACATCATCAGCCAATCCCTCATCTGTGACAGGTTCCCCAACCCCCACAGACACACCACCAGCCACTCCCTTGTCTGTGGCAGGTTCCCATCCTTCACAGACACACCACCAGCCACTCCCTTCTCTGGGGCAGGTTCCCATCCTCGACACACACACCACCAGCCTCTCCCTTGTCTGTGGCAGATTCCCTATCCTCCACAGACACACCACCAGCCACTCCCTCGTCTGTGGCAGGTTCCCCATCCTCCACAGACACACCACCAGCCACTCCCTTGTCTGTGGCAGGTTCCCATCCTCCACAGACAAACCACCAGCCACTCCCTTGTCTGTGGCAGGTTCCCATCCTTCACAGACACACCACCAGCAACTCCCTTGTCTGTGGCAGGTTCCCATCCTCCACACACAAACCACCAGCCACTCCCTTGTCTGTGGCAGGTTCCCCAATCTTCACAGACACACCACCAGCCACTCCCTTGTCTGTGGCAGGTTCCCATCCTTCACAGACACACCGCCAGCCACTCCCTCGTTTGTGGCAGGTTCCCATCCTCCACAGACACACCACCAGCCACTTTCTCGTTTGGGGAAGGTTCCCATCCTCCACAGACACACCACCAGCCACTCCCTCATCTGTGACAGGTTCCCCAACCCCCACAGACACACCACCAGCCACTCCCTTGTCTGTGGCAGGTTCCCCATCCACAACACACACACCAACAGCCACTCCCTTGTCTGGGGCAGGTTCCCATCCTCGTCACACACACCACCAGCCACTCCCTTGTCTGTGGCAGGTTCCCATCCTCCAGAGACACACCACCAGCCACTCCCTTGTCTGTGGCAGTTAACCCAATCTTCACACACAAACCACCAGCCACTCCCTTTTCTGTGGCAGGTTCCCATCCTTCACAGACACACCAACAGCCACTTCCTTGTCTGGGGCAGGTTCCCCATCCTCCACAGACACACCATCAGCCCCTCCCTCTTCTGTGGCACGTTCCCATCCTTCACAGACACACCACCAGCCACTCCCTTGTCTGTGGCAGGTTCCCATCCTCCACACACACACCACCAGCCACTCCCTTGTCTGTGGCAGGTTCCCATCCTCCACACACACACCACCAGCCACTCCCTTTTCTGTGGCAGGTTCCCATCCTCCAGACACACACCAACAGCCACTCCCTTGTCTGGGGCAGGTTCCCATCCTCGACACACACACCGCCAGCCACTCCCTTGTCTGTGGCAGGTTCCCATCCTCCACACACACACCACCAGCCACTCCCTTGTCTGCGGCAGGTTCCGATCCTTCACACACATACCACCAGCCTATCCCTTGTCTGTGGCAGATTCCCATCCTCCACAGACAAACCACCAGCCACTCCCTTGTCTGTGGCAGTTAACCCAATCTTCACACACACACCAACAGCCACTCCCTTTTCTGTGGCAGGTTCCCATCCTTCACACACACACGACCAGCCACTCCCTCTTCTGTGGCAGGTTCCCATCCTTCACACACACACCACCAGCAACTCCCTTGTCTGGGGCAGGTTCCCATCCTCGACACACACACCACCAGCCACTCCCTTGTTTGTGGCATGTTCCTCATCCTCCACAGACACACCACCAGTCACTCCCTTGTCTGTGCCAGATTCCCCATCCTCCACAGACACACCACCAGCCACTCCCTCTTTTATGGCAGGTTCCCATCCTTCACAGACACACCACCAGTCACTCCCTTGTCTGTGGCAGGTTCCCCATCCTCCACACACACACCACCAGCCACTCCCTTGTCTGTGGCACGTTCCCATCCTCCACAGAGACACCACCAACCACTCCCTTGTCTGTGGCAGGTTCCCATCCTCCACAGACACACCACCAGCCACTCCCTTGTCTGTGTCAGGTTCCCCATCGTCCACAAACACACCACCAGCCACTCCCTTGTCTGTGGCAAGTTCCCCATCCTCCACACACACACCACCAGCCACTCCCTTTTCTGTGGCAGGTTCCCCATTTTCCACACACAAACCACCAGCCACTCCCTTGTCTGTGGCAGGTTCCCCAATCTTCACAGACACAGCACCAGCCACTCCTTTGTCTATGGCAGGTTCCCCGTCCTCCACAGACACAGCACCAGCCACTCCCTTGTCTGTGGCAGGTTCCCATCCTCCACACACACACCACCAGCCACTCCCTTGTCTGTGGCAGGTTCCCATCCTTCACACACACACGACCAGCCACTCCCTCTTCTGTGGCAAGTTCCCATCCTTCACAGACACAGCACCAGCCACTCCTTTGTCTATGGCAGGTTCCCCGTCCTCCACAGACACACCAACAGCCACTCCCTTGTCTGGGGCAGGTTCCCATCCTCGACACACACACCACCAGCCACTCCCTTGTTTGTGGCATGTTCCTCATCCTCCACAGACACACCGCCAGCCACTCCCTTGTCTGTGGCAGGGTCCCATCCTCCACACACACACCACCAACAACTCCCTTGTCTGTGTCAGGTTCCCCACGTCCACAAACACACCACCAGCCACTCCCTTGTCTGTGGCAAGTTCCCCATCCTCCACACACACACCACCAACCACTCACTTGTCTGTGGCAGGTTCCCATCCTCCACAGACACACCACCAACAACTCCCTTGTCTGTGTCAGGTTCCCCATCGTCCACAAACACACCACCAGCCACTCCCTTGTCTGTGGCAAGTTCCCCATTT